>NC_041749.1:4213053-4539160 GCF_004115215.2 Ornithorhynchus anatinus
CGGTGCTTGCACGTTGTAAGCGCTCAATAAACGCTATTGAATGAAGGAATGGAAAGAGCCCGGGCTTGGGAGTCGGGGGTCGTGGGTGCGGGTCCCGGCTCCGCCGCTTGTCAGCCGTTGGACCGTGGGCCAGCCGCTTCGCTCCTCTGGGCCTCGGTGACCTCGTCTGGAAAATGGGGATTAACTGGGAGCCTCACGTGGGACGACCCGATGACCCCGGATCTGCCCCAGCGCTCAGCGCAGTGCCCGGCACGTAGCAAGCGCCTAACAGACGCTATTATTGTCATCATTATTACGGTCATTGGAGGAGCTGGGTTCTAGTCCCGGCAGGGGCACGTCCCCGCCGGGTGACCTCGGACAGGTCCCTTCCGGGGGCCTCGGTTTCCTCCGCCGTAAAGTGGGGATCCACTACCTGTTCTCCCTCCCCCAGAGCTTAGTCCTCGCCAGATACCGCGGTGATTATTATTCGTCTTATTAGGCCGGTGGGACAGATGCCCCGGCCGGGCTCCCCCGGCCTCGTCTCCTCCCCCGTTTGGCGCGCGCCGGTCGCGGGATCGAACAGTCGATCGTATGCAAACCGTCGCTGCAAAAAAAAAAAAAAAATTTAATAACCCGGGTAGCGGGAGCTCTGAGCCACTCACTCTCCCCCCTACGGTACGTCTCCCCGTCACCCGCCCCCACCTCCCCCAGGCGATGCCGCCATCAGTTTATCGTGCAGATAGAGAGAATTACAGGTGCCAAGCCCCGTTCCAAGCGCTGGGGTGGATACGGGGGCATCGGGTCGTCCCACGTGGGGCTCTCAGTCTTGGTCCCCGTTTTCCAGATGAGATCACTGAGGCCCAGAGCAGCGAAGCCACTTGCCCGAGGTCCCACAGCAGGCAGGCGGCGGGATTAGAACCCACGACCTCCGGCTCCCGAGCCCGGCCTCTTTCCCCCGAGCCCCGCTGCTTCTCGGTTATCGAAGCTTCAGAGCCGCCTAAGGATCGCTGTGGTGTTTGTGTACTTTTTTTAAATTGTATTTGTTGAGCGCTTCCGGTACGTCAAACGCGGTGGTAAGCCCCGAGGTAGGTACAGGGATTTCAGTCGTATCTACGCCTCCGCCGCTCACCGAGTCACAAAGGAGGGAGTGCGTTAGACGGAATCCCCGTCCCACGTGGGGCTGCCGGCCCAAGTAGGGGGGGGAACGGGCGAACCGAGGCGCGGAGAAGTCGAGTGACCCGCCCAGGCTCTCGATTCTACCTGTCGCCGTCGTCCTCGTCCGTCCGTCTCCCCCGATCGGACCGTGGGCCCGTCGGAGGGCGGGGACCGTCTCGATCTGTTACCGACTTGCGCATCCCGAGCGCTTAGCCCGGTGCCCCGCACGGAGTAAGCGCTCGATGAATCCTATAGAACGAAGGAACGAAAAGCGCCCGAGAAGCATCGCGGCCCGGTGGTTAGAGCCCGGGGCCCGGGAAGCCGGAAGAACCCGGGTTCCAGTCCCGGTTCCACCATCTCAGCCTGGCTCGGGGGAAGAGATCCCGGGCCCGGGGGTCGGCAGTCGTGGGTTCGAATCCCGGCTCTGCCACGTGTCAGCCGGCCGACTGGGGGCAGGTCACTTCGCTTCTCTGGGCCTCAGTGACCTCCTCTGTAAAATGGGGACGAAGACCGGGAGCCTCGCGCGGGACGACCCGATGGCCCCGTATCCCCCCCCCCCCCCCCCCAGCGCTTAGAACGGTGCTCTGCGCGTAGTAAGCGCTTAACGCATGCCAGCGTTTGAGCCCTCGGATGAGTCGCTTCACTTCTCCGTGCCTCGGTCGCCTCATCCGCCAAAGGGGGAGCGGGACCGCGAGCCCTTGGCGGGACAGGGACGGTGTCCGGCCTGGTTGGTTTCGATCTGTATTCCAAGCGCTTAGTACAGCGCCCTGCACGTAGTGAGCGCTCAGTAAAGCCCGTTGCGTGAATGAATGAGCCGCCCCGGCGCTGAGAACGGTTCCTGACCCTTAACGGATACCCAAAACGAAAATGAAAGGCGACCGAGCGGGGATCCGAACCCAGGTCCCCCTCCCTGCCGGGCCCTTCCTCTTCAAGGGGAGGGACCGTGTCCGCCGGCTCTCTCGTGTCGTGCTCTCCCAGGCGCTTAGTACAGCGCCCCGCACGCAGGAAGCGCCCAGTAAATACGAGCGAATGAAAGTACAGCGCTCCGCACCCAACTAAATGTTCCACCGTTCACCAACCCGTCGATCTCTGGAGCGCTCGCCGCGTGCGGGGCGCTGTGCTGAGCACTTGGGAGAGTCGGTAGACGCAGTCCCTCCCCAGAAGGAGCGTGCAGCCCGTGGGGGACGGGCAGGCGGTCGCGTGAATGACAGGTCGTCCACTAACTCTCCTCCCCTCTTCAAGGCCCTACTGAGAGCTCACCTCCTCCGGGAGGCCTTCCCAGACTCAGTTTCCCCTTTTCCCTCCGCTGCCTCTGTGTCCCGTCCCCACCTCTCCTCAGCCAAGTCCCCTTTCTCCCCCCCATTCCCTCTGCTCTTCCCCCTCTCCCTTCCCCTCGGCACTGTGCTCGTCCGCTCGTCTGTATATGTTTTTATTACCCTATTTATTTTGCTAATGAGACGTCCCTCCCCTCGATTCTATTTATCGCCCTGGTTCTCCTCCGTCCGTCTCCCCCGATTAGACCGCCAGCCCGTCGATGGGCGGGGACGGTCTCTATCTGTGGCCGGGTTGTCCGTTCCAAGCGCCCAGTACGGTGCTCTGCACATAGTAAGCGCTCACGACATACTACCGAATGAATGAAAGTACTCGCCGTGGGCAGGGCTCTTTACCGAGCGCCGGGGAGAGCACGGTAGAACCGACACATTCCCCGCCCGCAGCGAGTCTACGGTCTAGACGGGGAGACAGAGGGGAGTGGAAATAAATAAATGACCGATACGGACACAAGTAAGTGGTGTGGGGCCGGGGGGGGGGGGGGGGGAGATGAATAATAATGTCGGGATTTGTGAAGCGCTCACTATGTGCAGAGCACTGTTCTGAGCGCTGGGGGAGATACGGGGGAAATGAAGGGAGCGAGTCGGGGCGACGCAGAAGGGAGTGGGAGAAGAGGAAAGGCGGGCGCGGTCAGGGAAGGCCTCGTGGAGGAGATGTTATAATACTAATTACGGTCCCTTTTTAAGTGCTTATTGTGTGCCGAGCCTCTCAGGGTGGCAACTGGAGAGTTTCCAGTCCTCCACCGGTCTCGGCTACGGGAGGGAGGGGGGAGCGGAGCCCCGTCCGTCCCACTCCTAGCCCGGGCAGTGGCCAGCGAGGGGCGGCCCGTCGGCCACGGGTCGGAACCCCCCCCCCGGGCCGGGCAGCGGCGGCCCGGGACGGAGTCGAGGGCGGGGACCCGAGTCGACCGCCGCCGGATTTTTCCCCGAGAAGACTCCGCGGATCCACTCCCGGGACGACGGCGGACGGGGGGTCGGGCCGTGCGGGAGAGACGCGTCCGTGGCGTCGCGACCGGTCGGGGACGGCTCGACGGCGCAAGGGGAGACGTGTGCCGAGCGCCGTTCTGCGCCCCGGGGTAGATGCCGGTCGATCAGGTCGGACGCAGAAGGGACGGAGAGGGGAGAGTGTAGAATACGGGCCGCGTCCGTGAGCGGGAGGGTTTCAGAGCGCGGAGGGTCCGAGCGACGGGGCGGGTTAAACGTCCGAGGGCGGCCGGACCGTCCGTTTCCGGGTGGACCGCGCCCCTCTCCGGACCCGCGTGGGGATCGGCTCTGCCGTTCCAGCTCCGCGGCCTCGTCGCGGCGGGGCGAGGGACGTCCTAATTCCCGGCGGGCGGACGTCGCCCCACCGTCTCGGCTCCCGCGTCGGACCGAATCTTCTTCTTTCTCTCGGCTCCCCCGCAGGCACGTGCTCTCACACCTCAGACGGCGGAAACGGATGCCGTTCGGTTTCTGGTGGGGACCCAGTCTCTCAAATACGATAATCAGGTAACTGTTTTTTACCGGGCGCGCTCGCGTTCCGGGGGCCCCGGCGAACGTCCCCGGGTCCGCCGGCGTGAGCGTCTCCGACGCGCGGAGGCGGACGACGGGGCGGGAGGGAGCGTGGGTCGGAGGGGCCCGTTCCGAACGGAGCTTCGGTCCCGGGGATCCCCCCCCCCCCCCCGCCGACCCCGAGCTCCGGAAACGGGCCCGCCCGCCCCGGCTTCGGCGAACCCGTCCGTGCCTCCCCGCGGCGCTTCTGCGTACGCGTCGGTTCCGTCGGTCCGGAAGCGATGGGCTCTAGGAAGCGCACGCGGGTGCCGAGCTCCGGGCTGAGCGCCGGGCTGAATGTAAGAACCCTAGACCCAGGCCGGCACCCTGGAACCCGAGAGCCTTCCCGCCCGCGCCCCGGACGTCGTGAGTCTCCCGGGTGCCGTCCGCCGGCGAGGGTCCGGCCCGCGCGCCCCGAGCGAGGCCGGGGCGGGACGGGCGGCCGGCCGACCCCGCGGCCCCTCCGACCCCGGGCCCGCCCGACCCATCCGCCGTCCTCCCCCCACGGCCCCCGGGACGGCTTTTTAGCCCGCTGGGGAGAACGCGTTGGCTGCGGACCAGGTGGAGCAGATGGCCGAGATGGCTCAAAGGCACCCGCCGTGCACCTTCTCCTTCTCTCTCCCCCTTCCCGCCTCCTTCCTCTCTCCCTCCCTCCTCTCTCCGGCTCCCGCTCTCTCCACCTCCTGCCTCTCTCCGTTCCTCTCCACCTCCTTCCGCTCTGTCTCTTTCTCTCCTCTCCCTCCTCCCTCCCTCCCTCTCTGTCCTTTTCCCCCCCTCCCGCCTTTCCTTCCCTCTCTCCCTCGACTCTGGGACTCCGGGGATGTGACGGAGCCGCGGTGCCGGTGCCGACGGCTCCCCCCTCCCCTCCGTCCCCCGGGCTTTCGGTTCGGGAAGGAAGGCGTGGGGCCGGCTCCCGCGCGGGACGGCCGCGGGCGTCTCGCCGGCGGGGCGGGGGGGACCGTCCGTCGTCCGTCCGTCTCTCCGCCCTCTCGCCGCCCGGCCCGCCCGTCCGTGTCCTCCCGCCCCGGGGTCCCGCCGAGGTCCCCCCACCCGGGCGTCCCCGGCCCCCTAGGCCCTAGGCCCCCGGGAGGACCCTGGCGGACGTTAGGACCCCGGGACGGAGAGAGAACGCCGGGCTTGCGGTGCGATGGGCCGGTTGGCCCTCCTTCTGCCTCTCGTGACCCTGAGACCCTACGGGCCCGATGGAAATCATTTTAGCACTCTCCTTTGCTTTTGCCTTTCCTTCCCTTTTCTTTTTCTTTTCCTTCTCTTTCCTTTTCCTTTTCCTTTTTTTCTTTTCCTTCCTTTTCCTTTCCCTTGCCCTTCCGTTTCTTTTTCTTTTCTTTCTCTTTCCTTTTCGTTTTCCTTCTCTTTTCTTTTCCTCTCCTTCCCTTTCCTTTTTCTTTCCCTTCCGTTTTCTTTTCCTTCTCTTTCCTTTTCGTTTTCCTTCTCTTTTCTTTTCCTCTCCTTCCCTTTCCTTTTTCTTTCCCTTCCGTTTTCTTTTTTCTTCTCTTTCCTTTTTCCTTTCCTTCTCTTTCCTTTTTGTTTTCCTTCTCTTTTCTTTTCCTCTCCTTCCCTTTCCTTTTTCCCTTCCGTTTTCTTTTCCTTCTCTTTCCTTTTTGTTTTCCTTCTCTTTTCTTTTCCTCTCCTTCCTCTCCGTTTTCTTTTTCTTTTCTTCCCTTTCCTTTTTCTTTTCCTTCTCTTTCCTTTTTCTTTTCCTTCTCTTTTCTTTTCTTCTTCTTCCCTTTTTCTTTTCCTTCCCTTCCCTTTTTCCCTCCCTCTCCTTTTTCCCTCCCTCTCCTTTTTCCTTCCCTTTCCTTTTTCCTTTGCTTTCCCCCCTTCCTTTCCTTTCCTTTCCCGGTGAAAAACGATGACCTCCTGACTCCCGGGCCCGAGCGCTAGCCACTACTCCTCGAGACCTGGGGGTCTCGTTCCGGCCCTCGCTGCCGGCCTGTTTGCGCGTCTTTGGACGGGTCACTCTGTCTCTCTGGGTGCCGTTTCCTCGTGCGCAGAACGGGGGGTGAGATCGACTGTGAGCCCAGCCCGGGGCAGGGACCCCGTTGGATCCGGTAACCTCGTGTCTTACCCCAGCACTCAACACAGAGTGGGCGCTTAACAGATATCATCATTATCCTTATTAGGGATCGCCCGTGCCCTGGGCTCTCCCGTCCTGTGTTCGGTGACGGCCCACCCTCAACCAGCAGCGACAGAGAGGGCCCCGTCGGTCGGTCGGTGCTATTTATCGGGCGCTCGCCGCGGGCAGGGCACCGTGCCCGGCGCTTGGGCGGGCGCAGAAGAGCCGACACGTCCCCCCGCCCACCGAGAGCTTACAGTCTGGAGCCGGGAGCGCGAGGCCCAGAACGGTCTCGAAGCCACGCTTCCCGAGCCGGAGCGATTCTGCCTCCGACGGCCATTCTGCCTGAAACCCGTCAGAGCGCCGGTTTAACGAGGACGACGATCAATTCACGTTGCTATTTGTTAAGCGCTCACTACGTGCGGGGCACTGTTGTAAGCCGCTGGGGTAGGTACAGGGGAATGAGGTTGTCCCACGCGAGGCTCGCAGTCTTCATCCCCGTTTTCCAGATGAGGGAACTGAGGCCCAGAGAAGCGAAGTGACTCGCCCACGGTCCCCCGGCTGACGGGTGGCGGAGCCGGGATTCGAACCCGTGACCTCCGACTCCCGAGCCCGGGCCCTTTCCACCGAGCCGCGCTGGGGATATCGGTCGTGAAACTTTCACGACGGCGTCCCGCGAAGCCGTTACGGAGGACGGGGGTCCACCGGAAGACCCTCGACGGCCCGACGGTCTCTCTGATTGCGTCTGTAGATCCACATCGTCGATTTTGATGATGAAAATAACATCATAAACAAAAACGTCCTCCTCCATCAAGTGGGTGAAATCTGGCAGATCAGCACCAGCCCGGCAGATAAAGGGGTGCTCGCCACCTGCTACGGCAAAAGTAAGTGCTGCTTTGCGTCCGTGTCTGGGGGACGGAAGGTGACCGCACGTCTGGGTGAGGGTGAGTCGTATTTATCGAGGGCCTGCTGGGTGCAGAGCTCTGCGCCGAGCACCTGGGAGACTACAGTATGATGAGAATTGTCCTTTTAGGGTGTGAGCCCGCTGTGTGACTCTGGGCAAGACGCTTAGCTTCTCTGTGCCTCAGTGACCTCGTCTGTAAAATGGGGATGAAGACCGTGAGCCTCACGTGGGACAGCCCGATGACCCCGTATCTCCCCCAGCGCTTAGAACGGTGCTCTGCACACGGTGAGCGCTTAACAGATACCAGCATTATTAGTAGTAGTGTTGTTGGGCGGGGATTGGCCCTATCTGTTGCCCAGTTGTCCATTCCAAGAGCTTAGTGTGACTTTGGGCGAGTCACTTCGCTTCTCTGGGCCTCAGTGACCTCATCCGTAAAATGGGGATTAACCGTGAGCCCCACGTGGGACGGCCTGATTCCCCTGTGTCTCCCCCAGCGCTCAGAACGGTGCTCTGCGCATGGTAAGCGCTTAACGGATACCAACGTTGTTATTATTATCGTCATCAGTAGTAGTACAGTGCTCTGCACACAGGAAGCGCTCAATAAATCCGGTCGAATGACTAATAATGCTGGTATTCGTCGAGTGCATTTGCTCGAGTGCTTACTACGTGCCGAGCGCTGTTCTAAGCGCTGGGGGAGATACAGGGTGATCGGATTGCCCCACGTGGGGCTCACCGGCTTCATCCTCATTTACGGAGGAGGTAACTGAGGCACAGAGAAGCGAAGCGACCCGCCCCGAGTCACACAGCGGACAAGCGGCGGGAGCCGGGATCGGGACCCACGACCTCTGACTCCCGAGCCCGGCCTCTTGCCACGGGGACGTTCCCTCCCCGCAACGAGCTCTGCGTCTACGCCAGCCCCCGTTTTCGGTCCCGACGGGGAACGGTAGCCTGTCCGTGAACGGCCGGGACGGCCCGCCGGTCCTCCGGGCGGCTCCAGTCTCGCCCCTCCCGTCCCGCCTGCGGGTGCCCCCGGGACGTCCCTCTCCGGGAAGGATTTTGGAGAGGGAAAGGGCGGGGAGCCTTCTTCCGAAGGGACGGGCTGGCGGAGGAAAGGTGCGGTTCCGAGCGGGGTCAACGCAGAGCGCGTCGCCCGGCCGCGGGGCTCCTCTCGGACGGCAGCCGCCCGCGTTTGCGTTCCCTGAAAAGTCGAGAAGACGAGGCTCCTTGGGACGCAGTCGTAGCGAGCGCTTTCTCCGGGATGTTGGGCAGGACCGTTTGGCCACCGACCCTTTAAATCCGCTGCCCGGGCTCATCCCTTCATTGTGTCCTTTGGCCCTTTTTTTTTTTTTTTTTTTTTAAACACCTTTCTTTTTCACATTTAGGAGATGAGGTGAAATAGAGATCAGATTATCTTTTGTTCCTATATTTTCGTACGGTGCCCGGCACGTAGTAAGTGCTCAACGGATACCCCGATTATTATCGTTATCGACGTCCGCCGTGTGGGCCGGGTTTTTGTTTTTTAATCGCTTCCCTGTTCCCACATCTGTTGCACGGACTGCGTCTGTACTCTGTCTCTAAAAATGCGGCTCTATTTTCATTTATTTAATGGTACTAATAATAATGGTATTTTATAAGCGCCCACTACGTGCCGAGCGCTGTTCTAAGTACTCGGGGAGATATTGCCCTAATTATGCTGTTAACGAAGTGTCCGTCCCCTCGACCGTCGTGATTACGTGCCTTGTTTTTGTCCGTCCGTCTCCCCCGATTAGATCATGAGCCCGTCGTTGGGCAGGGACGGTCTCTATCTGTTGCCGAATTGTCCGTTCCGAGCGCTCGGTCCAGTGCTCTGCACAGAGTAAGCGCTCGATGAGTACTGTTGAAGGGATGAATGAACGCAAGGCGATCAGGTTGTCCCATGTGGGGCTCGCGCTTTCAGTTCCCATTTCACAGATGAGGGAACTGAGGCCCAGAGAAGTGAAGTGGCTTGCCCAAGTTCACGCAGCAGACAAGTGTCAGAGCTGGGATTAGGACCCGTGACCTCCGACCCCCAAGCTCGACCTCTTTCCCGAGCTCTTTCCCGAGAAGCAGCGTGGCTCAGTGGAAGGAGCCCGGGCTTGGGAGTCAGAAGGTCATGGGTTCGAGTCCCGGCTCCGCCGGCCGTCTGCTACGTGGCCCCCGGGCAAGTCGCTTCACTTCTCCGGGCCTCCGTTACCTCGTCTGGAAAATGGGGATTGAGACGTTCAGTCCTCTGCGGGGCAGGGACTGTGTCCAACCCGTTTCGCTTTTACCCACCCCCGGCGTGTAGTACGGTGCCTGTAGTAAGCACTTAACAAATACCGTCAGTATTAGTATTAGAATTATTATTATTATTAAGGGAGAGGAATATGAGTCCTGGGCGCTCTTCCTTGGCTCAGCTAAATAGACTGGGGGGCCAGAGGGTAGGGACCTCCCCGACTTCACTAATTTTCATTTATTTTGAAGAAGAAGAAAACCTCTTATCTACATCCCGAATGTGAGTTTAGTAAAGGACCAGAGCTTGTCGACGGCGTGGACTTAAACGAAAGACCAGAGACTCCCTGATGACCGGAGATAAAATTGATCCTAATTATAATTCGGTTTTTCCCCCGATTGCCTGTTTTAGGAGATTTTTTAGTCAGTTGTTTTTTTCTTCCAGCCAAAATTAGTGAATTCAATGAGAGAATATACTTGGGCTATTTTTTTTTTTCTAATTTTAATTCTCCCTTCTCAGGGGAAGCAGCGTGGCTCAGGGGAAAGAGCCCGGGCTTGGGAGT
The DNA here is from genome assembly GCF_004115215.2 of Ornithorhynchus anatinus. Lineage (NCBI taxonomy): Eukaryota > Metazoa > Chordata > Mammalia > Monotremata > Ornithorhynchidae > Ornithorhynchus > Ornithorhynchus anatinus. The sequence continues at coordinate 4,222,816 of NC_041749.1, forward strand.
CAAAGCTCATGGGTTCGAATCCCGGCTCTGCCACCTGTCAGCTGCGTGATTGTGGGCGAGTCACTTCACTTCTCTGTGCCTCAGTTCCCTCGTCTGTAGAATGGGGATGAAGACTCTGAGCCTCGCGAGGGACAGCCCGATTCCCCCGTGTCTACCCCAGCGCCTAGAACGGTGCTCTGCACATAGTGAGCGCTTAACAGATACCAACATTATGGTTATTCATTCAGAGATGGCTTATGATGCTCAGAGATTCAGTTTGTCTCTCTGATACTGCACCCAAAGAGAACAAAAAAGGGGATCTGTACCGGTCGGCCGGACTTCGCTTAGCTACGTTTTCGTGTCGGCCGTCGAAAACCTACCCGTAGCCTGAGCTCAGCAGAGTCCCATCTCTTATTGCCCTTATTCCTTGTGAGAATAACGGAATTCGAGTGTCCCTTCGAGCCGGCGCCCCGCGCGAAGCCCCTCGGGGAGTACCAACCTGAGAAATGGCGGGCGACGCCAGCGGATGCTTATTTCTTACACCCGTTTGACACCGCTCCTGAATTGGAACCCAGGTCGAAGTGCCCCGGCACCGTTCAGAAGGGTGTCGTGCTCTGCCACGCTGCCGAACGATAGGAGTTGAAAGCGGTTTGAAGATGGGTGATGCAGCCCAAGAAAAATCCTCCGAAGAGTGTTTTGTTATTTTAAGATTAGAGCGGACTTAAAGTTTTCCAGGGCAGTGCCCGTTTTATTTCCCGGATGGCTAACCTCTAGATCCCATTCCTGTCGTTTCTCTGTCCTCGCTGGCTTTTCGCAACACCTCCAAATTTAGTATCGACTGGAAATTTAATTAATGTGCTGTTTACCGCTCCTTCCAGATCACTAATGAAGGTGTTAAATAAGGCCGAATCTTCCACGGATCCCTGGGGCAGCTCGCCGGACGCTTCCCCGCACCTTAATATGCCGTTGTTTATCATCGCTCTTTGTTTATGGTCCTCGATCCGGTTTATAATCCGTGGGGGAGTGCTCATTTGAAAACCGATCTGAATTAATCCGCCCGGTAAGACCGCGAAGGCCCGTGTCAGATACTCGCCTCGATTTTGGATGCGTTATTTATAGGGGTCGTCGACGATTTGTGATCTGACGTGAAATCCGGGCCCTCATCCTCTTAAAATTCACCAGCTGAGCCGAAGGGAGCCTAAAAGACCTAAAAGGCTTGGAGGCGCCGCGCGTTGACCTGTCGGTCAGTCGCGTTTACTGAGCGCTCACCGTGTGCGGAGCACTGTACTCGGCGCTTGGGAGAGTACGGCACAACCGAGGCGGTAATGATAATAATAAGGCTGGTATTTGTTAAGCGCTTACTGTGTGCCGAGCACTGTTCTAAGCGCTGGGGGAGATACAGGGTCATCGGGTCGTCCCACGTGAGGCTCACGGTCTTCATCCCCATTTTCCAGACGAGGGAACTGAGGCACAGAGAAGTGAAGCGACTGGCCCACAGTCACACAGCCGACAAGCGGCGGAGCTGGGATTCGAACTCATGGGCCCTGACTCCAAAGCCCGTGCTCTTTCCACTGAGCCACCGCACGTTCCCTGCCCACAACGAACGTCCGAGAAACAAGCAGCTGGGGAAGGAGGGGAAGCCCCGTGCCGAGAAGCCTAGTTTCATTAATTAATGTCGGTATTTGTTAAGCGCCTACTATGTGCCAAGCACTGTTCTAAGGCGCCGGGGTGGATACAAGGTCATCGGGTTGTTCCCCCGTAGGGCTCACGGTCTTCTTCCCCATTTTACAGGCGAGGGAACTGAGGCCCAGAGAAGTGAAGTGACTCGCCCAAGGTGACACAGCTGACAAGCGGCGGAGTCGGGATTAGAACCCATGACCTCTGACTCCCAAACCCGGGCTCTTTCCACTGAGCCACGCTGCTTCTAAATGAAATCAGTGGATAGAGCCTGGGCCCGGAAGGCCTAAGGGACCCGGGTTCTCATCCCGGCTCTGCCGTTTGTCCGCCGCGTGACCTGGGGCGAGTCACTTCACTTCTCTGGGCCTCATTTACCTCATCCGTAAAATGGGGATTAAGACCGGGAGCCCCACGGGGGACGGGGACCGTGTCCAACCCGATGACCCAAGCCCTGGGGCGGAGAGGAGATGAGTCGCGTCGAACGGAGGGCGCGGGAACGACGGGGTCCCCCCGGTCGAATTAGGGCAGAGGACGGGTTCTAAATCCTTACCGTATCGATTAGCCTGTGAGCCCGTCGACGGGCGGGGGTCCTCTCTCTCCGTTGCCGAATTGTCCGTTCCAAGCGCTCAGTCCAGTGCTCCGCACGCGGTAAGCGCTCCGGGAATACCGTCGAATGAATGAGAAGAGCAGATCGAGGCCCAGAGAGGTTAAATGATTTGAGCGAGGTCACGCAGCCGCCATTGGAACCCGGGTCTGTGCTCTTTCCGCTAGGCCACCCCGCCCCTCTTCCACGTCCTGAGCCCTCGGCCGACCGGTGGTATTTATTGAGCGCTTACTGTCCGCTCGGAGCGATGCGCTCGCACTGGTAGCGTCGGTCGACACTTTCCCAGCCCTCCCGTTAAGACGTTCCGCCTCCGAGCGCCTGCCTCCCGCCCAGCTCAGCCGTCCGACGGCTCGATTTGGGCTCGATGACCCCGGCCTCCTTTCTGGCCCGAGTCCGTAGCCTCCGTAGCCTCCGGCCACCGGGCCCCGTGGGCCAAGGGGGAAATAACCGGCAGGACCATCGTGACGTGGGAAGAGCGAGGGGGAAAGTTTTTAACGAGGGTGGTCCCGACGGGGGAGGCCAGGGGATGGAGAGAGCAGGTGGTTTCCTCCTGAGAAGCGGCGGGGCCTAGTGGAAAGAGCACGGGCCTGGGAGTCGGAGGACCTGGGTTCTGATCCCCAGGGAAGCAGCGCGGCTCAGCGGAAAGAGCCTGGGCTTCGGAGTCGGGGGTCACGGGTTCGACTCCCGGCTCTGCCGCTCGTCAGCTGCGTGACTGTGGGCGAGTCGCTTCGCTTCTCTGGGCCTCAGTTCCCTCATCTGGAAAATGGGGATTAACCGGGAGCCTCACGGGGGACGACCCGATGACCCTGTATCTACCCCCAGGGCCGAGAACAGTCCTCGGCACGTAGTAAACGTAAATACCAGCATTAGTATCCCCGCTCCGCCGACCTGTCCGTTGCGTGACCTCGGGCAGGTCACTTCGCTTCTCTGGGCCTCAGTTTCCGCAACTGTGAAATAAGGGATTCAGTCATACTCCCTCCTACTTAGTATGTGGGCCCCAGGTGGGACAGGGACGGTGTCCAACCCCATTTGCTTGTACGATAATAATAATAATAATAATAATGTTGGTATTTGTTGAGCGCTTACTGTGTGCAGCGCACTATTCTAAGCGCTGGGGTAGGTACAGGGTCCTCAGGTTGTCCCACGTGGGGCTCACGGCCTTCATCCCATTCGGCAGATGAGGGAACTGAGGCCCAGAGAAGTGAAGCGACTCGCCCACGGTCACGCAGCTGACGAGCGGCAGAGCCGGCATTCGAACCCATGACCTCTGACACCCAAACCCGGGCTCTTTCCACCGAGCCACGCCGCTTCCCTACAGAACGGTGCCTGGCGCACGGTAAGCGCTTAACAAATACCATCATTATCGTCTACCCCAGCCCTTAGAGCATTGTTTGACACCTAGTAAACGCTTAACGAGTGCCGGGAAAAGAAAAATGATCCCCTGCTCTACGAGTCTGATTTGCAGTGGAGGGGATGATGGCTGCCCCGTGTGAACGTAGCTGTATCGCACATCTGTAATAGTAATAATAGTGGTATTTATTATTATTCTCCTCATTTTGGGTCTTTTTAAGCCCTTACTCTGTGCCGAACGCCGTACTAAACTCTGGTGTAGATCCAGAGTAATCAAGTCAAACGTGAGCTCTCTATCCCCCAGAGAGCTCACAGTCTAAGCAGGAGGGAGAACAGATATCGAATTTCCCCTTCAGAGACGAGAAGCCAAGGCACAGGGAGGTTAAACGCCTTGCTCAAGATCACACAGCAAGCGAGCGCCGGCCCCGAATCAATCTGATGATGATAATAACGTTGGTGTCTGTTAAGCGCTTACTATGCGCGGAGCACCGTCCTAAGCGCCGGAGGAGGTACGGGGTCGTCGGGTCGTCCCACGTGAGGCTCACGGTTAATCCCCATTTTCCAGATGAGGGAAACTGAGGCCCGGAGAAGCGAAGCGACCCGCCCACGGTCCCACAGCTGACGAGCGGCAGAGCCGGGATTCGAACCTATGACCTCCGACTCCCCAGCCCGGGCTCTTGCCACCGAGCCACGCCGCTTCTCCGGAACCGGTTCGGCACGGGGCGGGAACGGAGGGTCTCATCACGGTCCGGAAAACAGCCGCTTAATTCCGGCGGCGTCCCCGTGAGCAGATTGGTCTCCACTTGAGTCGTTTTTTCCCCGGAACGAGCCGGGTGGTAAAATCCGAGGTGCGTGTTTTTAGATGTGTTCGTTCGGAAGGAAAGAGCGGCATCTTGTGGGTTCGCTCCAGTCCCCGCCTCCGTTCTCTTCTCCTCCGTTTCTCGGTCGGTCAGTCGATGGGATTGATGGGTCACGTGGTCTCTGCCCAGAGCCGTGCCGGCCAACCTCTTGGGAAAGTAGAGCGCCGCAGAGTCGGGAAGCCCAGTGCTTCCCCACGGGGAGCTTACGTTCTACAGACGCTAAAGTAGTTCGGGGATGGGGGAAGAAAGAGTAGCGAGCGTGACTATTTCCACAACTGTCGAGGGGCCGGGGTGAGCCTCAGAGTGAATAAGGGGGACACGGCCAAGTTGCGAGGAAGGGAGATCAAGGGCTTAGGGAAGCAGCGTGGCTCGGTGGAAAGAGCCCGGGCTTGGGAGTCCGCGGTCATGGGTTCGAATCCCGGCTCTGCCACTTGTCGGCTGTGTGACCGTGGGCGAGTCACTTAGCTTCTCCGGGCCTCGGTCCCCTCATCTGTCAAATGGGGACGAAGACCGTGAGCCCCCCGTGGGACGACCCGATCCCCCCGTGTCCACCCCGGCGCTTAGAACGGTGCTCTGCACAGAGTAAGCGCTTAACAGATACCAACATTTATTTTTATTTATTTATCTTTAAGAGCCGGGGCTTGGGAGTCAGAGGTCACGGGTTCGAATCCCGGCTCTGCCGCTTGTCGGCTGTGTGACCGTGGGCGAGTCACTTCGCTTCTCCGGGCCTCGGTCACCTCATCTGGAAAATGGGCATTAACCGTGAGCCTCCCGGGGGACGACCCGATGACCCCGTATCTCCCCCCCGGCGCTTAGAGCGGTGCTCGGCACGTAGCGGGCGCTTGACAAATACCGACACGATTATCGACCTCTTACCCCAGCCCCTTACTCACATTTTTCCGGACGCTTCGGAGCAGGCCGAGCGTTGATTCTCCCGCTGCCCGTCAGCAAAGTGGAGGTTGCGCTTGGGAAGCCTAAACCCTCCCTGGACCCCAAGGCTCTGGTTGGGGGGGTGGAAAAGGTTGGGGGGGGGGTGGATCTCGGGAGACCTCAAACATAAATGCGTTCATCCGTCGCGGGATGGGGCTCATTACGTCTAGGCCGGTAACCTGAATGATGATGATACTGATGATGATTAAGCACTTAGTGTGAGCCAGGGACTGTACCGATCGCCGCGGTGGATAGGAGATCATCTGGTCCCTGACTAGCTCCTTTTATTTCATTACCACCCACCGGCCCCACGGCGCTTACGTATATGTCCGTGACGTGTTTATCTGTGTCAAGGTCCGTCTCCCCCTCTAGACCGGAAGCTCGTTGAAGGCAGTCCGGTGCCCTGCACACAGTAAGCGCTCAGTAAAGCTGAGGGATTGATCGACTGATCCCACCACGTGGGGCTCGTAATCTGAGGAGGAGGGAGACCAGGTTCTGAATCCCCATTTTGCAGACGAGGGAGACGTGAAGTAATAATAATAATAATAATACTAACAGTGTTGGTATTCGTTAAGCGCTTACTATGTGCAGAGCACTGTTCTAAGCGCTGGGGGAGATTCAGGGGAATCAGGTTGTCCCACGTGGGGCTCACAGTTTTAATCCCCATTTTCAGATGAGGTCACTGAGGCCCAGAGAAGTGAAGTGACTCGCCCACGGTCACACAGCGGACAAGTGGCAGAGCCGGGATTCGAACCCGTGACCTCTGACTCCCAAGCCCGGGCTCTTTCCACTGAGCCGCGCTGCTTCTCCCAAGTGACTTATGTGGGGCTCTCGGTCTTAATCCCCGCTTTACAGATGGGGAACCGAGGCCCAGAGAAGTTGGTATTTGTTAAGCGCTTACTCTGTGCAGAGCACCGTTCTAAGCGCTGGGGTGGACACAGGGGAATCGGGTCGTCCCACGTGGGGCTCACGGTCTTCGTCCCCATTTGACGGACGAGGGAACCGAGGCACCGAGAAGTGAAGTGACTCGGCCGAGGTCAGCCAGCAGGTGAATGGCAGAGCCGGGATTGGAACCCCAGATCCTCTGACTCCCAGGTCCATGTTCTTTCCACCAGGCCACACGCTCAAAACTTGCTAACTCTGTCGTACTCTCCCAGTCGCTTAGCACAGTGCTCTCCGCACATAGTAAGTGATCACTAGATCCCATCGGTCGACCGATTGACTTACTGGTTGAGAAGCGGCGTGGCTCAGTGGAAGGATCCCGGGCTTGGGAGTCAGAGGTCGTGGGTTCTGATCCCGGCTCCGCCACTTGTCAGCTGTGCGACTCCGGGCAAGTCACTTCACTTCTCTGGGCCTCAGTTCCCCATCTGTAAAATGGGGATGAAGACGGTGAGTCCCACATGGAACACCCTGATCACCTCGTATCCCCCCAGCGCTTAGAACAGCGCGTGGCACATAGTAAGCGCTTAACAGAGGCCGTCGCTATTATTATTATTATTAGTGGATCAGGCCAGAAGGAGACTGAGCTGGGCTCTGCTACGTCAGCGCGCCGAAATCACCCAGCCTAACTTTCACCAGCGCTGCACAGAAAGAGTTTTCCTCCGCCCCTCGCCCCAAAAATAGCCAGACTGGTCCTTTACGTCGAGGTTTCGTTGCAGAACTTCCGTCTGGTCCGTGCGATTCCGGAGGATTATCGAGTTCAGCCTTAAATCTCTCACATGGGCACGGAAAGAAGAAAGAGAGTAAGAACTCTAATTGATTGACACTTCGATAAGGAAAAGAAGACGGTCTTATATTGTGAGGTGCTCAGAAGAGGCGACGGGGCGATCGCAACCCCGAAACACGAAAGCGGGGGAAAAGTGTATGAGGTCAGTGTATGGAGACGAAAATACATCTCGAAATTGGCAACGGTTGCTATGCAGCAGTCGGTGAGCACAGTTCAGTTCTATGGAGGGTGAATTTAGACTCTTTCAGCACCGTAAAAAAGTGAAATTCGCAACGCCTGCAGGGTTACGCGTCGCCTGAACGAACCGTCCGGTCAGAAGGGCGAATCGGGCCGGGATCGATCAGTCGATGCTGTCGAACGATTGGTGATGCTAACCGCCGAACTTCAGTCTCCTCCCGACCGTTCACCCCCACCCGGGATGTTCGGTGTACGGTGTGCTTTTAACTATGTGCCGGGCGCTTGGTTTTAAGCGCTTACTGTGTGCCAGGAACTGTATTAAGCGCTGGGGTGGATACAGGCAAATCAGGTTGGATACAGCCTCCTATAGGCGCACAGTCTTAATCCCCATTCGATGGGTGAGGTTACGGAGGCACGGAGACGTGAAATGGGTGACTCAGTCACACGGCAGACGGGTGGTGGAGCTGGGACTAGAGTCCAGGTCCTTCTGCCGCCGAGGCCCACGTTCCGTCTACACTGCTTCTCCGCTGCTTCTCCAGTATTCAGTGCCATCCTGGTAATAACGATCGCGGTATCCGTTAAGCGCTTACCATGTGCCGGGCACCGTACTGAGAGCTGGGCTGGAGCCGCGCAAATCGGCTTGGACGCAGCCCCCGTCTCGCATGGGGCTCGCGGTCTCAATCCCCACTCTATAGATGAGGTGGGTAGCCGAGGCACAGGAAAGTGAAGTGACTTGCCCAAGGCGGGCAGTGGGGGGGCCGGGATTAGAACCCGCGTCCTCCCGCTTCCGAGCCCGGGCTCTTGCCACTGGGCCACGCTGCTTCTCGTGGCGTGCGGGCTGGCTTGTAGTAAGAGAGAAGTGAGGGGGATTAGGAGCGGCGAGCTGATCGAGAGCTTCCAAGCCAAGGGTGAGGAATCGTGGTTTGGGGCGGAGGCGGGTGGGCAACAACTGGACTTCTCGAGGAGCGGGGAAACGCGGACTGAACGTTTTAGGAGAGAAACGACGTGGGCAGTCGATACCGTGAGCTCGGTGCGGACGGGGGTTGGGTCTACCGACTCGATGACCTGAACACGGTAAGAGCTCATTAAATACGATCGATTGGTGTGGGGAGAGACAGGAGGCGGGGAGGCCAGAAAGGAGACCGATAAAATAATCGAGGCGGGATAGGATAAGTGCTCGAATTAACATAGTAGCAATTTGGATGGAGAGGAAAGAGCAGATGGGAGCCACGTTGTGAAGGTTGAACCTGCAGGATTTAGCGACGGGCCGAACCCGCGGGTCGGACGAGAGAAAGGAGTCAAAGATAAAACCGAGGCCACGGGGCTCCTGAGACGGGAAGGACGGTGCTGCCGTCTACCGTGAAGGGAAAGTCAAGCGGAGGACAGGATTTGGGTGGGAAGACAAGGAGCTCTCTTTTGGACATTTTAATTCTGAGGGGACAGCGGGACATCCGAGTAGAGAAGTCTTGACGTCAGGACGAAATGGGAGACCGGGCTGGGGATGTGGATTTGAGAAGCACCCACGTAATAATAATAATAATAATGTTGGTGTTTGTTAAGCGCTTACCATGTGCCGAGCACTGTTCTAAGCGCTGGGGGAAGATACAGAGTCGTCAGGTTGTCCCACCTGAGGCTCACAGTTAATCCCCATTTTACAGATGAGGGAACTGAGGCCCAGAGAAGCGACTCGCCCACGGTCACGCAGCTGACAAGGGGCGGGGCTGGGATTCGAACTCATGACCTCTGACTCCCAAGCCCAGGCTCTTTCCACTAAGCCACGCTGTGGTAGTTGAAGCCATGGGAGCAAATGGGAGTGGGCGGAGATGGAGACCAGAGTGGGATTGAGAAGGGATCCTCGAGGGACGCCCAGTTCTTTCATTCAGTAGTATCTGTTGAGCGCCTACTCTGTGCAGAGCACTGTACTGAGCGCTTGGAACGTACAATTCGGCAACAGAGACCGTCCCCGCCCAGCGACGGACTCACAGTCTAATCGAGGGAGACGGACGGGCAAAAACAAGACAACATAAATCACGATAAATAGTCAAGGGGACGGACACCTCATTAACAACATAAATAGGGTAATAGCTCCCCCCGTACTTAGAACAGTGCTTGGCACATAGTAAGCGCTTAAAAATACCATTATTATTTTTATTGCTATTAAATAAAAATAGAGGTACATTTTTAGAGACAAAGTACAAACGCAGTCCGCGCAACAGATGTGGGAAAAGGGAAGCGATTAAAAAACAGAACCCCGGCCTATATAGCAGACATCGTCGATAATAATGATAACGATAATTGTGGTATTTGTTAAACACTTACTGTGTGCCAGGCACAGAACAAGAATAGAGGAACGGAAGATAATCTGATCTCCATTTCACCTCATCTCCTAAATGTGAAAAAGAAAGGTGTTGGGGGTGGGAGGCAGAGGAGGAAACCGCGGAGGAGACGGGGAATGAACGGCCAGAGAGGTAGGAGGAGAACCAGGAGTGGACGGTGTCGGTGAAGCCGAGGTCGGACAGTATTTCCAGGAGAAGGGGGTTTCTAACGGTTCTTCCGCTATCGCCGTACGGTCCCTATCCCTCCAGCTCCCGGTCGGCCTCTTCCACGTTTTCCCCGGACTCTTCCTAGCATTCGCGTCTTCTCCAGGGAATGAGTCCTCCTGATCACGTGTCCAGAACGTGCTCATCTAAGTCGGGGCATTTGGCCTTCCGGAGTACAGTGCTCAGCGCTTAATACAGTGCAAAGCGCACATTCATTCAGCAGCATTTATTGAGCGCTTACTATGTGCAGAGCACTCTACTAAGCGCTTGGAATGAACAAGGGGGCAACAGATAGAGACGGTCCCTGCCGTTCGACGGGCGCACGGTCTAATCGCGGGCTCAGTAAATACAAGTGAATGAAGAACGCAAGGTGACGGGGAGGATGCAGCCTGTGGTGAAGAGCTGAAGAAGGCAACAGATCTCCAGGCTCCCAGACCACGGCTTTGTCTGTCTCTCTCTCTTTCTCTCTCTTCTGGAATATATGAAGTGCTTACTATGCTCCAGGCACTGTTCTAGGCACCGGGGTAGGTACAGGATAATCAGATTGGACACAGTCCCTATCCCGCGTGGAGCTCACCGTCTTCATCCCCATTTTACAGATGAGGGAACTGAGGCCCGGAGAAGTGAAGTGACTCACCCAAGGTCACACAGCAGGCAGGCGGCGGAGCCGGGATTAGAACCCGGGTCCCTCTGGCTCCCAGACCCTTGCTCTGTAATGACGATGATGGTACTTGTTAAGCGCTTACTAGGTGCCAGGCTCTGTTCTAAGCACTGGGGTAGATACAGGATCATCAGGTTGTCCCCCGTGGGGCGCACGGTCTTCATCCCCATTTTACAGAGGGGGCAGATGAGGTCCAGAGGAGTGAAGCGACGTGCCCAAAGTGACAGGTGATAAGCGACGGAGCCGGGATTCGAACCCGTCACCCCTGACTCCCGAGCCCGGCTTCTTTCCACTGAGCCACCCCGGTTGTACCCGAGGGCTGGAACTAGAACATCTGCTAGGTGTCAGAGGGTTATTGTGGTGGGGAGAAAGAATCTTCCTACCGAGACCTGGGGGAAGCAGGCAATAAATCAATAAAGACTCTCTGGTTTAGGCCACCCCTGGTCTGGGGCAGCTCGTTAACTTTATTGGACTCATAAAAGTAAATATAAACCAGACCGTCCTTGGCCCGGTGCTTTGAGGGATATATGTGGTGCTTGGACTGAACCGGCGGCCCAGGAAAACCCTCGAAGAGAGAGGCAAAAAACCCTGATTTTGCAGAATGTAACAGCTCTAACATTTGTCAGCGCTCCCTCTTTAATTAGGATGTTTTTTTTTTCCTGAGGAAACTATTCCCTTTCAGGGAGTAGACTGCATTACCTAAATGTCTTTGAATCTGAGCAACTCGGGAACCGTGGCGTAAAAGCAAATCGGAAACCAAAAGTATTCGATGGTCTTCATTTATAAGAATGCATTAGATCGATATTTTAAAAAATATTTCTTAAGCGTTTACCATGTGGTAGGCACCGTACTAAGCACGGGGGGAGATGAGAATAAGATGATTATTATTATAGTATCGGTTAAGCACTTACTCTGTGCCAAGCACTGTACTAAGCACCGGGGTGGATAGAAGCAGATCGGGTTGGACACGGTCCCTGTGTCCCAAGTTGGGCCCGCGGTCTCCGTCCCCATTTTCCAGATGAGGCGACTGAGGTCCGGAGAAGTGAAGCGACTTGCCCGAAGTCACACGGCGGCCAAGCGGAGGAGGCGGGATTGGAACCCACGACCTCCGACTCCCAAGCCCGGCCTCTCTCCGCTAAGCCGCGCCGCCTCCCCAGTGTGCTTGGCGCATAGCAAGCGCCTAACTGTGAGCCTCGTATCCTCCCCGGCGCTTAGCACAGTGCTCTGCACATAGTAAGCACTTCACAAGCGCTTGATTCTATTTACTGCCATCGTTCTCGTCCGTCCCCCTCCCCCGATCAGACCGTAAGCCCGTCAGAGGGCAGGGACCGTCTCTATCTGTTACCGATTTGTCCATTCCAAGCGCTTAGTACAGTGCTCCGCGCATAGTAAGCGCTCAATAAATACTAATGAATGAAAGAGCAGACGCCATCATTATTATTAACAAATATCCTTCTTCTTCTTCATGATGATGATTATTATTACGGTGCCCACCCTCTGGACCGTTAGCTCCTCGTGGACCGGGGACGTGTCCGTTCAGCGTTACGCTGTACTCTCCCAAGCGCTTAGTACAGAGCTCTGCAGACGGTAAGCGCTCAGTAAGTAGGAGCCGTTGGGGGGGGGGGGGGGGATCCTGCGTTAGAGTGATGCGATGCAGTCGTGTCCGGAAGCCGCCAGAGGGCAAAACCTCAATCTAATTAGAGAAGGATAAAGGATATAATCTGAGACTTCGGCACAAGCCTCTAATTTATCCCGCTTCACGAAATAAGAGCGCGCCGCCGCCGCACGGGGCCAAGCGGCGTGAAGAACAGAGCAGCTCGAAGGTCAAAATAATAATAATGATGACGATGATAATCCCACACAGGTCACCTGGCCGTCCAGGCGCTCCGACGACCATAAACTTTCCGTCCGCCAGTCACTTGGCCGCCTTGATGATAACGATAATAATGTTGGTATTTGTTAAGCGCTTACAATGTGCCGAGCACCGTTCTGAGCGCCGGGGTAGACACGGGAATCAGGATGGCCCACGTGGGGCTCACAGTCTTCATCCCCATTTTACAGTTGAGGTCACTGAGGCACAGAGAAGTGAAGTGACCTGCCCACAGTCACACAGCTGACGAGTGGCAGAGCTGGGATTCGAACTCATGACCTCCGACTCCCAAGCCCGCGCTCTTTCCGCCGAGCCACGCCGAGTCGTCATTCCGCGGCGTCGTTTTCAAACGCGACCCCCTCTTCCCTCATCCTAACCCCGCTCCTCCCCGGAAATCCGGGAGGGACACGCCAGAATCCTGAAGGAGGAAGAGGAGACGGCCGGCCGGGGGGAGTGGAGCGGGAGGAGGAAGGCGGTCAGGGAAAATGCGGAGTAATCTATAGAAGGGATGGGGAAGCAGCGGAGCTCGGTGGAAAGGGCACGGGCCTGGGAGTCAGAGGGCGTGGGTTCGTGATGCCCGCCTACCTGTTTTGTTTCGCGGTCTGTCTCCCCCTTTTAGACTGAGCCCGTCGTCGGGCAGGGACGGTCTCTATCTGTTGCCCGATTGTCCATTCCAAGCGCTTAGTGCAGTGCTCTGCACATAGTAAGCGCTCAATAGATACGAATGAGTGAGAGGCAGAGGGGGAATCCGTGAAAGAGATGGAGGAGAAGCCTGAGAGGTAAGAGGAGGGCCAGGTGGCCCATCTCCTCCAAGGAGCCTCCCCTGATTGAGCCCCTCCTCTCCTCCCCCTCCCTACCGCGCCGCCCTGACTCGGCTCCTTCATTCATCTCCCCTCCCATCCTCACGGCACATATGGACGGATCTGTGACGGATTATTAACTGATCTGTTTATCTACGTGCATCAGTGTCCGTCTCCCCCTCCAGGCCGTGAGCTCGTTGCGGGCGGGGATGTGTCCGTCTGGTGTTATAGCGTACTCTCCCGCGCTCAGTACGCTGCTTGGCACACCCCAGGTGCTCGATAAGTAGGACTGAATGAGTGAGAGAGCAGTGTCAGTGAAACCAGGGGTAGATAGGGTGGTCCACGGGCAATAAACGCCGCTGTGACCTCGGGCAGTGACCTCAGTTACCTCATCTGTAAAACGGGGATGACGCACCGAGCGCTCGAGGGAATACAATATGACAATAGACCGACACGTTCCCCGCCTGCGTCGATTCGCGCGGCCGTCAGGATCCCTGCGCGATAAATAGGGACGGGTGGTCTCCGCCCGTTTTCCTGCGTGGCGCAATCCCAGATCCAGAGGAAACGGATTGAAACCAATTTAGCATTTCACGCCTTCGATTATCAAGTGTCTCCGATTCCTTGGAATTCCTCGGTGCGGCAGGAGGCAGGCTCCTTCTCAGAACCCGTCGTCCCGTAGAGAAATCGAGATCCCGTTGTCAGATGTTGCGAGGGGCTTAATGGGGCGGGCCGGGAATTTAGGGCACGGTTCCGTTCGGACGCTTCATACCACCCAGGGTGGTGCCCGACACCCCGGAGGCCTTTAATGAGTGGTAATTGAATTGATTTTCATTCCAGTACAGCCACCAAACGTGGGGAATCTGATAGCGGGAAAGTGACAGGAGGACCTCCTCTGTAGCCCAGAGGCCGGTTCGGGGGGGAAAAAAAAAACGTTTTCCCTGAAGAAACGAGAATCCCACTGAGATAAGCCTGCCAGAAACGCCGGCCGGGGTCCGCAGGGAAGCCCCAGGCAATCGGCGAAAAGCAGCCCGGGCCCGGGAGTCGGAGGACCCGGCTTCTACTCCTCCCCTCTACTCGGGCCAGTGGCTCGCCCGACCGCTTGCTGTGTGACTTTGGCGAGTCCCTTAACGACTCTGTGCCTCAGTTTCCGCAATTTCAAGCGGGGATTCAACCCCTGTTCTCCCTCCCGCTTGAGACCGCAAGCCCCGTGGGGGACACTCCGTCCGACCCGATCGACTCGTACCCACCCCTGTGCTTAGAACAGCGTTGAACACGTAGTAAACGCTCCACCGAGTGATTGATTGAGTGCTGACTGCCTGCAGTGCACCGGAGCAAGGAGTTGGGAGCCCCAGCTCCACAAGATGGCTGTGGGACTTTGGGCAAGTCACTTCACTTCTCTGGGCCTCAGTGACCTCATCTGTAAAATGGGGATTAAGAGTGCGAGCCCCACATAGGACAGCCTGATCACCTCGCATCTCCCCCAGCTCTTAGAACAGGGCCTGGCACATAGTGAACGCCTAACACATACCGTCGTCATCATCGTTGTGACAGACAGAAGGGACTTAGTAGTGTGAGAAACAACGAGGCCTAGTGGGTAGAGCACGAGCCTGGGAATCAGAAGGTCGTGGGTTCTAATGCCGGCTCTGCCCCCCGTCTGCTGCGGGACCTTGGGCAAGTCGCTTCGCTTCTCTGTGCCTCAGTGACCTCATATGTAAAATGGGGATTAAGCCTGTGAGCCCCGTGTGGAGCAGGGATCGTGTCCCTGCTTGCTTGTATCCAGCCCAGCACTTATTACAGTGTCTGGTACATAGTACGTAGTCAACAAATACCGTAATTATTACTGAATTGTACTCTCTAGGCAGTTGTTCTGTTGTCCGTCTCCCCCTTCTGTACCGTGATCCCGTTGTGGACAGGGATCGCCTCTACATGTTGCCGAATCGTACTTTCCGAGCACTTAATACAGTGCTCTGTACACAGTAAGCGCTCGGTAAATACGACTGGGTGAATGAAGTATTATTATTCACTTAAATCGTCATCAGTGATATTCATTGAGCACTTCCTTTGGGCAGAGCGCTGTACTAAGCGCTTGGGAAAGTGCAGTACAACAGAGTTGGAAGACCCGCTCCTTGACTACAAAGAGCTTATAATAAGCAGTATTTGCTAATTGATTGTGATATTGGTTAAGCTCTTACTACGTGCCGGGACCTGTTCTGAGCGCTGGGGGTCGAAAGAAGATAATTGGGCCGGACGCAGTCCCTGCCCCACGCGGGGCTCACGGTCTCAATCCCCCTTGTAAAGATGAGGCTACTAAGGCACGGTGAAGTGACTTGCCCAAGGTCACACAGCAGACGCGTGGCAGAGCTGGGATTAGAACCCAGGTCCTTCTGCCTCCCAGGCCCGGGCTGTAGCCACTAGGCAGTGCTCACTGGGTGCCAAGCACTGAATTGGGTGCCGGGGCACGTAAGTGTTTGTACCTATCCCTCTTTCCATCCTCTTTTTCCTCGTGGAGGTAATTTATTCTGCGACCTTTGTGTTTCTCAGCTCATCTGTAGTCTCTCCAGTGCCTAGTGCAGTGATCTGCACATAGCCCGTGCTTCAAAAATACTATCGATTGATTGATTCGATGACAGGCAGGCAGGTGACAGGCAGAAAGAGGCCAATTAGATGGCCGCATTTAGCCACTCCACCGTCAGAAGGGATATTCACCGTGGAAAAACCTGGGGACCAATTGATCTCTAAATGCGACCTCTCTCGTGCCAACAGAGGGGTCCTGGAAAGCTCGCTCGTTAGGGGAGTCGGCATTTGCAAACCGTCATCTTAGTGGGAAGTAGGGGCATCCGATCCGACGCCTTCCACCCGATCCCCTCTGCCGATGGTGAAGCTTTTTTGATGCCAGGGGGCTGCTTTTAGGGCGCCGTTCAGGCAAATGATGGAAAGCTCAAACCGCCTCGTGAGAAGACACAGACACGCGATTCCATCGCTGCGTCTTGATGGCCGAGTTCGCCGTTCACCCACAGTCCTTCCCATTTTGCAGCTGAAGTGCCAGATGCAAACCGCCACGATGCTACAGAGTGTTGTTTTTTGAGGTTTTTTTTTTTCTCTTCCATTCTTCTATTTTTTTTTTTCCTTCCCCAGTAAACCATTCAGTTGTGAATTTTGGGTGCTAGGTCATTCCGTTAGGAAAACGGCAACACGTAGATGGTTTTTTCAAGTGGTACAATTGTGTGCCTGTGTGTGTGTATTAAATAAGAGCGGAAACACATACAGTAAAGGTGACGTGCCATTTCAGTGTCACGAAGTCAGCCCTGAATTTTAAGAGGAAGGAGTTTGGTGGACCTTCAGTAAGGCTTTAGAGGTGGGGAGAGTCATTGTCTGTGGGATTTGAGGGGGGAGGACGTTCCAGGCCAGATGCGGGACGTGGGCCCATCAATTTATTTATTGAGCACTTGCCGCGTGCAGAGCGTTGTACTGAGCTATTGGGAGAGTCCAGTGTAACAGAGTGGGTGGACACGTTGGCTCCCCACAGCGAGCTCAACCTTGTCTTCGAGGAGACACTCGTTGAGGCTAAAGTCAAGTGGTCGGCCCCGTCTAACCCCCCCGCCGGCAGGGCAAAAACACGGACACCTCGGAAGCCAACTGGTAGGGGAACGGAAAGGAGCGGGAACGTGGTCTCGTTGCCTGGCAACCGGAGTCTGCTCGGCAGCTGTGCTTTCAGGGATTAGACGAAGGGTCTGGTTTCGTAATTGGAAGAACTTTTTCCCTTCTTTTTTTCAGCACTCAATAATTAGCCTTCAGGCGGCGCCGCCCGCCCGAGTGCTTTGGAAGACGTGGCCGGTCTTCTCTCACCTGTGCCGAGGTGGAAGAGGTTGGGATGTATTCTTCCCGTTTTACAGGTGGCCGAACTGAAAGGGAGAGGTAGTACACTCCGCCGGTGGCTTTGAGCCTGTGCGGGGTTGGAGAATCCATCTTCAACTGTTCGCTCGTCAGTGGCCTCTTCCCCACTGCTCTCAAACACGTCCACGTCTCCCCGGCCTAAAAAACCTTCCCTTGACCCCCACGGCTCCCTCCAGTTATCGCCCCATCTCCCTCCTACCGATCCTCTCCAGATTCCCCGGGCCAGTCGTCTACATCTCAAGCTCCTCTCCTCCGATTCTCCCCTCGACCCCCTCCAAGCTGGCTTCCGTCCCCATCACTCCGTAGAAACTGCCCTCTCCCCTCGCTACTCTCCCACTCCAACCCAGCCCGCGCATTTCGCTCCTCTGATGCCAGCCCTCTCACTGTACCTCCGTCTCGTCCGTCTCTCCGCCGACCCCTCTCCCACGTCCTGCCTCTGGCCTGGAACGCCCTCCCTCCTCGTAGCCGACGGGGAATCCCTCTCCCCGCCTTCAAAGCCTTATCGAAAGGACGTCTCCGAGAGGCCCTCCCTCATAAACCGTCCTTTCCTCTTCTCCTCCCGCTCCCTTCTGCGTCACCCTGACTCGCTCCCTTTATTCATCCCCCGCCTCCCAACCCCACAGCACTTATGTCCATATCTGTCATTTATTTATATTAACGTCTGCCTCCCTCTCTAGGCTGTAAGCCCGTTGTGGGTAGAGGACGTGTCTGTTGTTATATTGTACTCTCCCGAGTGCTTAATACAGTGCGCACAGTAAGCTCTAAATAAATGCAGTTGAATGAATCTAGCTATCTATAGCTCTCTAGCTCTCTTTTTAGCTGTGTTTTTATCTGTCCTCTAGCTGTGCAGCTATCTAGCTAGCCATCATCTATCTCTAGACTCCAAGACCATATACACACAGCAAATACGGCTCTTTGTTTTGGTCAAACTGAGGCAGCGTCCGGGTCTTCCACTGTATTGGAAACAAAGAGGCTAGAGCGAGTTGACTTGTAGCCGAATGTCACCGGCGGAAGGTGAGAGCTTATGGACTCTTAGTTGGGATGGACCTGCCTGTTGGCGGGTGGAGGGGTAAATCTGCCAACTGCAGCCGTACGAGACGGTATCTGGAGCCCAGAGATTCGGGACTGCACGGAAACGCTAGGGAACATTCCCGTCACTCTGTTGTCTTGTCCTCTCCCAAGCAGTCCGTTCAGTGCTCTGCACGCATTAGCGCTCAGTAAATACCACGGGTCGATCGATCGTTTGGATTCCCGCAGAGGGTCGGGGGCTGGCAAACCGCACCGAGGGCACCCAGGGTTTTGTTCAGTCATTTGGTCGTATTTATTGAGCGCTTATTGCGGGCAGAGCACTATACTCAGTACTCGGGAGACTACGATATAACAATAAGCACATTCCCTGACCAAAAAGAGCTTATAGTCCGGGGGGGCGGAGACGGACGTTAATATGAAGGAATTACAGATGATAACCTTCTCCCTGTGCCTCGATCTCGCCAGTCTCGCCGCCGACCCCTGGTCCACGTTCTGCCTCTGGTCTGGAACCCCCTCCCTCCTCAAATCCCGCAGACAATGACTCTCCCCACCTCCAAAGCCTTATTGAAGGTTCATCTCCTCCAGGAGGCCTTCCCTGACTCAGCCTCCCCTTTCCCCTTTCCCCATTCCTTCTGCGTCTTCCCGACTTGCTCCCTTTATTTAGCCCCATGGCACTTATCTCCATCTCTGGCATTAATTCATTTCAATCAATGTCCATCTCCCTGCTTCTAGACAGTAAGCTCATTGCGGGCAGGGAATGTATGTGTTTACTGTAATGTCCTCTCCCAAGCGCTCAGTAAGGTGCTCCGCACACAGGAAGAGCTCAATAAACGTGATCGAATGAACGAGTGAATGAATGAAGGCAGCGAGAGCGGCTGGGAGAATGACAGGTCCGAGACGTGAGGAGCCGCGAGAGGCGAAGCTGGGTCAGCGGCCCCTAAGCCGTTGGATGCCAAGTCGAGTCTGGTGTTTCTGGGATTTCTGTTGCTTTAATTTCTTCTGACTAATTCTTTCGTCATTCGCGGGCTTTCCCCTTCAGTTTTCACTGTGCGCCTTGGCACCGGGACGGACCCTTGGGTAGTTTCGAGTCTAAAAGCGCCGTTTTTCAGCTATTTGGTACTTACAAAAGCTGGGCATTTTAAACCCTGTCATTCTAAAATGAAATGGCTCGCTACTGATCCCAAGGAGAACCTTCCCACGCCTCGGAAACCTCGAGACGCAGCCCGGCCTAATGGATAGAGCTCGGGGGCTGGGAGTCAGAAGGACCCGGGTTCTAACCCTGACTTGGCCGCTTGTCACTCCGCCACCTCACCCTCGACCTTTAATCATCCCTAACCTCACCGTGACCCCTCTAATCCCACCCTCCAATCAGCCCATCCCCGTCGCCCCTTCCCAGCATCCTCCCCCTCCATCCAACCCGTTCCCTCCCCATCCCTGTCCTCCTGTCCCGGCGCCTCCCCTCATCCCCCTCCTCCCACACCGGCCCCCGTCGGCTCACTCCCATCCAACCCCTCCCCCAGGACCCCCCCCCCTTCCCTCCTCTCCCCAGCTTCAGCCAAGTGTGGCCTGGGGAATCTCCCGCTCCATCTTGAGGAAGCTTCCCTTCATCCTTGACCTGTTCCCGTCCCGGTCCCTCCTCCTCCTCACCATCACTGAAACCTGGCTCTCCCCCGATGACGGGGTCTCCCCCACTGCTCACTCCAGAAGGGGCCTCTTCTCTCCCTCCCCCAGACTCACTGGGAAAGGAGGCGGTGTCGGCTTCCTTTTCGCGCCCCGGTGCCGCTTTCACACCATTCCACCTCCCCCATCCCTCTCTTTCCCTGCCTTTGAAGCCCATATCGTCCACCCCTACCGCCCACTCTGGATACTGATCAGGGTCCAGGCCCCACCTCCAACTTTCTGAACCATCTCCATCCCTTCCTTAGGTTCCTTGTCTCTTTCTCCATCCCTACATTGATCCTTGGGGACTTCATCATCCACCTAGAAGTTCCTGACGACCCTTCCGCTGCCCGCCGTCTCACGCTCTTCAACCCCCTGCTTCACCGCACCTCTCCCACTCCCCAACCTGGACACACCCTTGATAATAACAATAGTCATTATGATTTTGTTAAGCATTTCCCGAGTTTCAGGCACTGTTCTAAGCGCTGGTGTAAATAGAAGATAATTGGGTTGGGCACAGTCCCTGTCCCACCTAGGTTCACAGTCTCAATCCCCGTTTTACAGGTGAGGGAACTGAGGTTCAGAGAAGTTAAGTGACTTGCCCAAGGTCATACAGTGGGCAAGTGGAGGAGCTGGGATTAGAAACCATGACCTTCTGACTCTCGGGCCCTTGCTCCCTCAACCTTTCTACTTACTGTACAATCTCTAACCCTCTCCAACTCTGAAATCCCTTTATCTGACCCCCCCCCTCCTCCTTGCCTTCCCTCCCACACAACTCCTCCCCGCAAATCGGTCCTATTCCCCAGAGAAACCTCCGATCCCTACTAAGCTCTTGGGAGAGCATAATACAACAGAATTAGTAGACACATTCCCTGCTGCCCACACCGAGTTTACATCTTTGCGTGGAGTAAAATCCTCCCCAGGTTACGTCTGGAAGCAGTCATTTTTCATTGGGTGGCCTCTGCTGTCGGGCGACATTTTGAGTCTACTTAATTTCCTTAAACCTAAATAAAGCCTCACCGTATTTAAAACGTTGTGCTGGATTGTGAAGTCTGTAGTTGCTTTCTAACGCCAACAGATACAGTATCAAGAGGGCTCATTATGTCTGCAATTGGCATTTGTGAAATATTACTTCGATAGAAAATAAAGGGATATATTCCAAATCCTTCCACCAAAATCCCTATCGCCCCAGTCCTTTGTGTGTGTGTGTGTGTGTGTGTGTGTGTGTATGTGTATGTGTGTGTATATATATGTGTATATATATATGTATATATGTGTGTATATGTGTGTGTGTATATATATATATATATATACAGTCGTGAAAAAATATATAAATGAAACTCAGTATACATAGGACAGTGATTACACTCCAGAAGAATAAATTTAATACAGTAATCATGTTTTGCCTGTAATAATTCTCATTTGGTAGCTGGAATACACAATCTTCATTGCCACATTACAACTTTTTTTCAGGATAGATTTTTTAATTTTTCATTATTTTAGCAAGTGTTTCCCCAACTGTTCACAGACTACTCTTCCTAGTATATTTGGTATTCAGGAAATCACACAGTTTGCAATCCAGTCGCGGAGACAGTCATTAAAATAAATTACAGATGGGGGAAGCAACTAAGTGTTTTGGAACTGGCGGTGGGGTATCAGACTGCTTAGAGGGTCCAGACCAAGTGCGTAGGTGACCCGATGGGAGGGCGAACAAGGTGGTTGGGAAATGAAGGATTAGTCAGGGAGGGCCTCTTGGAGTAGGTGTGCTTTTAATGAGGCTGTGAGGGAAGGGAGAGTGATTCTATATATTGCCTTGATTCTAAATATTGCTACTGTTCTTGTCTGTCCGTCTCCCCCGATTAAACCGTAAGCCCGTCAGAGGGCAGGGACTGTCTCTGTGCGTTACCGATTTGTACATTCCAAGCGCTTAGTACAGTGCACATAGTAAGCGCCCAATAAATACTATTGAATGAATGAATGAATGAGTGATGGTCTGTCAAATATGAAGGGGGAGGGAGCTCCTGACCAGAGAGGGGTTGTGGGCGAGATAGATGAGGTGATTAATCGTAATAATAGCAACGTGTGCTATTTAAGTGCTTACTATGTGGCAAGCACTGTCCAGAGAGTAGGTTTGGCATTAGAGGAGCAAAGTGTGTGAGCTGGGCTGTTGTGGGAGACGAGCGTGGTGAGGAAGGAGGGGAGAAGCGGTCGAGAAGCCAGGATCCGGTCAGCCCGTCCTCACAACAGAACAGGTCACCGACGGGAAGCTTCAGGAGCATCGGGTCGGATTTTTTGCGCCTTCTGGGCTGGAAGCTCTTCGTGGGCCGGAAACGTGCCTACCGCTCCTGATGTGATGTCCTGTCCTAGTTCAGTGCTCTGCTCAGAGTAAGTGCTCAAAAATACGATCGAATGAACGAGTAGTAAGCGTTCAATAAATACCATTATTGCAGCAAGGACGGCGGTTTGGGAGGCAGGGCGATCACCGCTACGCCTGGGCAGGTTGGATCGATTGGTGTGAAAGGATCGTGGCCGCAGAACCACCCCCTGACCACCCCTGCTCCCACGAGGAAAGCTCTCTCCGAAATCTTAGAAAACGTGGTTTCAGGGTTCTGTACTAAGCATTTGGGAGAGTACATTGTAACACCAGACACATTCCTGCCCAAGAGGAGCTCACAAGCTATTGATGGACTGAGGAGAGGAGCCGCCCGAGTGTCCCAAAGCAAGCGGGAGAGCTGCGGAGACACTGTCCCTTCTCCAACTTCTTTTGAGCTCATTTGTGTGGAAATGCGCGATGGAGCAGAGTGTTTTCCGGCTACTTTGAATGCACAGGAGGTCAGAGGAAAGACTCAGAAGACCTTGCAGCTCAGTTTCGTTCCAACTCCGTGTCTGGAGCCTAGTCTCCTTCTTGTTCCCCCTCGGTCGCTGACTCCATTTAAGGTTTTCGTGCTTGCAGAGTTCCCTTGTTCTACCTACTCTTGGATGACGGTCGACGTGTCATGCTGATTATTTGTGTTTATGAAGCAAATTCACCCACCGAGAGTTGTTAACACATATATCGTCGGGGCATTAAAATTTTTGATTTAGCCCAACGATATCGCTCCGCAACTTCCTCCCAGAAGTCAGTCGGAATGTTTTTAAATCCGCAGATGTAAATCAAGGAGATTTATTTGGAAGAACGGCAGTTTGGGATGACCCAGCGAAATCATAAAATAAAATTAGTACTTTTGTAACTGTATTTTCATCCCTCCCGCCTGCCCCCCGGCATCGCCAGTTCTCTTAATTTAACGAACCGTCTAGGGAAACGGGGCGGCCGGGGGGCGGGATATTCAATTTTGCGCCAACTCCGTTTTCATCTGGTGAGTCCCGTGCCCCGATCGGCGTCGCGCGTTCAGAGAATGTGGCCGACGATTAAATTTCCTGCGTTTCCAAAAGCGGCCGTGCCTCGCCGCCGGGTTCGGGCGAACGTCGACGACCTCCGTCCACACCTTGTCCCGCGGACCCTAATCCGGTGACGTTTTCCTCTGTTGCCTAGTTTCCGACAGTAAAGTCGTGTCCTGCGCGGCCGTGTGGAGGATGCCTAAGGAATTGGAATTAGGCAGTCACGAATCCCCGGATGATTCATCAAGCAACGCTCAAACCCTGAAGCTACTCTGTCACCTTGACAACACAGCCCACGGCAACATGGCCTGGTAGGCTTCTGCATATTTTATTCTCTCGGAAAAAAAAAAAAACACCCAAACCGGGGACCCGGGCTCTGTGGAAGCCACCTTACTTACTTTGTCTCGCTTCCCTCTTCTGCTGTGGTTGAGATTGATTGGCGGGGAGGGGGGCGGGAGTGTTCCCAGATATTTGACAGCTGAAAAACAATAATAATAATCACGGTGGTATTTGTTAAGCTCTTAGTACGTGCAGAGCACTGTTCTAAGTGCTGGAGGGAGACAAGGTGATCCGGTTGTCCCACGTGGGGCTCCCAGTTTTAATCCCTATTTTACAGCTGAGATCACCGAGGCCCAGAGAAGTGAAGTGACTTGCCCAAAGTCACCCAGCTGGCAGGCGGCGGAGGCGGGATTCGAACCCATGACCTCTGATTCCCAAGCCAGGGCTCCTTCCACAGAGCCACGCTGCTTCTCTGAAAAAGTAGGGTTTGCCTTCCCGCTTCTTGAGGGGAACCGTCGGGAAGCAGGGTGACCTAGTGGAAAGAGTACGGGCCCGGGAGTCAGAGGACCCGGGTTCCGATCCCGGCTCCGCCGCTTGTCGGCTGGGTCACCTCGAGCGAGTCACTTGACTTCTCCGTGCCTCAGATGCCTATTCCCTAAAATGGGGATTAAGGCTGTGAGCTCCATATGGGACAGGGAGTGTCCAACCTGATTATTCTGTACCTACCCCAGCGCGTAGTAGAGTGCCTCGTACGTAGTAAATGCTAAACAAATACCGCAATTATTATTTTAGCCAGTCTCCTGTTTGGGCTTTTCCCCTTTCACCAAAAGTCAGTGTTCCACGGAATTTTAACCCTCAGTCTTCGGTATGGAATATGATTTCCCTGTTGTTTGTAATGATTTGGAACATTAGGACATTTAATTCTCCCTTCTCATGGGAAGCAGCGTGGCTCGGTGGAAAGAGCCCGGGCTCAGGAGTCAGAGGTCATGGGTTCCAATCCCGGCTCTGCAGCTTGTCAGCTGTGTGACTGTGGTTAAGTCACTTCACTTCTCTGCGCCTCAGTTACCTCATCTGGAAAATGGGGATTAACTGTGAGCCTCACGTGGGACAGCCTGATGACCCTGTATCTCCCCCGGCGCTTAGAACAGTGCTCCGCACATAGTAAGCGCTTAACAAATATTGTAATTATTATTACCATTCAGAGCAGGTCAGTAATTGAGGATGGTTTGGTGAGCAGCATCCGCATGAGAGGTGCTATTGAGAACACACACCGTTTTACCCGTAGTCCGATGATGCTGGAGTTACCCTCTCTGAATTTAGTCCGAAAGCGCAGCGCCATTCTGGGTATATGAGGTGTACACCAAGAGAAGAGGAAGTGAGGGAAGGGCGTTTAACCTTCACCAAGATCAAGGGTGTAGGGGCTCTTCAAACCACGAGGGCCACAGCATCCAGTCAGCATCTTCAAAACCTTGATCAGTTCTTTCGATTCTCTAAGAGAATCTCTTAGAGAAGCAGCGTGGCTCAGTGGAAAGAGCCCGGGCTTGGGAGTCAGAGGTCATGAGTTCTAATCCCAGCTCCGCCACTTGTCAGCTGTGTGACCTTGGGCAAGTCACTTCAATTCTCTGTGCCTCAGTTCCCTCCTCTGTAAAATGGGGATGAAGACTGTGTGCCCTATGTGGGATGACCTGATTACCTTGTATCCACCCCAGCGCTTACTGCTTGGCACCGTAAGCGCCTAACAGATACCAACATTTATTTTATTTTTTTTTTATTTTCTAAGCAGCTCTGTCCACCACCTGTTCGATTACTCAGTCGCCTGCGTGGAGCCTTTTTTTTACGGTATTTGTTAAGCGCTTACTATGTGCCAGGCACTCTACTGAGGGCTGAGGTGGATACGAGGTCATCGGGTTGGGCACGGTTCCTCTCCCGCATACGGCGTGCGGTCTTAATCCCCGTTTTGCAGATGAGGGGACCGAGGCCCAGAGGAAGTGAAACGACTTACCCGAGGTGACGGCAGACAGGTGGCGGAGCCGGGATTAGAACCCAGGTCCTTATGACTCCCAGGCCCGACCGCCATCCACTAGGCCACGCTGCTTCGCTCTGCCTCACGGCACTTATGTCCATATCCGTAATTTATTCAATTCTATTAATGTCTCTCTCCCCTTCTAGACTGTCAGCACACCGTGGGCAGGGAATGTGTCCGTTAATGTCGTACTCTCCCAAGCGCTGAGGTACAGCGCCCCGCACACAGTAAGCGCTCAGTAGATAATGACAGATTCATCCTGAAGAATGTCATGAACTGTCACTCTGGAACATCTTTGCAGCTCTGGACCCCACAGTGGGGTGTAGCGAACCCCGTCTCCCCTCCATTTCTTCTCCAGGAGAAGCATGAAAAATTCAATCATTCATTCAGTCGTATTTATTGAGCACCCTCTGTGTGCAGAACGCCGTTCTAAGCGCTTGGGAAGCACTCAGTAAATACGATCGAATGAATGAAGAGTAAGCAGACACATTCCCTACGACCACGAGCTTACAGTCTGGAGGGGGAAACGGACGTGAACAGAAATAAAGAAATGAGAGATATGGACAGAAGTGGTGTGGGGCTGGGATGAATCAAGGGAGCGAGTCAGGGCGACGCAGAAGGGAGGGGGAGAAGAGGAAAGGAGGACGCAGTCAGGGAAGGCCTCTTGGAGGAGATGGGCCTTCAATAAGGCTTTGAAGCGGGGGAGAGTCATTGACTGTGGGATTCATTCAGTGGAATTTATTGAATTTATCAGAGCACTGTACTGAGCGCTTGGAATGTACAATTCGGCAACAGATAGAGACAATCCCTCCCCAGTGACGAGCTCACAGTCTAATCGATATATTATCGATGACGGGCTATGAGACGGGCTACGAGGAGGGAGGGCGTTCCGGGCCAGAGGCAGGAGGTGGGCAAGAGGTCGGCGGCCAGATAGACGAGACCGTGGCACAGTGAGAAGGTGAGCACTAGAGGAGCGGAGTGTGCGGGCTGGGCTGGAGGAGGAGAGAAGGGAGGTGAGAAAGGAGGGGACGAGAGGACGGACGGCTTTCAAGCCGACGGTGAGGAGTTTCTGTTGGACGCGGAGGTGGATGGGCAACCACTGGAGGTTCTTGAGGAGTGGGGAAAGATGTCCTGAACGTTTTTGAGAAGCAGCGTGGCGTAGCGGATAGAGTCCGGGCCTCGGAGTCAGAAGGTCGTGGGTTCTAATCCCGGCTCCGCCACTCGTCTGCCTTGTGACCTTGGGCAAGTCGCCTCACTGCTCCGGGCCTCGGTTTTACCTCGGGGATTGAGACCGGGAGCCCCACGTGAGACGGACTGTGTCCAACTCGTTCTGCTGGCATCCACCCCAGCGCTTAGTACAGTGCCTGCCACATAGTTAAGCTCTGTAACAAATACCGCAATGATTATCATTACTATTAATTTTGTTGAAAAATGATCCGGGCAGCAGAGTGAGGTTGGCCTCTCTCTAACCGTTGTTCCCAGTCCTCAAAAAGCATTCGATGGATACCAGCAGTTGCCTGGGGTTCTGGGAACTCTAATAATAATAATAATTGTGGTATTTTCATTCATTCATTCAATAGTATTTATTGAGCGCTTACTATGTGCAGAGCACTGTACTAAGCGCTTGGAATGAACAAGTCGGCAACAGATAGAGACGGTCCCTGCCGTTTGACGGGCGCACGGTCTAATCCGGGGAGACGGACAGACAAGAACAATGGCAATAAATAGAGTCAAGGGGAAGAACATCTCGTAAAAGCAAAACAATGGTATTTAAGTGCTTAATAAGTGCCAAGCACTGTAGATACAAGATCTTCAGGTCCCACACGAGATTCACAGTCTAAGTCAGTCAGTCATATTTATTGAGTGCTTTCTGTGTGCAGAATGCTGTTTTTAAGCGCTTGGGAGAGAACAGCATAAGACACATTCCTTGCCCACAACCAACTTTCAGTCTAAGAAGCAAGGGCGGGGGAATGTGTCTCCTCACTCTGTTTTATTATTATATGGTGCTCGCCCCAGCGTGTGGTACAGTATTGTGCGTACAGTCAGTACTCCATAAATGCAATTGATTGCTTGGTTGAACAGGTATTGAATCCCCATTTTGCACATAATAATAATAATAATGGTATTGGTTAAGCACTTACTCTGTGCCAAGCACTGTTCTAAGCACTGGGGGTAGATGTAATCAGGTTGTGCCACGTGGGGCTCACGGTCTTCATCCCCATTTTACAGATGAGGTCACTGAGGCCCAGAGGAGTGAAGTGACTGGCCCAAAGTCACATGGCTGACGTGGCGGAGTCGGGATTAGAATCCATGACCTCTGACTTCCAAGCCCGAGCTATTTCCGCTAAGCTCGATTCATGAACAATACTAAGGTGCACCTTTTGGGTCGCTAATGAAGACTTTTAGGTCCAGATCCTTTCCGGAGCCGGTAATGATTTGTGCCGAGTGCGTAGAAAAGGATGTTATGTTCAGTACATATTTTGTGGGTTGGTAAATGTTGGATAATTGCGTGTCAGAATGCTATTCTTTATGAATCTAAAGGGAATTTTAAATACGTAGGGCAACTGTTTTTCCTCTCTCTTTCTCTCTTCCCCTCCCCCCCCCCCATCATTCTCCCTCTCTCTCCATCTCTCTCTTTTCTCGTCTCCCTCTCCTTTTCTCTCCCTTGTTCTCTCCCTTTCTCTTTTTCTCCATCCCTCCCTCTCCTCTTCCCCTCTCTCTCCCTCTCCTTCTCTCCTTCTCTCTCCCGCCATCTCCTTCTCTCCTCTATCTTCCTCTCCCTTTCTCACTCTCTCCTTCTTTCTCTTTCTCTCTCTCCTTCTCTCTCCCTTTCTCCCTTTCTCTCTCCATCACTCTCCTTCTGTCTCCTCCCTTTCTCTGTCTCCCTCTGTCACTCTCCATCTTTCTCTTCTCCTCTTTTATCTCTCTCCTCCTCTCTCTCCTTTTCTCCATGTCACTCTCTTTATTTCTCTCCTTCCCGCTCTCCTTGTCTCTTTCCCTGTCCCTTTCCCTCTCTCTCCCTCCCTCCCTCCTTCCCTCTCCCTGCCTGTCTCTCTCCCTCTCTCTGCCTCTCTCTTTCTCCCTCTCTTCCTCTGCCTCTCTCTCTCCTTCTTTACCTCTCCCTCTCTAACTCTTCCCTCTCCCCCCGCACTATCTCCCTCTATTATTATTATTATTATAATTATCACTGCTGTTAATCTCATCTATCCCACCACCAACCCCTCACCCACATCCTCCTTCTGACCAGACACTCTCTCCCCCTTTACGTTGGACAGACCATCGCTCTCCGCACCTTCAAATCCTATTAAAGGGACACCTCCTCCAAGAGGCCTTCCCTGACTAAATGCCCCAATCCCCGTCCGTCACCACGGGCTCTGTTTGCCCATCAACACAGTCCCCGTTGGTTATCCCGGTCCCTGACTCTCATCACGGCCCCCGCCCCACACGGGGCTCACACGCGTTCTCTGTCGGTCCGTTGTGATATCGTAACATTGGATTTCTGGCAGTGCCGCCTCGTCTCGCACCGCCGACTAGTCACCACAGGGTAATTTAATGGTTCCCCGACTCCTTATGATGATAAAGCGGATCCCCAGCTGCTAGGAGTTAGGGACGTTGGCGCTAGACTAATGCCTCCCCTCCGGCCGGCGGAGGCCATCCAAACCGGAGGCTCTGCTCTCCACCCGGCCTCGTTCCGGTTCCCACGAGGGTCCGGTGGCCCGAGACGAGAAGCCACAGAGCTCTCTTGCGTGTTTCTTGGGTGGAGAAAAAGCTTCCTTAAAAGAGAATCCGGTTAAGTCGAGCGATCGGGTGTTTTCCGACACGGAGATAGAGGGCGCGGCATCAACGGTGGAGATTCCCACCGTTTCTGCCGTCGACGCGGCTCCAGGTTGGGCTTCGGGGAGAAAGACGGACCGAGTCCGATCACCAGAGGATGATCACCGACCTCGGACCGGCCGGCTTTTCCGGGGACGGGTCGGTGGGGGGCATCAGTGGGGGTCGCTGCCCATCGTCCACTCTGGCAGCGGTGCTCCTTGTTCATTCCACCCTCTCAGGGGCGGCAAAAGTAGGGGAGGTCGATCTAATAATAATAATAATAATGATAATGATGGTATTTGTTAAGCGCTTACCGGGGGCCAAGCATTCATTCATTCAGTGGTATATTGGGCACTTACCGTGTGCGGAGCACTGTACTAAGCGCTTGGAAAGTACAGTTCAGCAATTCATTCAATCATATTTATTGAGTATTTACTGTGTGCAGAGCACTGTACTAAGCGCTTGGAAAGTACACTTCGTCAACCGACAGAGACAATCCCTACCCAACAGTGGGCTCAGTAAAGAGAGTCAGTCCCTACCCACAACCGGGCTCACAGTCTAGAAGGGGAGAGACAGATGTCAAAACGAGTAAACAGGCATCGATAGCATCGATATAAATAAATAGAACTATAGATATAGATCCGCATCAATACAAGTAAACGGGCATTCATATAAATAAGTAGAATTAGAGACGTGTATATATTTGCACAAGTGCTGTGGGTGGAGGGGCGGGGAGAGCAAAGGGAGTGGGTCGGGGGGACGGGAAGGGGAGGTGGAGCTGAGGAAAAGGGGGGCTTAGTCAGGGAAGGCCTCTCGGAGGAGGTGGGCCTTCAGTAGGCCTCTGAAGAGGGGAAGTGGGTTTGGCGGATTTGAGGACAAATGAGAACGAGGCCCAGTGCGGAGGTTAGCGGCAGCAGAGGAGCGGAGTGTGCGGGCTAGGTTAGAGAAGGAGAGAAGGGAGGGGAGGTAGGAGGGGGCAAGGGGATGGGCGGCTTGGAAGACAACAGTGAGGAGGTTTTGCTCGATACAAATGTTGATAGGCAACCGCTGGAGATTTTTGAGGAGGGGGGTGACGTGCCCTTGAACATTTCTGTAGAAAGTCAGCCCATGCAGCAGAGTGAAGTTTGGACTGGAATGGGGAGAGACAGGAGGTTGGGAGGTCACCAAGGAGGCCGATGCAGTCATCCAGTCGGGATAGGATGAGGGATCGTACTGACGTGATAGCGCTTTGGATGGAGAGGAAAGGGAGGATCTCGGCGATGTCGTGAAGGTGAGACCGGCACCTGTCCCACGTGGGGCTCACAGTCTCAATGCCCGTTTTCCAGATGAGGTAACTGCGGCCCAGAGACTTGCCCAAGGTCACGCAGCAGACAAGTGGGGGAGACGGGATTAGAGCCCACGACCTTCTGACTCCCAGGCTCTGCTGTAGCCACTACGCACTGTAAGAAGCGCTTAGGAGATTACAATAGAACAAAAGCAGACACATTCCCTGCCCACTTGAGGTTACAGTCTAGAGGACGTGCAGGTAGCCAGGACCCGGCTACTCAGGGGCTCATAGCAGTGTGGCTCAGTGGAAAGAGCCCGGGCTTGGGAGTCGGGGGTGATGGGTTCGAATCCCAGATCTGCTGCTTGTCAGCTGGCTGACTGTGGGCAAGTCACTTCACTTCTCTGGGCCTCAGTTCCCTCATCTGTAAAATGGAGATTAAGACTGTGAGCCTCATGTGGAACAACCTGATGACCCTGTAGCTACCCCAGCGCTTAGAACAGTGCTCGGCACATAGGTAGCGCTTAACAAATACCAACGTTATTATTATAGCTGGGGGACCCTCTGCTCGCTGTCAAACCTCTAAGCACCCCCACCTACCGCAGGGCCAGGTGGGCCGGCGGAGAGATCCGAAATCTCTGGAGACCGTTGGAGTCTCTGCAGGTCTCTGTTCAGGGGGTGGGGTGACGGGGTGGGAAGAAAGCTCATTTTGATATCAAAAAGTTACTTCGAAACTCCCGGTAGGCCAAGACTATCTTCAGATTCCATCGCCCAGTGAAGGAATGCAGTTCCCCAACTCCGATTTCTCTTCCTAGTCCGGCCTCGTATTTATCATGGAATATTTCTTTTTAACCTATCTCTTCCCGCATATACCGAAAAGAAATTGAGAGAATCGGATTGCTGCTCCTCCCAGAACCGCAAGGAATCGATTTAAAAATGAAGATGAGAAATGCGCGGATGGATCGAGCCGGTTGTCGATTTTCCCCACTGATGGTGGGGCCGAGCATTGCCCGGATAATTGAAAGCCGTAGTGAATAAAAAGAAAAACAGTTTCCTTTTCCATCCCCTTGTATGAAAGAGCCGCTAACAAGTCGCCAAACTAATTGATTTGATTTTCATTCCCTTTCATTTCCCCTGCTGAGCCTCTGGTGGGGATGCTAACGAACAGTTAAATGGTCAAAAGCTCGCCAGCCGGAGGGAGGGCAAAAGCAGAGGATTTGTCTAATCTGCAAACTGGATGATCAGTCTCCGAAGAATTCCAAGTTGGCTACGAGTCTCTTTGGCCGTACCTAGTTCTTTCTGCGTGGATTTATCCTTACTCGGATTTTTCCTGAGAGGAATAATTCTCAGCCATCAGAGCAGTTCACATCTATCTACGCAATCCCGTGTTTGGGCTGTTGCGGGGTCGTGTTTAGCACAATCCATTGCTCTAGACTGTGAGCTCGTCATGGGCAGGGATTGTCTCTCTTCATTGCTGTATTATTCTTTTCCCAGCGCTTACTACAGTGCTCTGCACACAATAAGCTCTCGAAAACTACGAATGAATCCATCAATTGGTAGGGTCTTATGTTTGCATTTCTGCACTGTGAGTTTTTGTTCCTGGCGTGAAGGAACCTGATTTGTTCTCAGGAAACCCTCCCTTTTGTGATTGTTTTACCACTGTCATTCATTTAATCGTATTTATTGAGCGCTTACTGCGTGCAGAGCGCTGTACTAAGTGCTTGGAAAGTACCCTTTGGTAATTTCTTTCTCTCCTCTTATTTGGAGGACTGAGTGATATATAACACGTGGTCTGCATTCAAACAGTCTTCTGCAGTGTGGTTCTGACCATTTTTCCCCATCAAACTGTACCCTGAATCACTTCTCCCTGAAACTGAGCAAGCGGACTTCGTTCTTCCCAGTAACAAAAATGATTATCCCGGTGTTCGTTGAGGGCTTAATATGTGCCACGTGATGTAGCGCCGGGGGGAGATGCAACGTAGGCAGTTGACACACAGTCCCTGTCCCATCTGGGGCTCACACCTAAAACGGAAGGAGAACAAGTATCTGATCCCCGCGTTTACAGATGAGGAAACAGAGGCACGGAGCCCAAGGTCACACAACAGGAAAGTGGCAGAGGTGGGTGTAGGACCCACATCTCTTTCCCCTCACGCCGCTTCTCTAACTCTGCAAACTTTTTTTTTTGTTCTTAATCGTCTGAAGGTCTAACCGAATTCACTTGACTCTGATTTGCGTGACATTATCTTTCCTCAGACATCCACTCCAGCATAAAATGAGACATCTGTTTCATTAATTACCCAGAATATCCGGCCATCGTTCATTTCGTTGAAGATGACGACGCTGACAGGGAGAGTTGAGCCATATAGCTAAGGAGGCCGGCGTCTGACCGGAAATCCTTTCCGTGTGGTCGCCCCAAAATATCGATCCTTGCTGGCTGGGCTACTGAATTTGCCCCACAGAGGCCCTTGCTCTATATTGCACCTGCCTCTTCATTTCCCAATATTTTCAAAGACTTTGCTTCAAAGAGCAGCCCCTTTGCAGTCTGTCGGTTTGTTGTGGGCAGGGAATGTGTCTGTGATATTGTCTTAGTAATAATAATAATTAATTATGGTATTTGTTAAGCGCTTACTATGCGCAGAGCACTGTTCTAAGCACTGGGGTAGATACAAGGTAATCAGATCGTCCCACGTGGGGCTCACATTTTAAAATCCCCATTTTTACAGATGAGGTAACTGAGGCACAGAGAAGTTAAGTGACTTGCCCAAGGTCACACAGCAGACAAGCAGCGGAGCCGGGATTAGAACCCATGACCTCTGACTCCCAAGCCCGGGCTCTTTCCGCTAAGCCACGCTGCTTCTCTGAGAGTGTACTCTCTCAGGCACAGAGTACAGCACTCTGCAATAATCATAACAGCAATTGTAGTATTTGTTAAACATTTACTATAATAATAATAATAATTGTGGTATTCTTTAAGCACTTACTTTGCGCCCATCACTGATGGAAGCTCTAGGGTAGGTAATCAGGTTGTCCCACATGGGGTTCACAGTCTTAATCCCCATTTTAGAGATGAGATAACTTAGGCCCAGAGAAGTAAAGTGGCTGGCCCAAGGTCACAACACGGCAGACAAGTGACAGAACTATGCTCCCGGGCCCTGCGCTAAGTACTGGGGTGGATACAGTCAAATCGGGTTGACCCATGTTCCAGATGAGTTCACAGAGGCCCAGAAAAGCCATGTGACTTACCCACGATTACACAGCGGGAGACAAATGGCGAGGCAGGATTAGAACCCAGGGCCTTCCGACTCCCAGGTCCGTCGTCTTTCCGCTAGGCCACGCCGCTTACGGTGAGCGTTCAGTAAATACGATGGAGTGACCGACCTGTCGGGCCGCTCTTTTGCTGCCGCGGTTTTCCACCCGTTCCCTGCTCCGACGCGTCGTTTGAGCCCGGGCTTCACTCTTGGCGTCGGACTTCTAAGAGACGGTTCCACTGTCTCGTGTGCTTCTACAAGGCTGGAAGTCGTGGATCGAGAGCAGGGCCACCTATGAACCGTACTGAATTTCACGAGATAGAACGACAGACAAGATCCAGTTGGCAGGCAGTTCCCCGTCCCCCTTCATTTGTTTAGTCGTACTGAGCTCTCACTGTGTCCAGAACACTGTACCAAGCACCAGGAGGAGTACAAAATAACATCGAACGGACATATTCCCTGCCCACGATGAGCTTACGGTCTAGAGGGGGAGACAGACACGAAGAGAAGTAAATCAAGGACAGATATGGGCATAAGTGGTGTGAGGCTGGGCGGGGGAACAAGGCAGGGCGATGCAATAGGGAAAAGAGGAAAGGGGGGCTTAGACAGGGAAGGAGATTTGCCTTCAATAAGGCTGTGAAGGCAGGGGAGAATAATCAAGACCATTGTCTTTCTACTCCCTCCTAATAAATAGTTGAGTTGACTAATTGTAAAGTTGTAAATATAATATAAAAAAAGAATGATATCTCCACCTGGCACCCCCCCGCCCCCCCGGGTGACGCCACTATTCAGCTTTCGAAGCCCAGGTTATAATAATGATCGTGGTATTTGTCGAGTGCTGTGCCCGGACTGTACTAAGCGCTGTGGGGCAGATACAAGATCGTCAGGGTCCCACGTGGGGCTCACAATCTAAGTAGGAGGGAGAATAGGTATTGAATCCTCACTTTACAGAGGAGGAAACGGAGGCACGGAGAAGTGAAACGACTTGCCTCCCAGAAGTCGAGTCCACTCAGAAGGAATTAGAACCCGGGTCCCCTTGACTCTCCGGTCTGTGTTCTTTCCACTAGGAGATTCCGCTCCCCGGTAAGACCTCAGACCGAATCTGTTCGATAAAATATTTCCAAATAAGCGCATGCGAAGACTTTGCAGTACTTTACTAGCCCAACATAATGCATTTCACACTTCTCTGCCAGGCTCAACTTACTAGGTGCCGCATGGAAATGAAACTGCTACTCAGAATTTTCCGTGTGCCGCAGCAGTATTGTAGTTTATACGTGTTATAAAAGAATATGTTTATTTGCTAAACGATTTGACTCCCTCAGAATTTGTTTTTTAAATCATCGTGGCACGTGATGAAAAGCCGTTAGGGTCTCCGGCGCGTTTTTTGGCACTAAGGAATTAGCCAGAGTGGTAAACCGGTATTTTTAGGAAGAAGATTTATAATTTGAGCAACTAATTTATTGGGGGTTGTTTTGTAAACAATAATAAAAACTGACTAGTAACCAATGACTTAATTTCCATGACATTACACTGCATTTTATTACTTATGGGTTTTAAAAAAATTTTTTCATTATAATAATAAACTTTATGAGCTTCCAAATTGACTTCCATAGTCTTAAAACAAGCAATTCATTTTTAATCTAAAAACTCTTTAAGTTCTAGAATTCAAGTAAAGCAAGCTCGGCACTTTATAGTGGAGTAATGACGTCCAATTTTTACTGAACGAAATAAAATGCATTTTTTATTGTCACCTTTAAAGCTGGGGTCATCTTGTCTCCTCAGATTGGGTATGTTTGTCTCCTTTGGGGAATCTCTTTTCTAGTTATACTCTCCAGAGCCCTTAGTACAGTGCTCTGGACATAGTAAGTGCTCAATAAATACGATTGAATGAATTCCTCTTTATGACTGGAGGAATGTAGCCCCGCTGCCAATATTTAAGTGCTTAGTAGCAGTGCTCTGCACATAATAAGCGCTCAATAAATACGATTGAATGCATTTTAATCAATTAATTCACAAATTGAAATTGGTAAGACAGAAAACTGAGTGGTTTTTGTGAAGAAAGAAATCAACTCCTTAGTTTGGAGTAACAAATGCTGTACTTAGCCTCGTGTTTTTTTCCTTTAGGTTTATAACACCAGTTTCCTGGTGACAATCCACGATAAAATAGTTTTGCTTTTCAGAGAACACTGCATACTGCAATCATCTGAAAGGTGGTGACAAGAACTAATGACAATAAGAGCAGCTACGTGTAAAATGAGAGAAATAGGGTTATTTAGTTCGTTTTTTGTAGGGTTTTTTCCTATTTGTTAAGCACTTCCTATGTGTGAGGTACTCTTCTTAGCTCTGGAGAAGCAGCGTGGCTTAGTGGAAAGAGCCCGGGCTTGGGAGACAGAGGTCACAGGTTCGAATCCCGGCTCTGCCACTTGTCAGCTGTGCGACTGTGGGCAAGTCACTTCACTTCTCTGGGCCTCAGTGACCTCATCTGTCAAATGGGGATGAAGACTGTGAGCCTCACGTGGGACAACCTGATGACCCTATATCTCCCCCAGCGCCTAGAACAGTGCTCTGCACATAGTAAGCGCTTAACAAATACCAACGTGATTATTATTATTACAAGCTAATCAGGTTGGATAGAGCCCGTGGCCCAAAAGGGGTTCGTGATCTCAATGCCCATTTATTTATAGATAAGGTAACCGAGGAACAGAGAAGTGAAGTGACTGGTCCAAAGTCACACAGCAGACAAGTAGCAGAGTTGGGATTAGAACCCAGGTCCTTCTGACTCCCAGGCCACTAGGCCATGCGGCTTTTCAGTTCAGCCTTTCTGAGCAAAAGGACCAGCCAGCAAACTGTTGGTCGCCAAGTTGAACCAAAAAGAGACTTTGGAAGCAGAGACGTGGGCTGTGAGCTCCATGCAAGACAGGGACTGTGTCTGACCGATTTGTCCTGTATCTACCCCAGCGCTTAGTACAGTGCTTGGCACGTAGTAAGTGCTTAACAAATACCACAATTATTATTGTTATTCGTTTCTTTTTTTCATTTTTTTTTTTATTTTTAGGACAACCCTGGGGCTTGCAAACCTTCGATGTCAGTATTAAGCCACAAGCAGTATCTCTAATGGAAAGCTTAATTCTCCTAAGGAAGAGAATCAAGATTGTTGTAATAATAGGGAAGCAGCGTGGCTCAGTGGAAAGAGCCTGGGCTTTGGAGTCAGAGGTCATGGGTTCAAATCCCAGCTCGGCCACTTGTCAGCTGTGTGACTTTGGGCAAGTCACTTCACTTCTCGGTGCCTCAGTTACCTCATCTGTAAAATGGGGATGAAGACTGTGAGCCCCACGTGGGACAACCTGATTCCCCTGTCTACCCCAGCGCTTAGAACAGTGCTCGGCACCTAGTAAGCGCTTAACAAATACCAACATTATTATTATTAATAATGGTAATGGTATTTATTAAGCGCTTCCGATGTGCCAAGCACTGTTCTAAGCACTAGGGTAGATTCAAGGTGATCAGGTTGTCCCTCGTGGGCTCACAGTCTTAACCCCCATTTTACAGATGAGTAAACTGAGGCAAAGAGAACATGGAGCGACCTTATGTACCAAATGTTAGCCCTGTTGAGAAAATATATTAACGAACAGCAAGCGGCTAAAACCACCCCCTTATCAAATACTCTAGGGAGAGAGACCTGTTTCTGAAGAAACGGGATTTTGGGCAGTTTTTCCCAAATGAGATAAATGTCAGACCCCAGGCACCCATCTCCACTCCACTGTTTTGGGGAAGAGCAGAATAAGACAACTTCATCAAAGCAGTCCTAGTGAAGATACCCACATACTAATTGGGGAGAAAATATTTGACCTTTTTATGGCCTCCTTTGTATTCACAGTGGCCTCTTAGCCCCTGGGCAAATGACAATTAATGATACAATGAACCTGGCTGATAATAATAATAAATGTGGTATTTGTTAAGTCCTTACTATGTGCCAGGCACTGTTCTAAGCACTGGGGTAGATACAAGAAGCAGCGTGGATCGGTGGCAAGAGCCCGGGCTTGGGAGTCAGAGGTCATGGGTTTGAATCCCGGCTCTGCCACTGGTCAGCTGTGTGACCGTGGGCAAGTCACTTCACTTCTCTGGGCCTCAGTGATCTCATCTGTACAGTGGGGATTAAGACTGTGAGCCTCACGTGGGACAACCTGATTACCCTAT
Source organism: Ornithorhynchus anatinus (assembly GCF_004115215.2). NCBI lineage: Eukaryota > Metazoa > Chordata > Mammalia > Monotremata > Ornithorhynchidae > Ornithorhynchus > Ornithorhynchus anatinus. The sequence continues at coordinate 4,260,774 of NC_041749.1, forward strand.
ATCTACCCCAGCGCTTAGAACAGTGCTCTGCACATAGAAGCACTTAAATACCAACATCATCATCATCATTACAAGCAAATCAGGTTTGACACAGTCTGTGTCCCACATGAGGCTCTCAGTATTAATCCCCATTTTGCAGATGAGGTAACTGAGGCTCAGAGAAGTGAATTGCCCAAGCTCACCCCAGGATTAGAACGCAGGTCCTTCTGACTCCCACGCCTGTGCTCTGTCCTCTAGGCCATGTTCCATTGTGATCTTGTGGATATTTGTAATTTGGCTATGGGTAAATTGTGGATCAACCAGTCATATTTATCAAGCGCTTACTGTGTGAAGAGTACTGTGCTGAGCACTTGGGAGATTACAGTAATCACATTCCCTTTCTGCAAGGAGCTTACGGTCTAGGACAGGGAGTGAGACATTAAAATCGGTTACAGGTAGGTCCAGAATCGCTGTAGGGCTGAAGCTGGGGTGAGTCCTGGGTTCAAATCCCAGTGTGAGGGATATGAAGAGGGATGACATTCCGCTCTAGAAGCGGAACGTGGGCCTAGCGGTCACGGTGAGGTAGTTGAGAGGGAGGTGCAGTGGGGAAGCTGGCGTTAGAGGACCAAAATGAGCAGGCTGAGTTGTAGTAATAATAATAATGTTGGTATTTGTTAAGCACTTGCTATGTGCAGAGCACTGTTCTAAGCACTGGGGTAGATATAAGGTAATCAGGTTGTCCCACATGAGGCTTACAGTTTTAATCCCCATTTTAAAGATGAGGGAACTGAGGCACAGAGAAGTGAAGTGACTTGCCCACAGTCACGCAGCTGACGAGGGGCAGATCCGGGATTCGAACGCATGAGCCCGGGCTCTTTCCAATGAGCCACGCTGCTTCTCAGTAGGAAGTCAGGTAAAGTAGGAGGGGGCGAGGTGATCGACTGCTTAAAAGTCAGTAACAGGAGTTTTGTTTTTTTTTTTTTGATGCAGAGGAGTTGCCCGAGCATAATCACTGCAAGTTCTTCTGTGGAGGAACTTGGACTTGAGCATTTTTGGTAGAAAAATGGCCCAGGCAGCAGAGTCAAGTATGGACTGGAGTGGGGAGGGACAGGAGGCCAGGAGTTCAGCGAGGAGGCAGAAAGAGTAGTCCAGGCTGGATCCCTTGATCAGTGCAGTAGTAATAAGAACAATAATTATGGTATTTGATAAGCACCTACTACGTGCCAGGGAGCGTATTCAGCGCTGGGGTGGATACAAGCAAATCGGGTCGGACACAGTCCCTGTCCCACGTGGGGCTCGCAGTCTCCATCCCCGTTTTACAGATGAGGGAACTGAGGCCCGGAGAAGTAAAGAGACTTTGCCCACACAGGAGGCAAGTGGCACAGCTGGGATTAGAACCCAGGACCTTCTGAGTCCCGGGCCCGTGCTCTATTCACTCCACCACGCTGCTTGGTTGAAGAGGGTAGATTTTATAGATGTCGGGAAAGTAGAGCCGAAAGGATTTGGTGACCGTCGCGATGTGTGGGTTATCGTTCGTTAAAGGAATCCCAGCTACTGTGATCTCCTACGTTCATACTGAGCCAAAGCCTCCTGAGTCAAAGCTCCTTCGTATGAAGGGACAGGTATTTGAGGGTACCTGTCCTGTCTTCATCTGATGCTACTGATGCCTCTGTACTTGTTTTGTTGTCTGTCTCCCCCTTCTAGACTGTGAGCCCAATTGTACTCTCCAAGCGCTTAGGACACTGCTGTGCACACAGTAAACGCTCAATAAATACAATTGAATGAATGAGCGAATGAATGTTAAGTGCTTGGGAGAGTACAGTAAAACAACAGATATGCCCCTGCCCTCTACGAGCTCACAGTCTAGAGGGGGAGACAGACTAATATAGATAAATAGATAAATAAATTGCAGTTGTACCCTATTAAACTGGTTTCTTTACTTGCGATTCCTTTCTGACCTACCAACCTCCTGTCTCTCTCTCCACTTCAGTCCATGCTTCACTCTGCTGCCTGGATTATCTTTCTACAGAAAGGCTCTGGGCATGTCACCCCCCTCCTCGAAAATCTCCAGTGGTTGCCTGCCAACCTCCGTATCGAGCAAAAACTCCTCCCTCTTGGCTTCCAAGCCGTCCATCCCCTGGCCCCCTCCTACCTCACCTCCTTTCTCTCCTTCCTTAGCCTGGCCCGCACACTCCGCTCCTCTGATGCCGCTCACCTCCTCACTGGGCCTCCATCTCTCCTGTCCCGCTGTTGACCCCTTGCCCACGTCCTACCTCTGTCCTACGTCCTACCTCTGTCCTGGAACGCTCTTCCTCCTCACCTCCTCCAAACAATCACACTTCCCCCCCTTCAAAGCCCTACTGAAGGCTCACCTCCTCCTGGAGGCCTTCCCAGGCTGAGCCCCCCTTCAGTTCCCCTTTCCCTCCCCGTCCCTCCGATTCCCTCCCTCTGCTCTACCCCCTTCCCCGCCCCACAGCACTTGTGTGTATATATGTACGTATGTATCATTCTATTTTATTTATAAGGATGCCTATTTACTTGTTTTGATGTGTACCTATCTATAATTCTTTTTATTTATATTGATGCCTGTTCACTTGTTTTGATGTCTGTCTCCCCCCTTCTAGACTGGGAGCCCCGTGAGGGCAGAGATTGTCTCTCTTTAATTGCTGAATTGTACTTTCCAAGAGCTAAGTACAGTGCTCCGCACACCGTAAGCGCTCAGTAGCTAAGATTGAATGAATGAATGAATGGATGAATGAATGAATGATTTCCCAGAGCAGTTATTTTTCAGCGGCAGAGGAGATGGTGGATCTCGGAATTGTCAGAATTGTCAGTTGTTTTTGAAAGTGCATTCCGAAGGGATAGGCCCCCTTCGTGGGTGTTACCTTTGTTTTGCACTATGTAGTCACTCTACCATTTGTTGTGGGAAAATCTTTCCACCTAGGACCTCGGGCCTTCAACTTGTGCAGGAACACCTGAAATTCTCTCTCCTCCTGGTTGAAATCATGCTTTGGTATTCAGTTACTCTGCTAGTCCCATCTCCCCTTTCCTTTTATTAAGGTGTTTGTTAGGTGCTCACTATTTGCCAAGCACTGTAGTAAGCGCCAGCATAGATACTAGCTAATCGAGTTGGACGCAGTTCCTGTCCTACGAGGGGCTCACGATCTTACTCCTCATTTTACGGATGAGGGAACTGAGGCCCAGAGAATAATAATTATGTTGGTATTTGTTAAGCGCTTACTATGTGCAGAGCACTGTTCTAAGCGCTGGCGTAGATATGATCAGGTTGTCCCACGTGAGGCTCACAGTCTTCATCCCTGTTTTGCAGATGAGGTAAAACTGAGGCCCAGAGAAATGAAGTGACTCGCCCACAGTCACACAGCTGACAAGCGGCAGAGCCGGGATTAGAACCCATGACCTCTGACTACCAAGCCCGGGCTCTTTCCACTGAGCCACGCTGCTTCTTCTAGTTGTGGGCAGGGCCTCTGTCTGCCAAATCTATGTTACTGTCCTTTCCCAAGCACTCAGTACAATGTTCTGCACGTAATACGCCCTCGAATAAACTCTGTTTTATTCAGTCTGTGCGGAGCACTGAGCTGAGCGCTTGGGAGAGTACGAAAGAACAGATTTAGTAGACACTCGCCCTGCCAACGAGGAGCTTCCTGTCTATTCCTGGTAGATGCTCCTCTATCAGTATTTTCTCCCCCTCTAGACTCTCAGCTCGTTGTGGGCAGGGCACGTGTCTACCCAGTATATTCTTTTCTCATCTCCCGAGTGCTTCGTACAGTGCTCTGCACACCATAAGCACTCCATAAATACCATGGGTTGATTCATCGTTTGATTCTAACAGCTAGTTCTTTATCTTTAGAACATCTTTGTTCCAGGTCTTTTTAAACAAGAGGTTGTCAAGTCCAGTGTTAGAGTTAATTATTGATGCATTGGGAAAAAAAAATGCAGCTCATTTGGGATCGTGAGACAAGAAAAGATAAACCTACGCACCGGATTGCTGTTCTTTTTAAGTTGTTAACGAAGAGAAATAAGAGCCGGTGGATATGGGTGTCGTTGGCTTAAACATGCCCCGGAGTAAATACGATACCTCTTATTTTTCCAGTGTTGCCTGGGAGCCAATGGGAGATGGGAAAAAAATCATTTCGTTGGCGGATAATCATCTACTACTGTGGGATTTACAAGAAAGCTCAAGCCAAGCCGTGGTATGTAAGGACATGGGATTAGATGGCGTGAGTCGTTTTGTCGTATTTAGTCCGTGCGCTTGTTTTTCGGTCAGTAGGATTTATGGCACGCCTCCCGTATGCAGAGCACAGGGAGTGTGCAGTAGGGTGTGAAGGTGCCAAACCTGCTCTCATGGAGCTTACAGTCTAAGGGTGCGATTGCTTTAAGAAACCTCAGATAGTCTCCTCCGGTAAGGATGGAGACAACGTCGATTCTTTTGAAATGTGGTGTTTTGGGGAAGGCTTTAGGCGGATACCACGGACGGGCCGAAAGACAAACAAATGGACTTTGGAGCAAATTAAACCAAAGTGGTCTTTGGAAGGCCAGTGGTTCGATTCAGATGAGCATATTTTGGATACGTAATCAGGAGGACTGATTCTCTGGAGAAGACACTAATGCTAGGGAAAGTCCAGGGAACACGTGGAAGAGGCAGCCCGGCAGCTAGATGGAGAGAGAGCATAACGGTGATAACGGAAAAAAACATTAGAAAGGTTGCGAGTTATGGCAGAGGACGGGACCTCCTGGAGAAAGTCTATCCATGGACTCGCTATGGATCGGAAATGACTCGACGGCACTTAATAATAATAATAATAACTCTCACCGAAATTGTAGCAGCATCATTGAGATTCCGCTTTGGAGCATCCTACCTCCAAGAGCGCTTTCAACCCTACCGAGTTGCCTGAACATTTCAAGGACATTTTGGCTGTCAGATGGGATGGGTAGCAATTTTAAGGGTCTTTCTATGCAATGGAAATGTAAGTTTTTAAAAAAAACAAAGAAAAGCCTACTGATTTTAATGAGGGCCAGGGAGAAGCAGCACGGCCTAGTGGGATAGAGCACGGACCTGAGTTCTAATCCCGGCTCCACCGCTTGCCAGATGTGTGAGTTTGGGCAGCTCACTTCACTTCTCTGGGTCTCAGTTCCCTCATCTGCTAAATGGGGGTTCACTGCCAGTTTTCCCTCCTTCTTAAACTGTGAGCCTCACGTGGGACCTGGTCTTCTTGTGTCTACCCCTGTGCTTAGAACAGTGCTTGACACATGATAAGTGCTCAACAAACACCACAGTGCTCTTTGGGTTTTTTTTTTTTTGAGGGGTGTCTTATTTTAAAAGTTTCTGATTCTTTCCCATAAAATGGTGCTCGAACACCTGTTGATAACACATATATTTGTACTTGAGAACGGTCTTGGGAAGAAGGATCAGGAATACAAAAATTGAAATACTAGATCCGATGATATAAAATTATGACTAGGGAGTCTAAAATAGCGAGAGGAAGTGGGAAAGAGATGAAGCACTTACTGTGTGTCAGGCACTGTACTAAGCACTGGGGTAGATTCAGGCTCATCAGATTGGACACAGTCTAAATCTCCATCTTGCAGCTGGGACACAGAGAAGTTAAGTGACTTGCCCAAGGTCACACAGAAGGCCAGTGGCGGAGCCGAGAGTAGAATCCAACTCCTTCCGACTTCCGGGCCCATGCTCTACCTAGGCCGCACCACTTCTCCTTACACAGACACTGCTTTGCACACGATAATCTTAATATATGCCAAGCACCGTGCGAAGCACTGGGGGAGATAAAGTACAGCCAGATCAGTCACAGTCCCTGTCGCCCATGAGGATCACAGCCTAAGGAGGAGAAAAACGTGGTCTTCGATCGCATTTTACACATGAGGAAACTGGAGCCCAGAGATGTGAAGAGATTTGCCCATGGTCAGAGCAGGTAAAAGGGAGAGAGCATTGGCCGAAAGGAAGTGATAGCAGTGGGTGTAATCAATTGTAGCCCTGCTTAAACCAAAAAAAATAAAGAAAAATCACCTCCCAGCCCACTCCCCCCGTAAACTGGAGGTGGGGGGAGTTAAAGTCATGGAATCTAACCGAGCTGTAGAGTTATTCCAGTCTCTCCCGTCTCCCGTGAATCCGAGGAAGAACCGTGTCTCTGTCTTTGCCTCGGTAGTGGTGAGAGTCAAAATATGGACTGTTTTAGAGAGAAGGGAGGGTAGAGTGTTGTTAGCTTTCCAGTCGCCACAGCTCTCATAGAAAATGTGAAAGCCGAGTCCGGTTGAATCCTCTTGTTGAGGTTTTAAGTGAATCGGTTAGTTGACTCGGTTGGTTTGGAATTGATAAATTGCCCCACTGGTACATATCTGAAAGCTTACAAGATGCCGAGTGTTAGTTGCTTAAAATTTGAAATTAATAAACCCGAGCAACTAATTAAACCAAAGACTAAATGCTTCTTCAACCCGCAGTGAAGAAAATCAGTTCTCAAGAAATTATACTCTCACTGGAATAAAGAACTATAATTCCAATTTTTTTTTTGTACTTCTCGAGAAGGAGGGCTTCTTTGCATTTTTTTTTTTACAAGGTGTAATTTGTTAAATCTAAATTGCATAGGTCAGATGTTGGTATCCAAACCTGTAAAGGACAGTTACCTGGAACCATTTCTGAAAATACCATTTCTTCCTGGATCAGTCCTTGGCCTTTTTCATAGTGACCACAACCTATCCAGTTATCTGATGTCTGATCTAATTTTTACAGCCCTAGAAGAATAAATTGAGGAAGTGACTTTTTCTTTAGTTCCTGAAAAACAGCTATTCTCCTCATTACCTCTTGCTTTTACCTTAGTCAGTACAGAGTGATAATAATAATAGTAATGACAGCAATAATATTTATTAAGCTCTTACTATGAGCCAAGCACTAAACTAGGTGCTGAGGTACAGTTAAGATACATCAACCTGGACATAGTCCCTACCTAACACAGGGCTCACACTCTTAAGTAGGAGAGAGAACAGGTATTAAATCTCTGTTTTACAGATGAGGAAACTGAGGCACAGAAGCTAAGCAACTTGCCCCAGGTCATACAGCAGGCAAGTGGCAGAGCCGGAATTAGAACCCAGGTCCCCCGTTTCCCAGACCTGTCCTTTTTCCACGCAGCCACGCTGTTTCTCAGTAGTTAGAATCATGTCAACTTCATAAAAATTCAGCTAGAAACTGATGCACAGCTTCCAAATTTGAGAATCTTTTGATTCATAATTCATACGTTTCGGAAATATTTTAAGACCTATAAGTCTGAGCTAGCCGAGTCTCTGAATTCTATCTCATCCGCTAACATTTTTATTATTTTTCAAGAAATCTCAGGATTTCTTCCAGAAAAGCAACACATAAAGGTAATATAATTTGGGCACAGCTAGAAAATAATGGCCCACATCCAGCTGCTTTCTTCTGGCCTTTAACCTGTCTCAAAAGCATCATGGGAACCCCTGGCGAAAGGCATCGTCTCGTAATAATTCAAATTACTTAATACCAAGAGCCGAAAGCAGGCCTTTAGGGGAGATAGTATTCTCTCCTTTTGGTTTGTTTTGCATTCGTATAGTTTAAAGAGTATGTATTGTATAATAATAATAATTATGGTATTTGTTAAGCACTTACTATGTGGCAAGTATTGTTCTAAGCTCTAGGGAAGATGCAAGCAAATGGGCGGGACACAGTCTCCGTCCCAGGTGGGGCTCACAGTCTTAATCCCTGTTTTACAGATGAGGAAACTGAGTCCCAGAGAGGTGAAGTGTCTTGCCTCAGGTCACACAGTGGACAAACAGCAGAGCGGGGATTAGAACCCAGGTCCTTCTGACTCCCAAGCTTGGGCTCTATTCACTAAGCCACGTGCTTTTTCTGTATGATAAAGCCCCGGAAGTTTATACCGCCAAAGACCGACCCTGAACATTTCTGCTCATTCAGTCGAGCCATCCATCAGTCGTTGGCATTGTGTGGAAGGCTTCCTGGGAGCTCTGGCCACTGCTCTACAAGTGGAATTGCTGGATACAATCCCCACCCTCGAGGAGTTTACAGTCTAGACGGGGAGGCAGGCATGAGGACGGGCCTTCCGTCTCTCCTTCTCCATCAGCGCTTAGAACAGTGCTTGGCACACAGTAAACGCTTAACAAATGCCATCATTATTATCATCCCAGCCCGCACACTCCGCTTCTCTGCCTCCCACCACCTCACAGTCCCGTTCGCACCTGTCCCGCTGCCGACCCCTGGCCCATGCCCTCCCTCCTCATATCCTCCAAACTAACTCTCTTCCCCCCTTCAAAGCCCTACCGAGAGCTCCCCTCCTCCAGGAGGCCTTCCCACACTGAGCCCCCCTTTCCCTCCGCTCCTCCTCCCCTCCCCATCGCCCCGACTCCCTCCCTCTGCTCTACCCCCTTCCCCTCCCCACAGCACTTGTGTAGATTTGTATATATTTATTATTCTATTTATTTTATTGATAATGAGTATATATCCCCCAGCGCCTAGATCAGTGCTTGGCACATAGTAAGTGCTTAACAAATATTTGTACATTCCAAGCGCTTAGTACAGTGCTCTGCACATAGTAAGCGCTCAATAAATGCTATTGAATGAATGAACAAATACCACAATTGATTTATTTATTTTATCTACAATTCTGTTTATTTACATTGATGCTGTTGATGCCTGTCTGCTTGTTTTGTTGTCTGTCTCCCCCCTTCTAGACTGTGAGCCCGGTGTTGGGTAGGGATTGTCTCTATTTCTTGCCGAATTGTACTTTCCAAGCGCTTAGTACAGTGTGCTCTGCACACAGTAAGTGCTCAGTAAATAGGATCGAATGAATGAATGAATGAATCAGAGATCTGGGCGGTGGTAGAATGTAAGGATCTCTATGTAAGTGGTAGGGGAGCTGACAAGGCGGGGATGGGGGCTAAATATCCAGTCAGGTCTGGGGTTTAGATAGAAGAAAATTGGGCACGCTGGGACCAGAACTTCTTATTGCCAGTCTCTGCCGTGCTCGAAAAGGGAACGAGCACCGGGTGTGACAAGAAGGTGCCCTTCAAACTGATTTTACGAGGCCTTAAATCACATCCTTTTGAATTTCAGCCACTTCCGTGCTCCCATACCGGGACCGGCATTTTATAATCAAACTTGTAATACCTTCAGTCGACTCCTCTGAAACTGATTTCTTTTTGCCCACGACCATTTACGTTTTTCCCTTCTAACCTCCATCAGCTATTCTGTTAATATCCCTCCGTGACCCCTTCTTGTAGCATTTGAAGGCTAAACCTTTAACAAGCACCTCCATACCTCCATTTTTTTTTTTTTTATCATTTGAGGGTATTTCTGCAGTGAATCTAATCTTTTCCTTACTGCATCATTACCTTCCGCAATTAAATGGGATGTTTCTTGCCATTTATAATCATTAACGGAACTCTCAGGGAGGTCTAGAGACCGGAATGCCACGGGGGTCTTTAGAGCTCGTTCAAGGAGGAAGAGTGTTGGTTAAGTTTCGTGTTTCGGTAGGAGCGTATTTGATCAAGAGGCATCCACGAGCCACGTAAATCACTTCCGTTAGTACGGTGAGGGAGCGGAGAGAAAACTGAAAAGGAAATTTGAAGCCACTTGACCGTGGACGGTGCTTGTCTTCGGAGTCTTCCTCCTTCCCTAAAGATGTAAAAATGGGTGCAAGGCTTTCTACCCTGTCCTATCATTTGGCTTTAAAGTTCTTGGGAAACATTGCCGTTTGAAATCTTTTTAATGGTATTTGTTAAGGGTTTACTATGTGCCCGACACTGTACTAAGCGCTGGGGTAGGGTAGATTAAGCGTGAGTCGCTTCACCTCTATTATCTGTGCACATCTGTGGATTTTTACTTTTTTTACCATACGGTAACAAATATCGAGCAGATGGTGCTTGGGCAATTATTGCTATATACCCACGGCAACTTTTACATTTTGTGTTAGCGACGATATGAATCCTTCTCTTGGGGGTCAGAACGTCTTCACCCATCGCCGGTTAAAGGGAAGAAAGATATTGAGCTTAAAGACAAGACTAAGCGATTTTGACGTATCACTTATAATAATTGCAGCGGTATTTGTTAAGCATTTACTATGCACAACGCTGGACTAAGTACCGGGGTAAATACGGTAAGCAGCACAACGTGCAATTCTGGAATTTCTGCTGCTTCCCTCCGCTTGTAATTTATTTTAGCGTCGTCTTTCCCACTAGTTTGTAAGCTCCCTGAGGGCAGCAGTTATGTCTACTAATTCCAGTGATTAGTTCAGCATTCTGGCACAGAATAAGCACTCGGTAAATACCGTTAATTGATTATCAGTGGAGCTTTTCTTTTGGTTCTCATTGTGTTTGCTCACCATTCTCCTACCCACTCTGTTATATTGTTAATTGTACTCTCCCAAGTACTTAGTACAGTGCTCTCATGCGGTCGGCACTCAATAAATACAGATGGTTGACCGATTGATACACTTTGTGAAGAGCATCCAGACCGGGACAAGGGGATGGAGAATCTAGCGGTGGGGAAGGAAGAGAGAGGCAAAGGAGAAATTTCCAAGAAAGAACTTGAGAGGGATTAATAATGTAATAATAATAATAATAATAATAATGTTGGTATTTGTTAAGCGCTTACTATGTGCCGAGCACTGTTCTAAGCGCTGGGGTAGACATAGGGGAATCAGGTTGTCCCACATGGGGCTCACCGTCTTAATCCCCATTTTACAGATGAGGGAACTGAGGCACAGAGAAGTTAAGTGACTTGCCCACAGTCACACAGCCAACAAGTGGCAGAGCTGGGATTCGAACTCACGAGCTCTGACTCCAAAGCCTGTGCTCTTTCCACTGAGCCACGCTGCTTCTCCGTTTGCTTGCTTGCTTCTCCGGATTGCTGTCGTTTGCGGGGAAAGATCCACGTATTGTGGAATAGGCTTAGGAGATCCAATGTATTCTCTTAAGAGAATCTGTGAGTCCGAAACATTAATTGCTTAAAACCGTGCGTTTCTCCAAGTTACCTTTCAGGTGGTTATTAATGAGGTTCAGATTATTAGAGATGTGTCCTACTATATTCATTTCAATAATCAATCAGTGGTATTTGTTGAGTGCTTACCATGTGCAGAGCGTTGTACTAAGTGCTCGGGAGGGTACGATACAGCAGGATTAGCCGATGTGTTCCCTGCCCATAACTAGTCTAAGTATGAAGGACCCATTTTTCATTTGTGTGAATTGGGCAGAGAATGTGTCTACCAACCAGGTTATGTTGTACTCTCCCGAGTGCTTAGTTCAGCGTCCTGCACACGGTAAGCACTCAGTAAAGCTCTGATAACTTTCCTCTCTCTGTTTCCTTCTCAACTGGGCCCCGTTCCTGCTGGCAATGCCTTAAGTGGAATCGTAGTGGCCCGCTGTCCCAGGTTTATAAGTAAGAAAGAAATTTATAGTAAGAAATTGGATAGAAAAGTCTCAGAGTAGTGAAGTTACACATCTGCTTAATTGTTTCAATATCTTCAGTTTGAACAGGTCCCCATGGAAATATCTTCATAGCTCATTTAATCCCTTTAGGAGGCTGAAATAGTGTATTTGCCAGTGAATCATAAAAATTAGAGATGAAAAGTAAGGAAGTTTGTATCCTAGCTAAATCTAGATTCCCCCCTGCTCTTAAAATAGATATATATTTTTTTAAATATCCCAAGTGAGACAGTTTCTGTTTCTTCCTTTTGGCCACCATTTTCTAGACTATAGTGTTCTCATTGACAAAATTTCATTAAAAAAATTTCCATCCCGTTTTCATCCTCTGTCCTGAAGTTGTGTTCTTCCCATACATCAAGTTCCGTTTTCTGTCATTCACTGTGCAAATACTACAAGTATTTGCATCTCTATATATTAAATATCTCCTTTAATTTGTTCTCACAAGCCAAGCGCTCTATGTTTCTTCACTCAATTTTATTGCTCTCTTCTGAACCCTTTCCTGGTTATCGACCTCTTTTCGAAACTCACGTACCCCAAACTTCTCTATTGCTGACCTTAAGTAGCTGAATATTTGCCACTGAAAAGCCCATCGTCCTAAGGTTATGCAAAGAGGAAAAGTGTAAGGCCTTGTCCTTTCAAAACAAAAAGGGGATGAGAAAGTTTCGGCGACTTTTCATGTTCAGTTTTGAGCAACCTGGGCTTTGTCATACTTATGTATTTATTCTCATCAGAGGAGAGCCATTCGCTTTTTTGATTATTCTTCTGATGTTTTAATATAACAAAAGAATGATAATTTATGAGGAAAATAGTCATCTTTGATAACCTCTAATTATTAATTTTGTAACATTAGTGTTAAGGGCCATTAATGACCCACAGCCTCCTCTATCACCCTAATGTCCCATGTGTCTTTCTTCTCTGGTAGGGTAAACTTTAGCAGTTCTTATAAGTTCTTACAGTTCTTCTAGACTGTAAGCTCATTGTGGGCCGGGAGTGTGTCACTTATTGTTGTACTGTACTCTCCCATGGGCTTAGTCTAGTGCTCTGCACACAGTAAGCGTTCGGTAAATACGAGTGAATGAATGAATAAGGAGTCTCTGTGGGAGGGAAAGACCATATATTCTTTAAAACATAGGCTTTTGCATCTAAAACATGGATAGATTTAATTTTGGAAACCATTTCTCGTACATACAGCACTGTTTTCAATAGAGCCATTTTCCTGTAATGAAAAAAAAAATCACTGGGTGGTTAGATTCACTGTAATTCACTGTATACCCTATCCTAATTTTCCAAGTTAAACTTTTAGTGAGAGAAAGTGGAGACTTTTTGTTGAGACTAAACTTCATATTCTCTGGGCTTCTCAGGAGGCAAATTAAACCGGATGATGGCCCATTTTCACCTATCATTAGAAATTAAAAGGAAAATGAGTCTAGGTGCAATTAAAAAAAATATTTCCAACTGTACCATCTTTTCGACTGAGATATTCTTCCAAGGGATTTACGGAAGGTTCGTTGCAACAGCCAGGTATAGTTGGATTGACGGCACCCTGAAAAATTTCCGGCACGGAACAAGTTGGAGAAATCCTTCAGCGTATGGGGTTTATAAAGACATTTCGGTATTTACCTGTGGCAGTCACTGAAAGAGAAGATCAGAATCAATGTCATGTTTATTTAGTACTTATTGTATGCAGAGCACTGAACTAAACATCTAGAATCCAGTAGTACAGAATTGGTAGATTCATTTCCTGCCCAAACCGACATGTAATCATTTTTCCTACACAAAGAAAAAACTAAGTTCATCAACTTGATGGGAGTTTACTAAAGGTTTGATCGAGCAATCAAGTGGTGGTATTTATTGAGCGCTTACTGTGTGTTGAGCACTGTACTCAGCACTTGGGAGATTTTAATATGACAGTGTTGGTAGACATGTTTCCTGCCCATGACAAGCATAAGGTCAGCTTGCGGTCATCTCTCTCTCTTTAGGAAACATTTCTGCTCGCACCAGATAATCGCGATCATCTAGTTCCTTCTTCGTGTATTTTAGCTTGGAGGCTAAAGCACCGTATTACAGTCTCCAAGACCATGAGCCCTTTGTGGGCAGGGATTGTCTCTATTTGTTGCTGAATTGTATTTTCCAAGTGCTTAGTACAGTGCTCTGTGCACAGTAAGTGCTCAATAAATACGACTGAATGAAGAAAAGAAATAGAAGCCTTTATGATAACCAATGTGCCACTGTTGAAGATGCAAGAGATTCCCTTATTAAGTCTATTTTCCCACTTTCTCTTTCCTAATTCCAGATTACACTCTTCTGCCTTTATTTTTTTTTAATTCTAGCAAATTGACATCATCTTTTTTGAATGTCACAATCCAGAGGGTCATTTTAATGGTGAAAGCTGCTTCCGTTAGACTCTTCTGTTGCCCAAAATCTAAATGGATTGCTATCAGTCCATCAATGAATCAGTCATGTTTATTGAGCTCTTACTGGGTGCAGAGCACTGTACTAAGCTCTTAGGAGAGCACAGTATGACTGAGTTGCTCTATAAGGATGACTCCCAAATCCACGTCTCCAGCCCCGATCTCTCTCCCTCTCTGCGGTCTCGCATTTCCTCCTTCTCCCAAGGCATCTCGACTTGGATGTCCTCCCGTCACCTCAAGCTTAACATGTCCAAAAGAGAGCTCCTTGTCTTACCACCCAAACCCTCTCCTCCCCTTGACTTGCCCGTCACTGTAGACGCCACCACCATCCTTCCTGTCTCACAGGTCCGTAGCCTTGGCCTTATCCTTGACTCCTCTCTCCCCTTCAACCCACACATTCAATCCATCACTAAATCCCGTCGGTCCCAGCTTCGTAACATTTCTAAAATCCTCGCTTTCCTCGCCATCCAAAATGTTACCACGTTAATACGATCACGCATTTCATTCTCCGAGGGAGTGGGTGGAGATGGAGAATAGAAGGGGAACCAGAACTCAACCTGGAGGGACCCCCACAGTTAGGTGGTGGGAGGCAGAGGAGGAGCCCACGAAAGAGACTGAGAACGAGCGGCCAGAGAGATGGGAGGAGAAGCGGAAGAAACAGTCAGTGAAGTGGATAATGTTTCCAGGAGAAGGGGGTGGTCGACAGCATCCAAGGCAGCTGAGAGGTCGAGGAGGATTAGGGTGGAGTAAGTAGAGACCGTTGGATTGGGCAAGAAGGAAAACGGTGACCTTTGAGAGGGCAATTTCTGAAGAGTGGAGGGGATGGAAACCAATTTGGAGGGGGACAAGAAGATAATTGAAGGAGGGGAACGCGAGATAGTTTGTGGTTTAAAGTACTCATTTCATAACACAGTAAACCTCTGGGTATAGCGCTCTGAGATCTTCAGAAATAGCCTCTTTAAGCATTTTGCAAAGTAGAATGCCAGTCAATCCATGGTGTTTATTGAGCACTTACTGTGGAGAAGCAACGTGGCTTAGTAGAAGGAGTCCGGGCTTGGGAGTCAGAGGTTGTGGATTCTAATCCCGGCTCCGCCACTTGTCAGCTCTGTGACTTTGGGCAACTCGCTTCACTTCTCTGGGCTTCAGTTCCCTCCTCATCTGTAAAATGGGGATTCAGATTGTGAGCCCCATGGGGGACAACCTGCTCACCTTATGTCTACTCCAGCGCTTAGAACAGTGCTTGGCACGTAGTAAGCGCTTAACAAATACGTAGTAAGCGCTTAACAAATATCATCATTATTATTAAGAACACTGTAGTAAGCGCTTGGGAGGGTACACTACGGCAGAGTTGGTAGACAAGTTCTCTGCCCGCAGTGAGCTGCCTTAACATAGGCCACAGGTATTTCCTCCTCTTGATCTTCAGTTTGGATGTTTTCTTTTGGGTTTCAGCAGCTGATCGAAATCACGTTCCTCCTTTTCTGCCTGCGTTCGCTTGTTTAAATTTCGAAAGGATATTGTTTCCCGCCGTTTAGGTTCGTAAATAGAAACCGTTTCTCTGCTAGTTGTCTTAGTGCTGGTGCCTTGCTACGGGACCCGGAGACCCCATCCGGGGTGAATCTGCTTCCCGGCATTGTAGGTTCCACAGTTGTGAGGCCGTTTAGAGATGGGTAATTGTCGTTTTGTTTTTTTCTTTCCGTTGTTTCCCCCTCCACCACCAGCTGACGAGTTCTGCGGCTCTGGAAGGGAAAGGCCAGTTGAAGTTCACCTCCGGCCGGTGGAGCCCACATCATAACTGTACGCAGATCGCAACCGCCAATGACACGGCCATTCGAGGATGGGACACGAGAAGCATGAGGTAATGAAGCCGACGCCTCCTCTCCAAAACCGGACGAGGAGTCAAATGTTTTCTCCTTGCGCTCAAACGAAGAACGTTTGGGGTCGTCTGTGATTTCCAACTGGAAAGCCTCGGGACGCGTGGTTCGTCTCCGTTACTGTCTAGTGGGCGACGGAAAGTTTCGACCTTCAATTTGTTTTCCAAAATTCAGATCAAATTGACCTGTCGAGCATCATCGAAACCTGCTGGGTCTAAACCGCTTATCTTAATGTGCTGGAGTGCTTAAGTGCTCCAACTTCAAAATGAAAGTGAGATTATTCGAATTTGCCCACGTCGCCTCTAGACTGTAAGCTCATCCTCTGGATAATAATAATAATAATAACGATGGTATTTGTTAAGGGCTTACTATGTGGCAAGCACTGTTCTAGGTGCTGGGGGGGATACAGTGTAATGAGGTTGTCCCATGTGGGGCTCACAGTCTTCATTCCCATTTTACAGATGAGGTCACTGAGGCCCAGAGAAGCTAAGTGACTTGCCCAAAGTCACACAGCTGACAAACGGCGGAACTGGGATTAGAACCCATGACCTCTGATTCCCACGACCTCTTTCCACTAAGCCACGCTGCTTCTCTAGTAAGGGATAGGATGGGATAGTAAGGAAACACGTCTACCAACTCTTTCGTCTTGTCCCAAGTGCTTAGTGCAGTGCTCTGCACACAGTAAGTGCTCAATAAATACCCCCGAGGAAGGGGAATTTAATTTATTCTTCAAAATACCCTGCCGAACGTTCATTTAATTGCTACCTTTGGGGTAAATGTCAGCTCGTTATGGGCAGGGAACGTGTCTACCCACTCTGTTATATTATACTCTCCCAAGTGCTTAGTATAGTGCTCTGCACGCACCCTGCACGCACTCTGCACGCAAGCGCTCAATGAATACCAGCGGTCGATTGATTAATTGATAACCCTCGTACCTTGAAGATCCACGCCACCAGAAAATGAGCTTTTATCATTAGGTAATTCTGACCTAACGAATAAGAGACATTTTTCCAACTCTGGTTGTGATTTTGATAAGCAGAGGAGTGATGTTGTGCACAACTGTTGCCATAGCAACAGAGGCCCGTGCAAGCTTTTTTAAGATACAGTTTATCCCCTCAGCACACGGTAATTTATCACTAAACCGAGAAGACGGATGCCTTGTAATAACTTTTGTTGCCTTTAAGGGTGGACAACTTTAAATTTAGTTCTATGGCTTCTGCAAACTCAGAGGAATAGCAATAAATCGCTGCTTTCCAAGCATGTGCGCTTCTATCACAGGGTTTATTTGGTTTCATAAACAAAAGCTGAAAAACATGTAGTTCAGCCATGATGAATATACCGATTGAAAACCATTTCTCCTCGTTCCGTTTCTATCTTTCGTTCCAACCTCATTGTTCTTGGAAGAGACTGGCAGAATCACGGTGGGTAATGAATGAGTAAATACGGTTGAATGAATGAACGAATGACTGAAACCCCAGAATGATGTCAAAAAAAGAAGACAGATGAAGAGTAGAGATGGTTTTGATTTGGGGTATCCATAGTAATTAACCCATTATATTTGTCTCTTCTTTATCAGTCAATCAATCATTGGCACTTCTTGAGCACTTACTGTGTGCATCATGTAATAATAATAATAATAATGATGATGTTTGTTGAATGCTTACTCTGTCAAGCACTGTTCTAATCTCTAGGGTAGACGCAAGGTAATCAGGTGTTCTCCCGTGGGGCTCACAGTCTTAATTCTCATTTTCTAGATGAGGTAACTGAGGCACCAAGAAGTGAAATGACTTCCCCAAAGTCACAAAACTGACAAGCGGTGGAGCCGGGCTTAGAACCCATAACCGCTGACTCCCAAGCCCTTGCACTTTCCACTAAGGCACGCCACTTCTCTAGAGAATATATAGTTGTCCACTGTATTCGAAGAAGACCCCGCCGATGATGAAGTTCTCATAGGGTTGTGTGTGTGGCTGAAAAGACCAATGAGGGATCCACCAACCAACCAATCAGTGGGATTTATTGAGCACTTAATATGTGCAGAGCACTGAATTAAGCACTTGGGAGAGTACAGTACAACAGAGTTAGTAGATATGTTCCCACACCCGCAGCGTGAGAAGTAGCTTGGCTCAGTGGAAAGAGCATGGGCTTTGGAGTCAGAGGTCGTGAGTTTGAATCCCGGCTCTGCCACTTGTCAGCTGTGTGACTGTGGGCAAGTCACTTGACTTCTCGGTGCCTCAGTTACCTCATCTGTAAAATGGGGATTAACTGTGAGCCTCACGTGGGACAACCTGATTACCTTGTATCTACCCCAGTGCTTAGAACAGTGCTCTGCACATAGTAGTGCTTAACAAATACCAACATTATTATTACCCCCTTCCCCTCCCCACAGCACTCGTGTATATTTGTACATATTTATTACTCTATTTTATTAATGATGGGTATATATCTACAATTCCATTTATTTTGAAGGTATTGATGCCTCTCTACTTGTTTTATTTTGTTGTCCGTCTCCCCCCCTTCTAGACTGTGACCCCGTTGTCGGGTAGGGAACGTCTCTAGCTGTTGCCGAATTGTACTTGCCAAGAGCTTAGTCCAGTGCTCTGCACATAATAAGCGCTCAATAAATACAATTAAATGAATGAATGAAAACAGGATCAAAGGCTAACAGCTAAAAGATACAGGGTCATCAGGTTGTCCCACGTGAGGCTCACAGTCTTCATCCCCCTTTTCCAGATGAGAGAACTGAGGCCCAGAGAAGTGAAGTGACTTGCCCACAGTCACAGAGCTGACGAGTGGCAGAGCCGGGATTCGAACCCATGACCTCTGACTCCCAAGCCCGGGCACTTTCCACTGAGCCATGCCGAGGGAGGGAGCAGGGGGAATGGGGAGGGGAGGAGGAGCAGAGGGAAAGGGGGGCTCAGCCTGGGAAGGCCTCCTGGAGGAGGGGAGCTCTCAAAAGGGCTTTGAAGGGGGGAAGATTTCTGCTTCCCTGTCTATAATTAAGTCGGTCAGTTGTATTTATTAAGCGCTTACTGTAAGGAGAGCACTGGACTAAGTGTTCGGAAGACCAGGCACATTCCCTGCCTTCAACCAGTTTCTAGTCTAGGGGATTGTCGATGCTGCTTAGGTGGCAGAATTCCATCGGTGCTTTTAGCTCTGTTATCCCAGTAACAATTTTTGATGGTTTGAATGGTTTATTTGGGGCAAGTTGGAGCCTCACCTCAGTTTCCCTTAGATTAACCTTCAGCCTGCAACACTCGGCTAATAGGGTAAAGTGGTTTTTTTTGTTTTGTTTTGATTTTTTTAGGGTGTGTGCCAGACACTGTATTAAGCCCTAGGGTAGTTACCAGCTAATCAGGTCAGACCCAGTGCGTTCCCCACAGGGGGCTCACGGTTTTAATCCCCATTTTAACAGATGAGGAAACTGAGGCACAGAGAAGATAAGTGACTTGCCCCAAGTCACACAGCAGATAAGTGGAGCAGTTGGGATGAAAACCCAGGTCCTTCTGGCTCCCGGGACTGGGCTCTAGCCACTTCTAGGCCTCGCTGGCTCAGTTTACCATCCATTGTGTATCTTCCTGGGTGACGGCGTCTAGAGCGCGGTCGGTCTTCTGGATCCAGTTGTTCTTGAATGACTCTTTCCAGAATGTTCTCTGGTCCTCGGTGTCTGCTGAGAAGCAGCTTTGACCTAGTGGGTAGAGCACGGGCCCGCGAGGCAGAGGACTTGGGTTCTGATCCCGGCTCCCCTGCTTGCCTGCTGTGTGACCTTGGGCACATGGTCTAAGGTCTCTGTACCTCAGTTTCCTCATCTGTAAAAGTGGGGATTCAATGCCTCTTCTTAATAATAATTATGGTATTTATTAAGCACTTACAATGCGCCAGGCACTCTACTAAGCGCTGGGGTGGAGGCGAGCAAATCGGGTTGGACACGGTCCCTGTCCCACATGGGGTTCACCGTCTCAATTCCCATTTTATAAATGAGGAAACTGAGGCACAGAGAAGTAAAGTGACTTGCCTGAGGTCTTTCCACCAGGCCATGTTGCTTCTCCCTCCTGCTTAGACGGCAGGCCCCGTGGGGGACAGGGACTGTGTCCGATCCAGTTATGTTACTTCAGTGCCTGGCCCGTGAAAAGTGCTTAACAAATATTATTATTATTTATAATAATAATAAAGAGTTTCCCAGAGGTGCATATTCTACCACCTGCATTGAGGAGTCTTCTTGCAGTGGCTCATGCGAGGGTAATTGTTTATTCAGAGTCGGAAAGCAAAACAACAGAACCTGTTAGTCACAGACTACTTTTTCCCCTCTGCTTGAACATTTTATTATTTGTCTCTTTGCTAAAAGATTCTCTTATTTATTAGGGAAGCTTTTCTCTTTGACATCCTGTAATTTATTTGGTTACCACAAACACTGCATTAAAGGGGTTGGCTTAATTAGTAATATTTCATTCTATTTAGCGTTTACGTATTTTGCGGAAAGAGAGTCACATTGGGATGCTTCCTTTAATGAAGAATTTTTGGAGCCTGGATAGGGTCCAGAGGACAAGAACGAAAATGATTAAGGATTAGAAAACCCAACCTCTGAGACGAGATTAAAGAAACTCGGTGTATTTACCCAGGAGAAAAGAGGGTTGGAAGGTGACTTAATAACGGTCTTCAAATATGCAAAAGATGATTAGAAAGAAGGGCGATGTCAATCTTCGCTGAGGATCTAACCGGGGGGAAACGTTATCGCCGGAACGTGAAGTGGAAAAGTTGTACCTGAGAAAGAACTTGGCGATTTTTAAGGCTGAAGCGTAGGCAGCCATGGTTCCGGGTAATATTACTACTAATAATAATGGTGGTATTAGGTAAGCGCCTACTATGTGTGAAGCATCGTTCTAAGCGCTGGGGGAGATACAGGGTAATCAGGTTGTCCCACGTGAGGTTCACAGTCTTCATCCCCATTTTCCAGATGAGGGAACTGAAGCTCAGAGAAGTGAAGTGACTTGCCCAAAGTCACACAGCTGCCAAGTGGCAGAGCCGGGATTAGAACCCACAACCTCTGACTCCCAAACCCGGGCTCTTTCCGCTAAGCCACGCTGCTTCTCTAAAAAAGATGGTATTTGTCAAGCACTTACCATGTGCCAAGCACTGTTCTAAGCTCTGGGGTAGATACAAGGTCATCGGGTTGTCCCCCGTGGGGCTCACAGTCTCAGTCCCCATTTGACAGCTGAGGTGACTGAGGCCCAGAGAAGTGAAGTGACTTACCCAAGGTCACACAGCAGACAAGTGGCGGAGTCCAGGTTAGAACCCACCACCTTCTGACTCCCAGGCCCGGGCTCTACCCGCTACACCAGTAGAACACATGTGAAAGCCTGTTGGGCCAGTTTGGGGATTTGCAGGAGTAGTAATAAGTGCTTACTGTGTGCAGAGCACTGTGCTAAGAGCTGGGAGAGCATGCACAGGTGGAATTATTCATTCACACATTCGGTCATATTTATCGGGTGCTTACTGTGTGCAAATCACTGTACTAAGCGCTTGGGAGAGGACAGTACAACAACAGACACCTTCCCTGCCCACAGGGAGCTCGACATCAATCGGTGGTCTTTATCGAGTGCTTACTGGGTGCAGAACACTGTGCTAAATGCCGGGAGAGCCCAGTAGAACAATATAGCAGGGTCGACGGCCACGTTTCCTAGTCCCTGTCCCTCGGGGAGCTCACAGTGTAAGAGCGTAAGCGGGGAGAAAGCTCGTTATGAGCAGGGAACGACGTATCGTGCTCTCCCAAGCGCTTGGCTGGGGAGGCAGAGGTCGTGGGTTCTAATCCCCACTCTCCCACATCATTTGTGTGACTTTGGGCAAGTCACTTCACTTTTCTGGGCCTCAGTTCCCACATCTGGAAAATGGGGATTAAAACTGGGAGCCCCACGTGGGACAACCTGATCACCTTGTACCTACCCAGCGCTTAGAACAGTGCTTGGCACATAGTAAGCGCTTAACAAACACCACGTTATTATTAGTAGTAGTAGTAGTACAGTGCTCTGCACATAGTAAGTGCTCAGTAAATACCATCAATGGATTGATTGAGAAGGGACTGGAGACACACAACGGGAGTGAAGCAGCGTGGCTCAGTGGAAAGAGCCCGGGCTTGGGAGTCAGAGGTCATGGGTTCGAATCCCCACTCTGCCACTTGGCAGCTGTGGGACTGTGGGCAAGTCACTTGGCTTCTCTGGGCCTCAGTGACCTCATCTGGAAAATGGGGATGAAGACTCTGAGCCTTACGTGGGCTCACCTGATTACCCTGTATCTACCCCAGCGTTTAGAACAGTGCTCTGCACGTAGTAAGCGCTTAACAAATACCAACATTATTGTTATTATTATGCCGCAGTAAGACACGACGCCGACCAATACACAGTTGTCTGCCAGGTTAGTAAGCAATGACCGGGAGACAAAGCTGAGTCGCGGGAGATGGACCAGCCCAGACCTCCTAAAATCAAATCTTCTTCCGTCTCCCCCCCCCCCGCGTCACTTCTGCATTTCCATGGCCTAGTGGACAGAGCTCGGGCCTGGGAGTCAGAGGGAACTGGGTTCTAATTCCAGCTCTGCCACTCGTCTGCTGGACGACCCTGGGCAGATCACTTCACCTCTCTGGGCCTCAGCGACCTCATCTATAAAATGGGGACCGTGAGTCCCATGTGAAACGGGGATTGGGTCCAAGCTGATTAGCTTGTATCTACCCCAGCGCTTAGAACAATGCTTGGCACCTAGTAAGCGCTTAACAAATGCCATTATTATTATATTATCATGCTCGACACGTAGTAAGCGCTTCACAATAGCTCGCCGTGGGCAGGAGCGTGTCTGTTGTTATATCGTACCCTCCCAGGCGCTTAATACGGCGCTTTGCACACAGTAAGCGCTCAATAAATATAATTGAATGAATGGAATACCCTGATCCTCATCATCATTAAGCACTTTGATACTCAGCCCCACGGCATGTAAGTCCATTTCCTCATTCTCTCCTATTTCCCCTATCTGAAATTTATTCAGAAGTCTGTCTTCCTCCGTGGAGTGTAGACTCGTGAATAATAATACTAATAAAGATGGAATTTCTTAAGCACCTGTGGGCAGGGATCACGTTTACCAACTCAAATTGTATGGCACCCTCCCAAGCACTTAATACAGCGCTCTGCCCATAATAACAATTATAATGATGGCATTTGTGAAGTGTTTACTATGTGCAAAGCACTGTTCTAAGCCCTGGAGAGAATACAAGGCGATCAGGTTGTCCCACATGGGGCTCACAGCCTCAGTCCTCATTTTATAGATGACGTAACTGAGGCACAGAGAAGTGAAGTGACGTGGCTGAGCCAGGATTTGAACCCATGACCTCTGACTCCCAAGCCCGGGCTCTTTCCACTGAGCCACGCTGCTTCTCTAAGTGCCCATAGGAAGTGATCAATAAGTACTACGGATTAATCAATCGATCGGTCAGAGGCTTGGGATGGGCCACCCCGGGATAGACCTTCCTCCTACTTACACCGTGAGGCAGATCCGGGGACATCGCAGCTCGGGGGCTTCGGGGGGCTGAGCTAGCGGAGGAGCCGCGCGGCCTAATGGAGAGAGCACGGCCCTGAGTTCTAATCCCGGCTCCGCCCCTCGTCTGCTGAGTGACCTTGGGCAAGTCACTTCCTTCTCCGTTCCTTAGTTACCTCATCTGTAAAATATGGATGAAGACTGCCAACCTCAAGTGGGACAGAGACTGAATCCAACCCGATTACCTCGGATCTACCCCAGCGCTTCAACGGTGTCTGGCACCGAGGAAGCGCTTAACCAATACCATTAAAAAAAGCCCCACAACCTACAAGTCACTGGGAACTTATTCTTCTTTTTCAGAGTCAAATCGATACTTTCTTTTTCTTCCTCCCAGCCAGATATACTGCATAGAAAACGCCCACGGACAGCTCGTGCGAGATCTCGACTTTAACCCCAATAAGCAGTACTACCTGGCTAGTTGTGGGGACGACTGCAAAGTCAAGTTCTGGGACACCCGGAACGTCGCAGACCCCGTGAAGACGTTAGAGGAGCACTCTCACTGGTAAAGCGCGCGATCCACCCGCTGCTCATTCGGCACGGAGGGATTATTTGAATTTATTTCGCTCATAATTTCAGCGGCGGGTAGGACACCGACCCGCTCAGCTTGTGCCCTTATGAATCATCCTCTTCTAGGGGAGCTTGTATGCGGGCGTATTTCAAACGGGGATTTTTCCGGTGACGATTTATAATCTTAGGAAGTAGACAGCCTCGGAATTTAGTTTCTTGTAAATAATTGCCGGGCCGTCGTCGGTTTTTATAAATTACGGAGGAGATTAACTGTTCGGTGTGGAAGAGTTTACGCAGAACTCTTTCCGCCGTCAGAAGAAATAGAGCGGTGAATGCGATTAGACTTTTGGAGCGTCGGCTTGCTTGGATTTGGGCTCTGAGCGGCAGACCTACTTCGACAATGATTTCAAATCGACTCAGATAGCGTGTGTGTGGTGGCGGGGGCTGGCGAGCAGGGGAGGAGATTAAAAACCAAAAAAAGGGAGAGGAATATATTCATTTCGTTTTCGTCTCTATGATTCTTCACTGTGCCATCGCCATGAGAATGTGTTTAATTTATCAGGTTACACCTCATCCATATTTTACTTTTGGGGAAACTTCGTGAACTTAGAATTTGAGGCAGCCCGTCTGATATATCGAACGGTAGACTGACATTTCCCCCCAAGGGGTTATAGCGGTGCTCGGATTGAAGATGGTGCCTGAGAAAATCCACCCCAAAGAAAGCGGATGACTATGAGAAATGCCTTTGCTTAGTACAGCGCTCTGCGCATGGTCAGCACTCAATAAATACAGCTGAATGAATGAATGATCCACTCGTCCACTTCTCGTTCCTTCGTTCATTCATTCAGTCGTATTTATCGAACGCTTACCGTGTGCAGAGCGCTGTACTGAGCGCTTGGGATAGTACCGTACAACAATAGTGGAAAGAGCCCGGGCTGGGGAGTCGGAAGTCATGGGTTCGAATCCCGGCTCTGCCACTTGGCAGCTGTGTGACTGTGGGCGAGTCACTTAACTTCTCTGTGCCTCAGTTACCTCATCTGAAAAATGGGGATTAACTGTGAGCCTCACGTGGGACAACCTGATTACCCTGTATCTCCCCCAGCGCTTAGAACAGTGCTCGGCACATAGTAAGCGCTTAACAAATACCAACATTATTATAAACAGCCGCATTTCCTGCCCACAGCGACCTTACAGTCTAGAGGGGGAGACAGACATTAACAGAAATAAATTACGGATATGGACATTCTCCCACTCCGGTGGCAACGAGGATCTCGTCTGCCAACTCTGTTGTCGGGTCCTCTTCCAAGCGCTTAGTACAGTGCTCTGCACACAGTAAGTGCTCAGAAAATACCATCGATCAAAGCTGCTCCCTTTGACATCCACCCAGACTGTGAGTGCTGGACCAGTGGAAGACGACAAGTTTGTATATCTGATGTAGCGTTGATAGCTTGCAAAGATATGCACGTGTGTTTGTCTTGCTTGTCGTGGCACGTGTCACTACCGCCATCTCATTCCCTTAGAAGGTTGCTAGGTCAGTGTGCAAACTCTTTGGTCTAGACTGAAAGCTCGAGGTGGGCAGGACCTTGTCTACCAACGCCGTTGCATTGGACTCTCCCCAGCTCTTTATTATTATTAAGTGCCGTCGAGTCATTTCCGATTCACAGCGACTCCATGGATCTATTCTCTCCAGAACGTCCCGTCCTCTGCCGTCATCCGCAACCTTTCTGACGGTTCTTCCGTTATCGTCGTTCTGGTCTCGATCCATCTAGCTGCCGGTCTGCCTCTTCCGCATTTTCCCTGGACTTTTCCTAGCATTAGTGTCTTCTCCAGAGAATTGATCCTCCTTATGTGTCCAAAATATGCTAATCTAAGTGGTCATTTGGCCTTCCGAAGACCACTTCAGTTTAATCTGCTCTAAAATCCATTTGTTCGTCTTTCGGGCCGTCCACGGTAGTATTCGCAGAAGCCTTCTCCCGCAC
The DNA here is from genome assembly GCF_004115215.2 of Ornithorhynchus anatinus. Lineage (NCBI taxonomy): Eukaryota > Metazoa > Chordata > Mammalia > Monotremata > Ornithorhynchidae > Ornithorhynchus > Ornithorhynchus anatinus. Next base: position 4,286,577 of record NC_041749.1, read on the forward strand.
CACATTTCAAAAGAATCGTTGCTCTTTCTACCCTGGTTTTTCGCTGTCCAGCTTTTGGATGCATATATTGTCTCCAAGCTCTTACTCTACAGTAAATACTCTCCCTTTTCCTAAAAAAACCCCTCCCTCGATCCCACGGCTCCTTCCAGTTATCTCCCTTCTGCCATTCCTCTCCAAACGCCCTAAATGAGTTCCTACGCCCGCTCTCTCAAGTTCCTCTCCTCCAATTCTCTCTTGACCCTCTCCAATCTGGCTCCCGTCGCCTTCCCTCCACAGACATCTCCCTCTCGAAAGGTCACCGGCGATCTTCTTACCAAACCCAACGGCCACTTCTCCATCCTGATCCTCCTCGACCTCTCAAGTGCCTTGGATGCTCTCGACCTCCCCCTTCTCCCGGAAACGTTATCCAACCCCGGCTTCGCCGACACTGTCCTCTCCTGGTTCTTCTCCCATCTCTCTGGCCGTTCGTTCTCGGTCTCCCTCTCCGGCTCCCACCCCTTAACTGTGGGGGTCCCTCAAGCTTCAGTTCAGGGTCTCCTCCTATTCTCCATCTCCACCCACTCCCTTGGAGAACTCATTCTCTCCCATGGCTTCAACTACCACCTAAGTGGATGATTCCCAAATCTCCATCTCCAGCCCTCATGTCTCTCCCTCTCTTATTAATGTTGGTATTGGTTAAGCGCTTACTATGTGCAGAGCACTGTTCTAAGCGCTGGGGTAGACACAGGGGAATCAGGTCGTCCCACGTGGGGCTCACAGTCTTAATCCCCATTTTACAGATGAGGTGAATGAGGCACAGAGAAGTTAAATGACTTGCCCACCGTCACACAGCTGACAAGTGGCAGAGCCGGGATTTGAACCCATGACCTCTGGCTCCAAAGCCCGTGCTTTTGCCACTGAGCCACGCTGCTTCTCTCTTCAGTCTCACATCTCCTCCTGCCTTTAAGACACCTCTCTCTGGATGTCCTAACATGTCCAAAACAGCTCTCCTTATCCTCCCGCCCCAACTCCCTCCTCTCACTGACTTTCCCATCACTGTAGACGGCACCGTCACCCTTCCTGTCTCACAAACCCTTAACCATGGCGTCATCCTCAACTCAGCCCTCTTATCCTACCCACTCATTCAGTCCGTCACCAGATCTTGAAGGTTCGAACTACACATCATCACTGAAATCTGCCCTTTCCTCTTCATCCAAACCACTACCTCGTTAGTACAGTCACTCATCCTACCCCGCCTGGACGACCGCCTCAGCCTCCTTGTTGACCTCCCTGCCTCCTGTCTCTCCCCATTCCGGTCCCTACTTCACACTGCTGCTCGGATCGTTTTTCTCCAGAAACGTTCAGGCCATATTTCTCCACTCCTCAAGAACCTCCAGTGGTCGCCCATCCACCTCTGCATCACAGAGAAACTCCTCACCATCGGCTTTAAAGCAGTTAGTCCCCTTGCCCCCCTCTTGCCTCTCCTCGCTACTCCCTTACTCCAACCTGGCCCTCACACTTGGCTCCCCTAATGCCAACCTACTCACTGACGCCTCCGTCGCGTCTATTTGGCCGCCGATCTCTCGCCCGCGTCCTGTTTCTTGCCTGGAACGACCCTCCCTCTTCATATCCAACAGACAATCCCTCTCCCCACCTTCCGTGACTAAGTCCTCCTTTCCTTTTCTCCCTTCTGCGTCGCCCTTTATTCACCACTCCACCAGCCCCACCGCATTTTACGTCCGTAGCCGTAATTTATTCATTCATTCAATAGTATTTATTGAGCGCTTACTATGTGCAGAGCACTGTACTAAGCGCTTGGAATGGACAAATGGGTAACAGATAGAGACGGTCCCTGCCCTTTGATGGGCTTACGGTCTAATCGGGGGAGACGGACAGACAAGAACAATAGCAATAAATAGAATCGAGGGTATGAACATTTATTTATATCAGTGACTGTCTCCCCCGCTACGCTTGTCGTGGACGGGGAAGGTGCATGCAGTATTGTTGTGCTGTATCAGTCAGGGAATTGTGTTTACTGAGCACTTGCGGTGTGTAGAGCACTGTACTAAGCGCTTGGGAGAGAACGATCTCCCAGTAAGTGCTCATTAAACTGGGAAGCAGCGTGGCTCAGTGGAAAGAGCCTGGGCATCGGAGCCAGAGGTCATGGGTTCGACTCCCGGCTCTGCCCCTTGTCAGCTGTGGGACTGTGGGCGAGTCACTTCACTTCTCTGGGCCTCAGTGACCTCATCTGTAAAATGAGGATTAACTGTGAGCCTCACGTGGGACCACCTGATTACTCTGTATCTTCCCCAGCGCTTAGAACAGTGCTCTGCACACAGTAAGCGCTGAACAAATACCGACATTATTAAACACCACCGATCGATGGCTTGATTGTGCGGGACTCCGCCGTCTGGGCTCGGCGCTCCTAACAGTGCCTGGCACATGGCAAGCACTTAACAGATATCATAATTATTCATCATCATCATCATTATTATTCTTAATAACCCTTGCCCTTTCTAGGGTCTGGAATGTCCGCTACAACCACTCTCATGACCAGTTAATCCTGACGGGCAGCAGTGACAGTCGAGTGATTCTTTCCAACATGGTATCGATTTCCTCGGAGCCCTTCGGGCACCTGGTAGACGACGACGACCTCAGCGATCCAGAAGACCACCACCAAGAAGAAAAGTAAGGAGAGGAGATGCTTTGTTTATTAAGTATGCGGGCAGGGGACGTGTCTGCCGACTCGCGTTGTAGTGAACTCTCCCGAGTGCTTAGCCCAGTGCTCGGCCCACGGGAAGCACTCAGTGATTGATGGAAACACCCACGTTTAAATCACACCCTTGATTTTGGAGATATCCTCCTCGTATAAACATCCGGGCAGAACACCGTACTAAGCGCTTGGGAGAATATACTAGAGTTGGTAGACATCACCCTCAAGGTGCCCTTAAGGAGTTTAGTACAGTTTAGCTGTGACGGTTAAGACTCCGAGCCCCACGTGGGACAACCTTGTGTCTACCCCAGTGCTTAGAACACTGCTTGGCACATAGTAAGCGTTTAACAGATACCATCATCATCATCAATTTGGCGGATCCGAGTGTTAGGTGACAGAATGATTTAGTCGCTAACGTTTCCTTTGGACTCATTATATCCTCTGTGATCAATCGATGGTATTTTTTGAGCCCTTTCTGTGTGCAGAACACTGTACTAGGCAGTTCAATGGTATTTGTTAAGCGCTTGACCGTGCGCCGGGCACCGTTCTAAGCGCTGAGGTAGATACGAGCAAATCGGGTCGGACACGGTCCCTTTTCCCACTTGGGGCTCCCAGCCTCAATCCTCATTTTACAGATGAGGGAACTGAAGCACAGAGAAGTAAAGTGACATGCCCAAGATGGCACAGCATGTAAGTGGCAGAGCTGGAATTAGAACCCAGGCCCTTCTGACTGCCAGACCCGTGCTCTACCCACTAGACCACGCTGCTTCCACTGTTTACCCCATTTCTCCCAAAGAAATGCTTTGTGGGAAAAGGGTTTTCTGTATTTTGAGCTTTCTTCACAATCATGATTTATTATTATTATTAATAATAATAGTAGTAATGGTGTTCATTAAGCAGTGCCAGGCACTGTACTAAGCGCTGGGGTGGATGCAAGCAAATAGGTTTGGACACAGCCCCTGTCCCCCGTGGGGCTCACAGTCTCAATCCCCATTTTACAGATGCGGTTATTGAGGCTCAGAGAAGTGACTTGTCCAAGGTCACACCGCGGACAGGTGGCCGAGCCGGGATTAGAACCCATGACCTTCCGACTCTCGGTACCTTGCTCGATCCACTCCACCATGCTGCTTCTGGCAGACTCAGGGGATGACTGTAGTTTTTGTCCGAGTTTCCTTATTCAGATTGTCAGGAACAAAGTGTACCATGAGGTCAGCCGCCGAACAATAAACGGGCAGCAGCCTCCCATTATGGAATTTGATTTAAATTCCTGTTGGCCCTCGCAGTACGGGTCTCTGTTAGTGTAGTAGAGAGAGCGTGGCTCTGGGAGCCAGAGGGTCATGGGTTCTAATCCCGACTCCGCCACCTATCTACTATGTGACTTTGGACAAGTCACTTCACTTCTCTGTGCCTCAGTTATCTCATCTGTAAAATGGGGGTTTAGACCACGTGGGACAGGGACCGTGTTCTATCCGATTTGCTTGTTTCCACCCTAGGGCTTAGTACACCGCCTGGTACACAGTAAGTGCTTAACCAATGACATCATTGTTAGTATTATTACTATGCAAGTGCTGAACGCAGTGCTTGGCCCAGAGTAGGCACTGAACAAATACCACCATTATAAAATATAGAATTTTTTAAATGATAAAATCTGGATCCTGGATAGTTTGTCTTCTATTCATCTAGCCGTAGGAGGTGGTCCCTTCTAGCTCTATTTGAAAGGAGAATTAGAAGAAAAACCTGGTCAGCGTCTATTCAGAAGCTCCGTGAGCAGTTGAAAATTGGCCCGTTTCCACACACGTTCTCGGCCAAGAAGCGGACAGATCCCGAGCTGAGAGCCAGAGGACCTGGGTTCTAATCCTACTCTGCCACTCATCTGCTGTGTGACCTTGGGTAAATCATTTCACTTCCCTGCCCCTCGGTTTCCTCATCTGTAAGATAGGGATTGAGATGCAAGCCCCGCGTGGGATATAATAATAATAATAGTAATGTTGGTATTTGTTAAGCGCTTACTATGTGCCGAGCACCGTTCTAAACGCTGGGGTAGACACAGGGGAATCAGGTTGTCCCACGTGGGGCCCACAGTCTTCATCCCCATTTTACAGATGAGGGAACTGAGGCACAGAGAAGTTAAGTGACTTGCCCACAGTCACACAGCTGACAAGTGGCAGAGTCTGGATTCGAACCCATGACCTCTGACTAGCTCGTATAATAATGTTGGTATTTGTTAAGCGCTTACTATGTGCAGAGCACCGTTCTGAGCGCTGGGGGGAGATACAGTGTAATCAGGTTGTCCCACGTGAGGCTCACAGTGAATCCCCATTTTACAGATGAGGTAACTGAGGCACAGAGAAGTGAAGTGACTTGCCCACAGTCACACAGCTGACAAGTGGCAGAGCCGGGAGTCGAACTCATGACCTCTGGCTCCGAAGCCCGGGCTCTTTCCACTGAGCCACGCTGCTGCCCCAGCACTTAGTATGTGCCTGGCACATAATAAATGCTGAACAGAGACCGTAAAAAAAAGTCATTAGGAAGAGCAGAAGCATCTTTCCTAGTATCAGACCTGCCCTGATCTAGTGCCACCGGAGACCGTTAACTTAGTCGTTTTTCAGAATGCTTAAATTTCTCCTTCGTTGGCCTGCACGTCTGCATTCTTCATTAACTTCAAAGATAATTTTCATTCATTCAGTCGTATTTGTTGAGCGCTTACTATGTGCAGAGCATTGTATTAAGTGCTTGGGAAAGTACAGTACAACACTAAACAGACATATTCCCTGCCCGCAACGAGCTTACATTCTCGAGCGGGGAGACAGGCGTCAGTACAAGTAAATAAATGAGAGATATGGACATAAGAGCTGTGGGGCTGCGAGGGGGGAAGAGCATTCATTCATTCAGTCGTATTTTTTGAGCGCTTACTGTGTGCAGAGCATTGTACTCAGTGCCTAGCACCGTACTAAGCGGTTGAAGGGAGCAAGTCAGGGCGACGCAGAAGGGAGTGGGAGAAGAGGAAAGGGGGAGTCTAGTCTGGGAAGGCCTCTTGGAAGAGATGGGCTTTCAATAATAATGTTGGTATCTGTTAACCGCTTACTATGTGCAGAGCACTGTTCTAATTGCTGGGGTAGATACAGGGTGATCAGGTCGTCCCATGTGAGGCTCACAGTTAATTCCCATTTTACAGATGAGGGAACTGAGGCACAGAGAAGCTAAGTGACTTGCCCACAGTCACACAGCTCACAAGTGGCAGAGCTGGGATTCGAACTCATGACCTCCGACTCCCAAGCCCAGGCTCTTTCCACTAAGCCACGCTGCTTCTATAAGGGCTTTGAAGTCGGGGGGAGTAACTGTCCATCAGATTTGAGGAGGGAGGGCGTTAGAGGCCAGAAGCAGTGTCTGCCCTCTGACCTTGGGCTAGTCTCTTCACTTCTCTGCGCCTCAGTTACCTCATCTGTAAAATGGGGACCAAGATAGCGCCGAGCCGTATCTATTTTCAAATATCTCCCGAAATGTCAATCTTTAGTTGATGGTTTTCTTCTTAACTTTTGAGGAAAGGTCTTCTCTTAGTGCTCGAGCTCTCGGTGGATATAAACTCAGTTCGTCACTTGTTCTTAATTTCGAATTTTGTTGTAGATGCGCAGCTGTGTTTGGAGAATGAAGGATTGGTGTTTTAATTCCGTTAAATGACGCCATCCCCGATTTCGATAAATACTGGCAGATTTTATAACGGAGGAAAAACGGTCCCTTTCCCAGTCGCGTAACTCAGTGAAAGGCACTCAGTCGAATGCTCAGCAAGGCCTTTATTGGCTTCAATTAACATTGCCTTCGTACTTTTCCCAGCAGTCATCTGCCTTTTCCACCAGACCAAAATCCACCTCCAAGGTGCCTCGTTCCCTGAATCCTTGGGACTCCCTCCTTCCTGCTCTTCTCCAATGTCTGCTCCACATTTATGGGAAGCGGCGTGGCCTAGTGGCAAGAGTCCGGGCTCGGGAGGCAGAGGACGCGGGTTCGAATCCCGGCTCCTCCGCTTGTCTGCTGTGTGACTTTGGGCAAGTCCCTTCACTTCTCTGGGCCTCAGTGACCTCATCTGTAAAATGGGGATTGAGACTGTGAGCCGTATGTGGGACGGTCACTGTGTCCAACCTGATTAGCTTGTATCTACCCCAGGGCATAAAACAGTGCCTGGCGCGTAGTAATCGCTCAACAAATAGCACAGTTATTATTTATGGATCAGCCCCGAGGGCAGGTTAGCGTGTTGACCAATCACTCTGAGTCTCACGGACACAAAACCTTGTCCGTCATCAGCTCAGCATCTTTGCCGGCTAGTACTATACCCTGTGCGCTCAGATCTGTGCACAGAACTGGAGAAGCATCGCGATCTAATGGATAGAGCCCAGGGCCTGGAAGTCAGAAGGGACTGGGTTCGAATCCCGGCTCTGCCACTTGTCAGCTGTGTGACTGTGGGCAAGTCACTTCACTTCTCTGTGCCTCAGTTCCCTCATCTGTAAAATGGGGATTAAGACCGTGAGCCCCATGTGGGACAACCTGATGACCCTGTATCTCCCCCAGCTCTTAGAACAGTGCTCTGTACATAGTAAGCGCTTAACAGATACCAACATTATTATTAATCCCAGCTCCGCCACTTGTGTGCTGGGTGAACTTGGACAAGTCACGTCACTTTCCTGGGCTTCAGTTCCCTCATCTGTAAAATGGGGGATTAAGACCGTGAGCCGCATGTGGGACCGGAACCGCATCGCCTGATTAGATTGGATCTACGCAGTGCTTAGAACAGTACTTGACATGTAGTAAGCGCTTAACAAATACCATTACTATTGTTAACGTTATTACATGTGACCTTTGGGTATTTGATATTTGCCACACCCACCAACCCCACAACGCTTAGATCTTTAAATTACAAATCGTTAAGCACTTATTGATTTACATTAGTGTCGGTCTCCCACGCTGGATCGTGAGCGTAGCTCCTAATTCCGCTTCACTGTAGTCTCCAAAGCGCTTAGTACAGTGCCCTCCGCATAGTAAGCACTCAAGAAATACGATCGATTGATATTACGGTCTCCGGTTCCTAAGAGAGCTTTGAATGGCTGTTAAGGTACTGTCAAAGGCCCGACAAGATCTTTCATTCATTCGATCGTATTTAGCGAGCGCTTACTATGTGCAGAGCACTATACTAAGATCTCTCTTCCTGCTTTCCCTGTTGGAGGTTTCGGGGGGGCGGGGGGAAAGGGAGCGATTTTTAGACTCTAAAGTGCCCCGTTGGGTGAGAGCTTCCCCGATGGATGGCTCACTCGGGGAGAGCGAGTCATCCCTGGGCCTCAGGGAAATTCTCAACAGGGCTGAAGGCCAGCGACGCTCTCTAGGGGAGCTGTTAAAGAGAGGGCCTAAAGACCAAAGTGGTAGCCCGAAAATCCATCAGCCGTTGAGCACTCACTGCGTCCTAAGTAATGTACTGTACTGTACTCAGTGCTTGGGGGACTACAGTACAACAGAGTAGGTATCGATCAGTGGTGTTTATTGAGCGCATGCTGTGTGCAGAGCCCCGTCCTAAGCACTTGGGAGAATACAATGCAATAACTTTCTCACCGTGCCTCGATTTTGCTGCAGATCCCTAGCCCACAGAGTTCCGCCTCTGGCCTGGAACTCCCTCCCTCCTCTAATGGGACAGACAAAAACTGTCCTCCTCTTCAAAGGCTTATTGAAGGCCCATCTCCTCCAAGAGGCCTTCCCAGACCAGGCCCCCTCTTCCTCATCTCCCACTCCCTTCTGCGTCACCCTGACTCTCTCCCTTTGCTCTTCCCCCCCGTCCCGGCCCCAAAGCACTGATGTATATAGCTGTCATTTTATTTATTTGTATTGCTGTCTGTCTCCCCTCCTCTAGACTGTGAGCTCGTTGTGGGCAGGGAATGTCACTGTTTATTGTTGTACTGTACTTTCCCAACTGCTCAGTACAGTGCTCGGCACAGTAAGCGCTCACTAAATACAGAATTAGCAAACACTTTCCCTGCCCTGCCCGGCCCAAAGCCCTGGTGGTTTCCAGTTCTGTGGCTGGAAAATCAAGGAGCCGTAAAAGTGGGGACAGGAAGTCACGTGTTGGATAGTACATGTGCTGAAGCCCTAGACCCCCATCTCCCTTGTGAAGGGGAAATTATTTGAGCTTCCTCTGCCCTTGAAGACTAATAATAATAATAACAATTATACTATGTGCCAAGTACTGTTCTAGGCACTGGAGTAGATACAAGGTAATCAGATTGTCCCACGTGACACTCACAGTCTTAATCCCCATTTTATGGATGAGGGAACTGAGGCCTGGAGAAGTGAAGTGACTCGCCCCAGGTCACACAGCAGACAAGTGGCGGGGACGGGATTTAGAACCCACGTCCTCTGTAGACTTCAAGCTCCTTAAGTTCCTTGTGGGCAGGGAAGGTGTCTGCTTGCTACGTCTGTTTTATTGTACTGTGTGCAGAGCACTGCCCTAAGCGCTTGGGAGAGTACAGTATAACCATGTAACGGGCACATTCTCTGCCCACAACGAGCTTAAAGTCTAGAGGGGGATACAGACTCGCCACGCGTCCGGGTCTGGTGGCGTGTCCGACCTCCCCGTCGGTCGTCCACCCGGTGTGAAACTTGGGCTCCACCTTGGTGTCTGCTTTTTTCCCCCCAATCTCGTTGTGAATTCTAGATCCAAGGAGCCTCTGGAGGACAGCGTCATAGCCACGTACGAGGAGCACGAAGACAGCGTGTATGCGGTGGAGTGGTCCTCAGCAGACCCGTGGCTCTTCGCCTCCCTAAGTTACGACGGAAGACTGGTGATTAACCGAGTTCCCAGGGCGCTGAAGTATCACATCTTGCTCTGACTGCCCCCCGACGTCATTTCCCGCTCTCTTCTCGGGTCCGATATTTGCAGTTTTTTTCCAGATAATCGGCCTTCCTTTTCCCAAAAATTTCTCAATCTGGGACTGTCCACTGCTGACTTCTTTTTTTTTTTCAGCCATTAAAAAGAGCCACAAAATCTCCCATCAATCAGTGGTCAGATTGACTCTTTAAAAATGTTTTCTCTCCGAGAAGGACGAGAAGGATTTTCTTTTCAAATGATATTGGTTATGTACTGTCTCTCCTACACTTTCCATTGAAGTAGGTGTTGGGGGAGAGGGCCATGTGTTCTTATCAAATCACTACAGGTTTTCCCGGTTCTTAGGAGCTCTATTATTTTCAAAAGCACAAAGATCATTTGATTTCTGCTTCTTTCCAAGTTTTGCTTTCCTAAAAATAATAAAAAAAACCCTAATAACCCGTACTTGTGAATTTTTCTGGTTCATTTTCCGTGAATGAGAAAGGCTTACAGCTCCTCTCTCCCTGTTACCCTTGACCTCTTATCGTCTCAGATCCCATCCAGGAAAGGTAGGAGTGAAGATGAAGGTGTAGAATCTAGTTTCCTTAAAATCTAGTTTCCTTCCATTTCAGATTTCTTAACTTTGGAACAAAGAGTCCTTGTTCCATCCTGTAGGTCCTTGCACTGGTTTGGGTCAAGCTACAAATGTTTTCCAGCCCTGTCTGCACTTTTTTTTTTAAAGGGCATTTGTATTCTCTGGGCTCTGCTTCTTCTGCTTCAGTTCTGTTCCACCAGCAGCCAGGCAGTGGTTTGGCGTCGTCCCTTTGCTGAGCGGGACGTGAAGGAGGAAGGACAGTATCGGCGGCAGGATACGCTGCCCTAAGGGGAGCCCAAGTGGGAAGATCGGGACATCAAGAGGGAAAAAGAAAATGGGACGTGATGCCGTCAGTAGCAAATGCAACAGTACGGCACCCGTCGTGTGAATCCACTGGAGCCGGAATCCTCAGGCGTTCATTCATTCCTTCAGCCAACTGTATATACTGAGCGCTTACTGGGTGCAAAGCACTGTACTAAGCACTTGGGAGCGTACAGTACAGCAACAAACACATTCCCTGCCCACAATGAGCTCACGTTCTAGAGGCGTTCTTGGCTTTGTAGCAGTCCCACTCACGAGCAGGTCAAATATAGTTCTCAGGAATGTTATTTTTGAAACCAAAGACGGTTAGGACTTGTGCTAGTGCCAACCTCCCCTCTGCCCTTTGGGGTATTTAAGCTGCTCCAGGGGGTCGCCCAACGTCTGTTAATAATAACCATAATAATAATTGTGGTATCTGTTAAGCATCTCTGGGCCTCAGTGACCTCATCTGTAAAATGGGGATTGAGACTGTGAGCCCTACGTGGGACAACCTGGTTGCCTTGTATCTAACATCTTGGAACAGTGCTTGGCACATAGTAAGCGCTTAACAAATACCATCATTATTTTTATTGAGCTGCGCCAGGCACTATACGAAGCCCTGGGGGTAGATAGAAGCAAGTCGGTCTGGATGCAGTCCCTGTCCCACGTGGGGCTCGTGGTCTCCAGCCCCATTGTACAGCTGTGGTAACTGAGGCCCAGAGAAGTGAAGCGACGTGCCCAAGGTCTCCCAGCAGACAAGTGGCAGAGCCGGGATTAGAACCCAGGTCCTTCTGACCCGCCCAGGTCTGTGCTCTATCCACAGCTTCTCTAAAAGGCCACGCTGTTCCCACTGGACATCTGGGCAAAAATCACGGGAAGCCCCCCAAACTCTCCCTGAGTTCCACGGAGAGTCTTTGTGCCCAACTAGCCCCGGGTCCCTGAGCCCCTGAGGGGAAACTGAGGCAGCGCCCGCTTCCTTCCCGTCGTTAGCTTTGGTTGAGACTCAACTTGATGACCGTGTAAATTCCATCGTGAGGACCCCTCTAAAGGCCCCTCTCCTGTGCCGCCACACTCGGTGGATTCAGGTCTGGGTCTTTTACGTTGCGCTGATATTTCTGTCATCTCCTTCCTACTGTGTCCGTCACCAAACCAGTCTCAGACTTATTCCTAGTTTGGAAGTCCGTGAGAAGGCCAGAGCCGGTTCTGATTCTAATAGAGAAGCAGCGAGGCCTGGCGGAAAGAACCCGGGCCAGGGTGTCGGAGGACCTGGCTTCTAATCCCGGCTCTGCCACTCGACTGAAGAGAACTTGGCAGTGCTCTCTTAAAAATATAAATAAAAAAACCCTAATGACTATAGTTCGTAAATTTTTCTGGTTCATTCGTAAGTCAGCGAGATAGACTTTTACAATTCCTCTCTCCCTGTTCCGTTGACCTCTTATCTTCTCGAATCCCATCCGGAAGAGAGAGGATTGAAGATGAAGACAGAGAATCTAGACTCTAATTTCCTGTCATTTCAGGTTGTTTGCCCCGAGAACTTCAGAACAAAGAGTCCTTGTTCCAACCTGTAGGTCATTGCACCGGCTTGGACAAATGTGTGACCTTGGGCAAATCACTTAACTTCTCTGTATCTCGGTTTCCTCATCTGTAAAATGTATTTTCCCTCCTCCTTAGAGTTTGATTCCCACGTGGGGTAGAGACTGTGTTCAACCTGATTATCTTGTATCTACCCTCCGGCGCTTACCGTGTGCCAAGCACTCGCTTGGCAGCCGGTCTTCTTCCCCGCTGCTGCTTTCAAACGTGCTTATGTCTCTCCATCCTAAAAAACGCCCTCCCTTGACCCCACGGCTCTCTCCAATTATCGCCCAATCTCCTTCTTCATCCTTCTCTAAACTCCTTCAGCAAGTCGCCTAAACCCACTGCCTCGGCTTATCTTGCTTATTGCTAGCCGTAGGTTCTGAAAATGTTTGGAAATGTTCATTTTTGACTTCTCGTCTCTTCTTTCAGCCCTGTTATTTGCAGGCAGAGACGGTGTTTGTGGAATGTCTGAAACATCTCCTAATCTTGCTTTCTTCGGCCCGTAAATTGATCTCTAGACTGTAAGCCCGTTGTGGGCAGGGAACGTATCTGTTTATTCTTACAGTATACTCTTCTAAGCGCTTAGTACAGTTCTCTGCACACTGTAAGCGCTCAGTAAATACGATTGACGGATTCTTGTGGCCAGTGGTGAGAAGCAACTTAAGTGCATCATGGCCTAGTGGATAGAGCACAGGCCTGGCAGTCAGAAAGATCTGGGTTCTAATCCCATTCCGCCATTCGTTTGTTGTGTCACCTTGGTTAAGTCACTCCACTTCTCTGTGCAGTAGCTCCCTCATCTGTAACATCGTCTCCCCCGACTAGACTGTGAGCCCGTCATTGGGCAGGGATTGTCTCTATCTGTTGCCGAATTGTCCATTCCAAGTGCTTAGTACAGTGCTCTGCACATAGTAAGCGCTCAGTAAATACTATTGAATGAATGAATGGAGATTAAGACTCTGAGCTCCAAGTAGAGCATGAACTATGTCTAACCTTGGATCTACCTCAGAATTTAGAACAGTGCCTCGCTCCTAGTAAATAACAAATACCTTAGTTATTAACAAATAGCATAATGATTATTATTAACAAATGCCATAAAAAACCAGCACTTAGTTCATGGACTGGGTCCAAACCGATTTGCTTATATCCACCCCAGCATTTAGCATAGTTCCTGGCGCATAGTAAGCGCTTAACGAATAATAATATTGATGGTACTTGTTAAGCGCTTACTATGTGCCAAACACTGTTCTAAGCCCTGAGCACTGTTCTAAGCGCTGGATCCACAATTATTATTATCGTTATTGTTTGCCATTTTAAAAGTCATTATTGTAAGCACCTTGCTAAATTGTAAATGCTTTGAGAGCAGGGATCATGTCTACCTTCCCTATTGCGCTCGCCCAAGCTCTGCAGATGTAAAGTGCTCCTGAAAGTATCCAGGATCACCGATCCTTCAATCGTAGGTATTTATTGAGCAGAGCACGCATCACAAAGTGCTTGGGAAAGCACAGCAGCGAAAAGCACGTGTTCTTTGCTCTGCCCTGCAATCTGAGGGGGGCGGTGACACTCGTGCAGGAGGAAGACCGGGAGGAAGACTAGGACGAGAGGAAATTATAATAATAATTGTGGTATTTGTTAAGCGCTTATTATCTATCAGGCACTGAACAAAGCTCCGGAAAGATCATCAGGTCCCACATGGAGCTCACAGTCTAAGTAGGAGGGAAAACAGGTATCGAGTCCCCATTTTGCAGATGAGGGAACTGAGGCATGGAGAAGTGAAGCGACTTGCCCCGGGTCACACAGCAGGTACGTGGTGGAGTGGGATTAGAACCCAGGTCCTGTTGACTTTAAGGCCCGTACCCTTTCTACTGCTTCCCACCGAACCTGTGGGCTAGGCTCGTGTTCCCTTTGGCTATTGATTGTCCCCAGGGTTGGAGGGTCAGCCCTTCCTTTAGACTGTAAGCTCACTGCGGATGGGGAACGTGCCTATCGACTCTGTTAGAGCGGACCCTCCCGAGCGCTCAGCACGGTGATCTGCACAAGGTAAACACTCAATAGATACAATTGACCGATGGCTCGACCGACTGATGGATTCTTGCCAGTGGCACTGAGGTTCCCCATAAGGGAAGATGGACCGGTCTGTTGCCTCGAGAGGCAGGAATAAAATTCAAAGTGACTGTGACAGATACAAGATATTATCCGTCAGAAACGAGACGGTATTTAACGGGGACAGAAACAAATGTAAAGAGGAACCCCAATTAACTGAATGTCAGTCATCCATCCGAATAGTTCTCTCGACCAAAAATAGTTCTGTACCAAAGCGTATGTTGAGACTTCTCTTATTTCCTCTCTATCTTCGCCTCCTACCACTATCCCCGTCCCTGGGGACAATCGATCAATCCTATTCGGTAATCGTTTATTGGCTGCAGCACTATTCTAAGCTCTTGGGAGGGGACAGTAATCATAATAATAATGATGGTATTTGTTAAGCGCTTACTATGTGCAAAGCACTGTTCTAAGCTCTGGACTTGGAGCCCCACGTGGGACAGGGACCGTGTCCGACCTGATTAACTTCTATCTCCCCCGGCGCTTAGAACGGCGGTTGAGACGCGGTAAAAGTGCTTAACAAATAGCATAATAATAACACAGTAGAGCAGAGTTGGTAGACACGTTTCCTTCCGACAAGGCGCTTACAGTCTAGAGGGCCCTGTCATCTTTCAAACAGTTGCTGGCATTGAGAACTTACTATGCCCAGAGCACTGTGCTATGCATTTAGGAGAGGACATTGGGTAACTAGACCTGATTCCGTGGCCTTGAGCTTACAGTCTAGCGAAAGAGTACAGTGCTCTGCACACAGTAAGCGCTCAATAAATATGACTGATGAAATACTAAATTAGAGAGTCTAGGGTAGTGCTACACTGTCCTCTTTTCCCCCCTTTTGCATTTTTTAAATTTTTTACTGTATTTGTTAAGTGCTTGCTATGTGCTCGGCACTATACTAAGCACTGGGGTAGATACAAGCTAATCAGGTTGGACGCAGTCCGTGTCCCACGTGGGCTCACAGTCTAAATCCCCATTTTACGGAAGAGGGAGCTGAGGCCCGGAGAAGTGAAGTGACTCGGCCAAAGTCACATTGCAGACGAGTGGCGGAGTCGGAATTAGAACCCAGGTCCTTCCGTCTCCCGGGCCCGGGCTCTGTCCATTGGGCCACGCTGCTTTTGCCTCGATGCCCAGGAACTCTCTGACTGGGTGCCTGGCAGGTGCCGATAGCCGGTTGATTGGTTGGGTGAGTGACTGACATTCCGTTTTGAGATGGTCAGGGGAGTGACCAAAAATAAGGTCCAGATAGTGCAGTGCGCTCCCCTCAGCTAAGCCCCTTTTCCCCCCTTTCCCTCTGTTCCTCCTCCTCTCCCTTCCCCTCCCCTCAGCACTGGGCTCATTTGTGTATATTTTTATTCCCCTATTTATTTGTTAATGAGGTGTCCATCCCCTTGATTTGACTTATCGTGATTAAGTTGTTTTTGTTCGTCTCTCTCCCCCCATTAAACTGTAAGCCCGACAGTGGGCAGGGATTGTCTCTTACTGTTGCCGAATTGTCCATTCCAAGCGCTTAGTAATAATAATAATGATAATAATGTTGGTATTTGTTAAGCGCTTACTATGTGCAGAGCACTGTTCTAAGCGCTGGAGTAGATACAGGATAATCAGGTTGTCCCACATGAGGCTCACGGTCTTAATCCCCATTTTCCAGATGAGGTAACTGGGGCACAGAGAAGTGAAGTGACTCGCCCACAGTCACACAGCTGACAAGTGGCAGAGCAGGGATTCGAACCCTTGACCTCTGACTCCCAAGCCCGGGCTCTTGCCACTGAGCCACGCTCCTTCTCATGAGGATTAAGACCGTGAGCTGCATGTCAGATAAGGCCTGTGTCCAACCTGATTAGCTGGTAGCTACCCCAGCGCTTAGTACAGGGCCCGGCCACACCTTTAAACAAAAAACAACACCTTTAAAGAAAAATGGCTCTGATTTCCTTCACCGGTTAAAGGCTAAACCGTAGCATCTCTGGGTAGCAACCGGCGAGGGAACCCAAACGGATAACGCACGCATCTGCCCATTCATTTTGTCCTGAGAAATTCTAAACATCTGCAATAGGAAAGTCCCAATAATTACTGATAATATTTCCTTTGGAGAAAATAACCCTCAGACGGGTGGCCGATAGCCAAGCGTCTGGCTGGCGTCTCCACGGTGTTGGCCAGCTGTAGGGTTAGCGGGTTCTCATCCCAGCTCTGCCGCCTGTCAGCTGTATGACTTTGGGCAAGTCACTTCACTTCTCGGTGCCTCGATTCCCTCATCTGTAAAATGGGGATTAACACTGCGACCCCCGCAACCTGATCACCTTGTATCCCTCCCAGCGCTTAGAACAGTGCTTTGCAAATAGTAAACGCTTAGCAAATGCTATATTATTATTATTATTAAAGGAATCAGAGCACGATCCAATACGGAGGGGGTGCACTCCCCCGGCCCGTACCAGCCCCTCCTCTGGAGATTTGCAGCGCCAGAAGGAGAGAGCCACGAGCCGTGATAGAAAGAGCAGCAGCGGGACTAGCCAGGACACCTGTTAGAAAAGGAATAGCGTTTGTTGGTAATAGTGAAAGCATAGAAAAACCCTGGCGGGAGTGCGGTAGTGTACATGTAATGTGTGTGGTTGTGTACATGTAATGCGCATGTGTGTTTGTGTGTGTGTGTGCATATGTTTACAGACGTGTCTACCTGTTTGTGTCTGCTCATGTGATTTATTTCTTTCTCTTATTGCCTAGCTCCCCCGCTAGACTGTAATAATAAATGATGACGGTATTTGTTAAGCGCTTACTATGTGCCAAACACTGTTCTAAGCACTGGGGGGGGTATACAAGGCAATCAGGTTGTTCCACTTGGGGATCACAGTCTTAATCCCCATTTTACAGATGAGGGAACTGAGGCACAGAGATGTAAAGTGACTTGCCCAGAGTCACCCAACTGACAAGTGGTGGAGCCGGGATTAATAATGTTGGTATTTGTTAAGCGCTTACTATGTGCAGAGCACTGTTCTAAGCGCCGGGGTAGATACAGGGTCATCGGGTCGTCCCACGTGAGGCTCAAAGTTAATCCCCATTTTACAGATGAGGTAACTGAGGCCCAGAGAAGTGAGGTGACTTGCCCACAGTCACACAGCTGACAAGTGGCAGAGCCGGGAGTCGAACCAATGACCTCTGACTCCGAAGCCCAGGCTCTTTCTCATGGAGCCACGAAGTTCATCGTGGGTAGGGAATGTGGTTATTGCTGTATTGTACTTTTCCAAGCGCTTAGTACAGTGCTGTGCACACACTAAGCACTCAAGAAATATGAATGAACGAGAACAGGTCACCCCATCTTACAGTTGACCGAGCTGAGTGCGTAATCAGTCGGTGCATTGCACTGTACTAGACACTTGGGAAGTACAGAACAAAGAAATGATCCATTCCTTGCCCACAAGGAGCTTATTTTATCACGTGTTCATGTGTGTTTGTGTGTGTGTATGTTGTGGGTGGAGATCAGGACAGGCTGAATGTCTTAGCAGCCCTAGCTAGGAGACCCGTGACTTCCCCTGCTAGACCGTGAGCTCGTCGGAAAGCCCTGGAAGGCTAAAGGAACAATTATTAGGGGAGAAGAAGGAAAGCTCATAAATCCTCTAGTTTCAGGGTGCGATCTCGGGGCTCAGTAGCCTTGGGGAATCTAAAGGGCACAGAGCCCTCACGCAATCCCGCTGTTTTCTTCTGGAGGAGCAGAATAAAGAAGGTTTGACCCCAAGGGTCGCCTGGCCTGGTTTCCTTCTGCAGCACAAAAATCTCACCTGCTTCCCCAGGGTTAATAGAACTGACCTTTCTGGGGTGTCGTGAGGCATAAAATCATTTTAAGTGCTTTACTCTTCTTGGAAGGAAAGCGCAGAAGGAATTCAAAGCAGTGTTATTAAAGATTGTAATACAGTAACATTACAGATCTCTAAACCTGGATCCGGCCTAGAATCACAAGCTGGTCTCCACCCGGTTTCCTGGTGGTCAGTGGTATGAGAATCAGCACGGTGCAGTGGATAAGAGCACGGGCTTGGGAATCAGAAGGTCCTGGGTTCTCATCCCCGCTCTGCCACTTATCTGCTGTGTGACCTTGGATGAGTCATTTCACTTCTTCTGGGCCTCAGTTACCTCATCTGGAAAACGGGGATTGATACTGTGAGGCAGGGACTAGGTCCAACCCGATTTGCTTCTATCTATCCCAGTGTTTAGTACAGTGCCTGGCATATAATAAAGACTTAACAAATACCACAATTATTATTCGTACCAAGTTTATTTGGATTTCCATCCTGAGCTATTTATGGGGCAGCCTCGAATTGCAACTGTGCTATTTTTTTCCAAAATCAACTGATTTGGGGACACTAGTTCTAGTGGATGAATTCCACAAAGAAATCATAGTTTTATAGGAAACTCCACTCCTCTTTTATCATCCTTTGCTGCCCAAATGATTTTTCAGACCTCTTATCCCTCAAAAAGAGAAATGACTTTCCAAAATCTTGGTAGCTCAGGGCTCAGGGACAAGGAGAGAGAGAGAGAGAAGGAAAAAAGAGGAAGAAAAAGAAAGGGAGGACAGTGTTCTGCACATAGTAAGTAGTCAGTAACTACCATTTTTTGATTGATGACTTGCTCTCTGGGCTTTGAAAAATCTCATCCTGACCGTGTTAGAACCTAGAATCAGGCCTCGGTGGATATTCATCCTAATGAAAGATGCTATTTTTCTTAAACAGTCCAGAGAGAAGCTCAGAGTTTTTACGCTGTTGGGAAATCCACTTTCTGAAATAGAGCAATAAAGGAAAGAGAAGTTGCTTGAATTTTTCGGTATTTCAATTCAGCATGAAGTGCTTTTCCCCTCTTTTAGACATTTCTGGTTCTCCTTTTCTTTGGCTCTGGGCCCATAGCTGTCTTTTTGTTTCTCTTGCTACACCTCCAAGGGAAGCTCCAGAGAGGAGAGACTGGATTCATTTACACTCAACAGAAAGGGAGTCTAATAAATATTAAACAAAATGACCTCATTTCTAGAAGTCTTCTGAGATGTCTCTCTTAGGCTTCTTACTTGCCAGAAGGACCACGTTCAGCCTAGATTTATGTGGAATCTTTCTCTACTGGAAGGTGTCTGGCTTGGGGAATTGCTAATGAATCAACAACCTTTGGCTTCCAAGTCACTAGTTCGAAGCTTGTCTGGGATGCGACCTAGAGTAATTATTGCTTATTGATGGTGATTATTTCAGTTGACTTTGCAGAACTCCACCGTGGAACTACGCGTGATTGTATTTAACATTTATCTGCATCTGGAAATTAGCAGAGAGAGTCCTTCTCCGCGAGTGAGTTCTCCTTACGGCTGAAACGTACCTGGACCCACAGTGGCTTTTTGTAAATAATAATAATATTTGTTGAGTGCTTATTATGTGCCAAGCCCTGAAGTAAGCAGTGGGGTAGATATAAGATAACTAGCTCCCACATGGGGCTCACAGTCTGAGTAGGGGGGAGAACAGGTATGGAATTCCTGTTATGCAGATAAACTGAGGCCATGAGAAATGGAATGGAATGACTTGTCCAAGGTTACACAGCGGGGAACTGACAGAGCTGGAATTAGAACTCAGGATCTCTGACTCCCAGGCCTATGCCCTTTCCACTAGGCCCTGCTGCATCTATATGTGTATTGATGGAGGCAGATGTATCCATACGTATGTATACATACACATACGTGACACATATGTACACGCATATATGGATTATATACACATTATGGATATGTATGTAAGTGCTATTCACCTCTCAGGATGGCACCTGGAGAGTTTTCAGTCCTCTACCAGTCTTGGCTAAGGGAGGGATATATATCTTTCCTGTATCACCCTTAACCTTGGCTTGACTCAGCTCTCTCATTCAACCCACATATTCAATCTGTTACCACATCCTGTGGGTTCTACCTTCACAATATCACTAAACTCCTCCCTTCCTCTCCATCCAAACCGTTACCATACTCCCTCGCTACCAGCACTAATCTTCTCCCACCTTGATTACCTCATCAGCATCCTTGCTGACCTCCCTGCCTCCTGACCCTCCTCATTTAAGTCCATTCTTCACTCTGCTGCCCGGATCATTTTTCTACAAAAAAAGTTCAGGCCATGTCTCCCCACTCCTCCAGAACCTCCAGTGGTTGCCCTCCCCGCCCCTGCCTCAAACAGAAACTCCTCACCGTCAGCTTTCAAGCACTCAATCGTTTTGCCCCCTCCTATCTTTCCTCGCTGATTTCCTACTCCAACCCGGCCTGTTCGCTTCGCTCCTCTAATGCCACCTACTCACTGTACCTCCACTTCATCTCTGTCACCACTTACACCTCAGCCACATCTGGCCTTTTGCCCGGAACTCCGTCCCCCTTCCTATCTGGCAGACCACCATTCTCCCTACCTTCAAAGCCTCAGGAAAATCACACCTCCTCCAAGAGGCCTTCCTCTTAACTAAGCCCTCATTTCCCCCACTCCCTCTCCCTTGGGTGTCATCCTTTAACTGTTGGAGTTCCTCAAGGGTCAGTTCTTGGCCCTCTTCTGTTCTCCATTTACACTCACTCCCTCGGTGAACTCATTCGCTCTCACGGCTTTGACTACCATCTCTACGCAGATGACACGCAGATCTACATCTCCGCCCCTGTCCTCTCCCCCTCCCTTCAGGCTCGCATCTCCTCCCGCCTCCGGGACGTCTCCACCTGGATGTCTGCCCGCCACCTAAAACTCAACATGAGCGAGACTGAGCTCCTCATCTTCCCTCCCAAGCCCGGTCCGCTCCCAGACTTCTCCATCACCGTGGATGGCACGACCATCCTTCCCGTCCCGCAGGCCCGCAATCTCGGTGTCATCCTTGACTCGTCCCTCTCGTTCACCCCACGCATCCTATCCGTTACCGAGACCTGCCGGTTTCACCTCTACGATATCGCCAAGATCCGCCCTTTCCTCTCCACCCAGACGGCTACCTTACTATTACGGGCTCTCGTTATATCCCGGCTAGACTACCGTGTCGGCCTTCTCTCTGACCTCCCTTCCTCCTCTCTCGCCCCGCTCCGGTCTATTCTTCACTCCGCCGCCCGGCTCATCTTCCCGCAGAAACGATCTGGGCGTGTCACTCCCCTTCTTAAACGACTCCAGTGGTTGCCCGTCGACCTCCGCTCCAAACAAAAACTCCTCACTCTAGGCTTCGAGGCTCTCCATCACCTCGCCCCTTCCTACCTCTCCTCCCTTCTCTCTTTCTACCGCCCACCCCGCACGCTCCGCTCCTCCGCCGCCCACCTCCTCGCCGTCCCTCGGTCTCGCCTATCCCGCCGTCGACCCCCGGGTCACGTCCTCCCGCGGTCCCGGAACGCCCTCCCTCCTCACCTCCGCCAAACCGATTCTCTTTCCCTCTTCAAAACCTTACTTAAAAATCACCTCCTCCAAGAGGCCTTCCCAGACTGAGCTCCTCTTCCCCCTCTACTCCCTCTGCCATCCCCCCTTTACCTCTCCGCAGCTAAAGCCTCATTTTCCCCTTTTCCCTCTGCTCCTCCACCTCTCCCTTCCCATCCCCACAGCACTGTACCCGTCCGCTCAACTGTATATATTTTCGTTACCCTATTTATTTTGTTAATGAATTGTACATCGCCTTGATTCTATTTAGTTGCCATTGTTTTTACGAGATGTTCTTCCCCTTGACGCTGTTTAGTGCCATTGTTTTTGTCTGTCCGTCTCCCCCGATCAGACTGTAAGCCCGTCAAACGGCAGGGACTGTCTCTATCTGTTGCCGACTTGTTCATCCCAAGCGCTTAGTACAGTGCTCTGCACATAGTAAGCGCTCAATAAATACTATTGAATGAATGAATGAATCCTTGCACTTGGGATCTGTACCCTTTTTTCACTCCACCTTCAGCCCCATAACACTTGCGTTGTCTTATGCTGGAGAGTTGTCTGCCACCAAGGACACATCTCTCCCTGAACTCCCCACCTCCATCTGCAATCGTTCTGGTAGTGGATCCATAGAGTTTTCTTGGTAAAAGTACGGAGGTGGTTTACCGTCGCCCCCTTCCCTGCGGTAAACTGGAGTCTCCGCCCTCGACTCTCTTCCGTGCCGCCGCTGCCCTGCATGGGGGAGTTTTGACTCGTAGCAGGTGGCCTGCCACTCGCTAGCCGCTGGCCAAGCTAGGGATGGAATGGACAGGCCTCTGCTCGGCTCTCTCTCCCATAGCCGAGACTGGTAGAGGACTGGAAACTCTCCAGGTGCCACCCTGAGAGGTGAATTGCACTTAGATACATATCCGTAATTTGTTTTAATGTCTGTTTCCTCCTCTAGACCGTATGCAACTTGTGGACAGGGAACGTGTCTAAAACTCTGTAACATGGTAATAATAATAAGAATAATAGTCATGGAACTTGTTAAGTGCTTATTCTGCATCAAGCACTGTTCTGAGCACTGGGGTAGATACAAGCTAATCAGGTTGGACCCAGTCCCTGTCCCACATGAGGCTCATAGTCTTAATCCCCATTTTATAGATGAGGAGGCCTGGAGAAGTGAAGTGACTTGCCCAAGGCCACGCAGCTGACATTAATAATAATAATAATAATACTGTTGGTATTTGTTAAGCGCTTACTATGTGCGGAGCACTGTTCTAAGCTCTGGGGTAGATACAGAGTAATCAGGTTGTCCCACATGAGGCTCACAGTCTTAATCCCCATTTTAGAGAGGAGGTCACTGAGGCCCAGAGAAGTGAAGTGACTTGCCCAAAGTCACACAGCTGACATGTGGCGGAGCCAGGATTAGAACCCGTGACCTTCTGACTCCCAGGCCCGTGCTCTATCTATCCACTAAGCCACCCCACTTCTCCTATTCATCCAATTCACCTCTCTGCCTTCAGAAAACATTTGCGCAGACGAATGTCTAAATCACGAGTGGTGCTCCTTCCTTTCCACAGCAGCTCCGTTGAAGACGGTAGACCTCAAAGAACCGGTGATTGATTTCACGGAAAGCGGAGGGAAGAACCGATGGTTGCCCCTGGATTTGACTTCCCTATCCCATTACCGTCCGACCCCTGGGACATCAAGTGGCCTGTGTCTCATTATCCGGGGACATGAATCAGCGGTCCCTCAATCTAGGGTCAGGTTCGCGGCAAGTTCCGCTGAGTCCGTCGTTGGGCAGGGATTGTCTCCGTTGCCGAATTGGACTTTCCAAGCGCTCAGTACAGTGCTCTGCACACGGTAAGCGCTCAATAAATACAATCGAACGAATGAATGGATGGAACGAATGCAGGCTTTTAAATTCACAGCACAGAACAGAGCAGCCATGCTTCATTCCTTCTCCCCCAAGAGGACGAAAATCCCGGCATCCTGAATATCCCGAGCAGTGACTCACTGCTGTGAAATCCTGCTCCCGCCAGGCTACAAGGAGCAAAGTGAAAAGAAAAACGGAAAATTCATCATCATCTCCTTTTAAATGAATCCAATCTGAAATTAAAGAACTCACTCTCTTTCCCTTCGTTCTCAGCATCTGACATAGTTAAAACTGTCTGGGTTGATATCCCAATCCACTTTTTGATGTAACTAGGATGGTTTTAGGAGATTTAGACATGATTTTTATAGTGTAAAAAAAAAAGAACAATAGAACCGAATGTAGGGTAATAATGAATCCTTCAACTTTATGGCTAAAATCGCTCCTAGGCATGAATTATTATGTAATAATTCATGCCCCGTTGTGTCTTATTGCTTAATAAGCATATGGAAAATGGCCATATGTGAATTTCCTTTTTATTGTCATATAGGTGCTGTTTAAATTGTGCTTACATGGTGGGAAGCAGGGTTAGGAAGAATCACAGATAGAGCCATCATCAGAAATGAAAAGTAGGGGCCGCTCACTCTAGTAAAATTGGAGAGTGAGACTGTAGTCGTGGGAAGATATTCGTTCATTCATACAATCGTATCTGTTGAGCGTTTACTGTAGGCAGAGCACTGTACTAAGCGCTTAGGAGTGTATCATGTAAAAATAAACAAATACATTCCCACACGCTCCCTGCCCACAATGTACAACTCCTCCCCTATCAGTAAGGACGTCAAAAGACAGTGGAGAGGCAGTGTGGTCGAGTGGATAGAGCACAAGCCTGGGAGCCGGAAGGAGCTGGGTTCTAATCCCAGCTCTGCCACTTGCCTGCTGCATGCCCTTGGGCAAGTCACTTCACTTCTGTGTGCCTCAGCTACCTCCTCTGTAATATGGGGATGAAGACTGTGAGCCCTTCATGGGACATGGACTGTGTCCAACCTGATTAGCTTGTATCTATCCCAACGCTTAGAAGAGTGCCTGGAACATAGTAAGCGCTTAACAACTATCATAAAAAATCGATATAGTTCACCCTAGTGTCCTCTTTTACTTAAGCGTCTTGACCTTCAGCCACTCTCTTCCCTGGGACTCTCCAGGATGAATATTTTCAATTGGTGAGTTTCCCAGGTGAAAACATAAATCTTTATTTAGATAGAGAATTAACTTGATCTCAGTGCTGTCCCTGTTTCTAAGGCCATCTGCTGGAGATCAACGCTCGGGTTTGGCAGCCCGAGAGGGGGCCAATATCTTTTAAAGAAAATATACCGCTTAAGTCTTGTAGTAAACTGGAGCATTACAGTGATTGATTATGCATTTATCAGTAAAAATATGAGGATTAACTTTCTGACCAAGTCTATGCTAGGGAAATAACTCACTTCAAAGTGACATGGATTAACTCTGTCACCTTGGATTTGTTTAATGCTCTCACACTTTGGAATTCTTTGGTCACTTCTCAGCAGTGCAAATTTATACCTCGCTTTTCCTGATTAGAGAGTCAAATTTCAGTGATGCAATGTGGACTTTTTCTACACTGGCTTAAGGGAAATAATAATAATGATGATGATGGTTTTTGTTAAGTGTTTACTATGTTCCAAGCACTGTTCTAAGCCCTGGGGTAGTAAAAAGGTAATCAGGTTGTCCCACGTGGGGCTCATGGTCTTAATCCCCATTTTCCAGTTGAGGTAACCGAGGCACAGAGAAGTTAAGTGGCTTGCCCGAGGTCACACGCCAGACAAAAGTGGCGGAGCTGGAATTAGAACCCGTGTCCTCTGACTCTCAAACCCGTGCTCTTTTCACTAACCCACGCTGAAATGCCCTCTGACAAAATAATCAGGAGCCCAGAAATGAATTATTGCCCCATTGCCGACATCTCTGAATTGCTAAGATCCAAGGAGACTTGTATTGCATCTTCCAACCACGAGTCTAACCAGCACTGTGGTGTTTGCTAAGTGCTCACTACCTGCCAAGCCCTGTAGTAAAGGTTGGCGGAGATATAAACTAATCGGCTGGGACATGAGTCCTTATCCCACATGGAACTCACAGTCTAAGTAAGAGGGAGCAGAGATATTGAATCGCCATATTACAAATGAAGAGATTGAGGCACAGAGAAGTTAATAATAATAATAATAATGGTGATATCTCTTAAGCGCTTACTATGTGCAAAGCACTGTTCTAAGCGCTGGGGGCGGATACAAGCTGATCAGGATGTCCCACGTGGGGCTCGCAGTTTTAATCCCCATTTTACAGATGAGGTAACTGAGGCACAGAGAAGTGAAGTGACTTGCCCAAAGTCACACAGCTGGCAAGCGGCGGAGCCGGAATTCGAACCCATGACCTCTGACTCCCAAGCCCGGACTCTTTCCACTGAGCCACGCTGCTTCTCGGTCAACCTCAGACAAGTGGCAGAGCCAGGATTAGGGCACAGGGGCCTTCTGACTCCCAGATCTGTTCTCTTTCCACTAGGCCTTGCTGCTCTCTCAGACATTTTCTAAGTATTAAATGTTCTTTAGAACAGTTCCTTATGAGAGGAGAGTTTTTTAGACCCCCTTATAGAGGTAGATAGGGAAGGCCCCATGGAGGAGCTGTGATTTTAATAATAATAATAATGTTGGTATTTGTTAAGCGCTTACTATGTGCAGAGCACCGTTCTAAGCACTGGGGTAGACACAAGGGAATCAGGTCGTCCCACGTGGGGCTCACAGTCTTAATCCCCATTTTACAGATGAGGGAACTGAGGCACCGAGAAGTTAAGTGACTCGCCCAAAGTCACACAGCTGACAAGTGGCAGAGCCAGGATTCGAACCCATGATCTCTGACTCCAAAGCTCGTGCTCTTTCCACTGAGCCACGCTGCATCTCTAATAAGGCTTTGATGGTGAGGAGAGTGATGGTCTGTCAGATATGGAGTGGGGAGGTAATACCAGGCAAGATGGAGGATGTGGGCACGGGGTCAAGACGAGATTGAGGTATATGAGTAAGTTGGCAAAGTGTTTAAACTGGGTTGTAGTAGGATATCAGTGGGATGAGGTCGGAGGGGTCCAGCTGATTGAGTGCTCTAAAGCCGGCCGACCTTGAGGAGTTTCCGTTTGAGGCGGTGATGGGCGGGCAATCACTCGAGGTTCTTGAGGAGTGGGGAGACATGGCCTGAATATATTTTTAGAAAAACGATCCGGGCAGCAGAGTGAAGTATGGACTGCAGTGAGGAGAGACAGGAGGCTGGGAGGTCAGCAGGGAGGCTGATGCAGTAGTCAAGAAGGACTAGGATAAGTGCTTGGATTAAATGCAGTAATGAGTGTGGTATTTGCTAATCGCTTACTATGTGTCAAGCACTGTACTAAGCTCTGGGGTAGATACAAGCAGGTCAGGTTGGACATGGTCCTCATCCCATGTGGGGTTCACAGTCTCAATCCCCATTTTGCAGATGAGGTAACTGAGGCACCCGTGATCTTCTGACTTGCGGGCCCATGCTCTATCCACTGAACCACGCTTTCTCCTCCTCTTTTTTCCTCTTCTCTCTTTCTTCTCCTCTTCTCTTTCCTCCTCCCTTCCTCTCCTCCTCCTCCTCCTTCTCCCTCTCCTCCCTTCCTCTCCTCCTCCTCCTCCTTCTCCCTCTCCTCCCTTCCTCTCCTCCTCCTCCTTCTCCCTCTCCTCCCTTCCTCTCCTCCTCCTCCTTCTCCATCTCCCTCTCCTCCCTCTCCTCTCCTCCTCCTCCTTCTCCCTCTCCTCCCTCTCCTCTCCTCCTCCTCCTTCTCCCTCTCCTCCCTCTCCTCTCCTCCTCCTCCTTCTCCCTCTCCCTCTCCTCCCCCTCCTTCTCCCTCTCCTCCCTCTCCTTCTCCCTCTCCTCCCTCTCCTCCTTCTCCTCCCCTCCCTTTCTCTCCTCCCCTCCTCCCCTCCCCTCCTCCCCTCCCCTTCTCTCCTCCTCCTTCTCCCTCTCCTCCCCTCCTCCCCTCCTCCCCTCCTCCCCTCCTCCCCTCCCCTTCTCTCCTCCTCCTTCTCCCTCTCCTCCCCTCCTCCCCTCCCCTTCTCTCCTCCTCCTCCTCCTTCTCCTCCCCTCCTCCCTCTCCTGCCCTCCTCCTTCTTCCCTCTCCTGCCCTCCTCCTCCTCCTTCCCTCTCCTCCTCCTCCTTCCCTCTCCTCCTCCTCCTTCCCTCTCCCTTCTCTCTCCCTTCCTCTCTTAATCTCTCTCCTCCTCTCTCTGTCCCTCCCTCTCTCTTTCTTTCTCCCTCCCTTTCTCAATCTCCTCCTTCTCTCTCTTTCTCCCTCCCTCTTTCTCTCTTTCTCCCTCTCTCCCTGTGTCAAGTAGAATCTGGTTCAGCCACAGAGGTCTGTGTTAGCAGGTCACCGAGGAACAATCCTGTTGCTAATTAGCAGTGTGTGGCGGGGAGAGGAGAAGGATAGAATCAGTACCAGCTGCCTCGTCTGTATACTGCTCTGCCAGCTGTAGGCCAAGGACCGGTTTCCCATGCTCTGATGGCCATCAGTATTACATCAATACATTTCTCTCTGTCCCCAGGTGAGGACAGCCTCAGGTGACAAACGTTTCAGAGCGATAACCTTCAGACCTCAAAGCTGGAATTCAGAACCGAAGTGGATAGGGGCACTATTGTCTAAAAAGCCCATCTTTGCTGAATCGATAACCTTTCCCCACTCACTATGGGTTAAATAGGGAGATTTTGATCAAAGCGTGAATCCTGTCCATAAGCGGGTTTTGCCGAAAAGGAAAAGAATCGGCATTTGGCGATGGGTAGAATATGAATTTGGTTTAATTTTTAATCGGGCAGCCCGGGACCACCCCCAAGCCTCACTCGACACTCAGAATACTGATGAAGCTCGTCGTGCGCTGGGAACGTGGCTACCCGCTCTCTCATGTCAGGCTCTCCTGAGCACCTAGTACGGTGCTCGGCACACGGCGCTCAATAAATCCGATCAGCAGGTTGAAGAGCAGCCACCCGCCGAGGGCGTCGATCCCCGCTGTCACCCAGAGCTGTGGGACGGTCTTGAGCCGCAGAGCCTCCTCCGTGAGCCGGCAGGGAGCCGCCATCCTCCCCCTCAGCTCATTTACCTCGGGCCCAGCTGGGGTCAGTTCTTCCCGGAGTGAGGAATAGCGACGGTCAGAGCCACGGCAGAGAGCGGCCTCCTCTGGGCCTTTGTAAGGCCCCAAGCGAATGTGCTCGCAAACGAACCGGCCCTCCGTAATCCTGTCATTTTTACGTGGCCTCTGAGTGCTTTCGTTGGCTGCCTCGTTTGTTCTCCAAGGTCCTCGCGGGTGACTCATCTTCGGACGAAGCTTCCGGATGAAGGTTTGGACACCCCTGGGCATTTCAGATCAGCTAGTTAAAAACATCCTTCTTGTTCTTGTCTCTTCCCTTGCTGACCTCTTGCTTATATGCTCTCCCATCCCGCCTGAACTGCTCTTTCCATTCGCATCCGGCAGACCACCTCTCCCCCATCTTCACTGCCCTTCTGAAATCGCATCTTCTCCAGGCCGTCTTTCCTGCTTCACCTCTCATCTTTGAATGGTGCTTCACAGAGAGTAATCATAATGTTAGGAATGATGGCTTGTGTTAAATGCTTACTATGTGCCAGGTATAGTACTGAGCGCTGGGGCGGATCCAAGCAGATTGGTTTGGACACATGATGGGACTCATAGTGTCAATCCCCATTTTACAGATGAGGTAACTGAGGTCCAGAGCAATGAAGTGACTTGCCCAAGGTCACAGAGTAGACAAGTGGTGGAGTCAGGATTAGAACTCATGATCTTCTGACTCCCAGGCCCGTGCTCTATCCCCTACTCCATGCCGCTTCTCGTATCGATGATAATATTGGTTATGGGCTTATTATTCCTGTTACGAGACCCAGTGTCACCTAGTGGAAAGAGCACATGGCTGAGAATCAGGACACTCAGCTTTTAATCCCTGCTGTGTCACCTGCTGTGTTACCTTGGGCCAGTCACTTAACCTCTCTGCACCTCAGTTTCCTTATCTGTAAAATGGGGATTCACTACCTGCTCTCCTTCCAATACTGTGAGCCTCTTGTGAACAGAGCATATAGTAAGCACTTGACAAATACCGTTATTATTGTGGGACTGATCTGTTTATTTTGAATCTAGCTAGCCCTGTGCTTAGCATAGTGCTGGGCACATAGTGAGCACTTAAATACTATTATTACAGTTACTATGATGATGATGATTGTGAGCACTTGTGCTATCGAAATTTCATAGCTGAATGTGCATTGATCAACCTGCACTCTTGCTTCCAAACAGTAAAAAAAAAAAAACTTCCTCTTTCTAGCATGTCAAAATAGAAAAAAAAAATCCTCCATTTAAATGTTGATTCCACTGAAGTGAAGTCTATGGCACACTAGGTCAAAGACGTTTCAACTCCCGGTTGAGATCTCCGGGATTCAATGTGCTACTCTAATTGCTCTTTGGGCCAAGCGGTGACACCTGAACTTCTAAGACTGAAGAATGAGGGGGTGGAGGAGAGGAGGTTTTTTCATAATTTCCAATTATGAAATTAGCGGAAGCAGAGCGCTCGACAGATAGAATCCAGCGGATAACTCTTCAGTGATTAGAAGGAGTTGGCTCCCCGTACTTCAGTCGACACTCCCCTTTCCAACCTGCCAGATTCAAACTGCCCTTAATGATGATGATAATAACGTTGGTATTTGTTAAACGCTTACTATGTGCCGAGCACTGTTCTAAGCACTGGGGTAGATACAGGGTAATCAGGTTGTCCCACGTGGGGCTCGCAGCCTTAACCCCATTTTACAGAGGAGGTAACTGGGGCACCGAGAGGTTAAGTGACTTGCCCAGAGTCACACAGCGGACAGGCGGTGGAGCTGGGATTAGAAACCATGCCCTCTAACTCCCAGGTCTGTGCTCTTTCCGCCAAGCTCAAGTTTGCAAATTCACTGATGGCCTGAAGGATCCAGGCCGGGGACCGCACACTGAATTTTGGGAAGGAGTCGGGAACTGGGGAAGAAGGGAAAAGAATCCAGTCCTTTGGAAAGGTTTGGAAGGAGGAGAGGAAGGGTTTAGGCTATAATGGAATCCCTAACAACAACTTTCTTGGAATGATGATGGAGTGAAGGCAAAAAATGATCATTTCTAGGTAGTAGGAGGGGGGTGATGTAGGGGTGAGGGGGGGGGAAGTAGGGGTGAGGGGGTTGGGAGATGGGGAAAGGGAGAAAGAAGCAAAGGATGGAGTTAGAGTAGAGGCTAAATAATGGACTAGGTCTGTTGGGTTAGGCTAGGCAGTAGAGTAGAGGGGTGAGACCAAGAGTGGGAGCAGGATAGAGGAAGGATATGGGTGAGGAAGGGGGTTAAGAAATGGGCTGGGGTAGGGGACATGTTGAGGGGGTAGGGTAGGCAGGAGAGTAGATGGAAGAAATCAGGGCTGGGGCAGGAGTAGGGTAGAGGTAGAGTATCTAAAAAATGGAAACTAAGACTATGAGCCCATGTGGCTCACAGCGACATGAGAAGCAGCGTGACTTAGCGGCAAGAGTCCGGACTTGGGAGTCAGAGATCATGGGATCTAATCTCGGCTCTGCCGCTTATCAGCTGGGTGACTTTGGGCAAGTCACTTAACTTCTCTGTGCCTCAGTTCCCTCATCTGGAGATTGACTGTGAGCCCCAAGTGGGACAACCTGATTACCCTGTATCTACTCTAGTGCTTAGAACGGTCCTTGGCAAATAGTCATGCTTAACAAATACGATAATTATTATTATGTGGGAGATGTACTATGTCTGACCCAATTACCTTGTATCTGCCCCAGCGCTTAGTACAGTGCCTAGTAGTTGCTCAACAGATACCATTAAAAAACAACAAGAAGAACCTCTACCATTCATCCTGCTAAGAACAACTTCCCATAATAATGGCAACTGGGGTAATTGTTTAGTGCTTAGTATGGGTCCTGTGCTGAGGTAGATAGGTTATAATAATGATGATGGTATTTGTTAAGTGCTTATTATGTGCCAAGCACTGTTCTAAGCTCTAGGGTAGTTACAAGGTAATCAGGTTGTCCCACATGGGGCTCACAGTCTTAATCCCCATTTTCTAGATGAGGTAATTGAGGCACAGAGAAGTTAAGTGGCTCGCCCAAGGTCACACAGCAGACAAGTGGCGGAGCCGGAATTAGAACCCACGTCCCCTGACTCCCAAACCTGTGCTTTAGCCACTGAGCCATGCTGAGCAGTAGTCCCTGTCCCACTTGAGACTTAAAATCCAAGTCAGAGGGAGAACGGGTCTCTCATCCCCATTTTGCAGATGAGGAAATTCAGGCCCAGGGTGAGATGATTTGCCTCTGGTCACACAGCAGCCAAGTGGCAGAGCAGGAATTAGAATCCGGATCCTCTGACTCCCAAGTTCTGGGCTTTAACTTCAAATTCCCCAAGGTATGACGGAGGGAAGATGCTAATAAGATTCAGCTCCTCACCCCTTTCGGGAAATCCAAGTGAAAATACCCGTTCCATAACCACAGCGTGCTCCCTGGATTTTTTGTGGATGACTTAGATTTGTTCTTCTCAAGAGGGGAACTGCCACTTTAAAACAAAGGGGGAAGAAGCTGTCACCAAAAAGAAAGAAAAAAAAGCATGTAGAGATGATATGAAAAGTGGTAGAGATGATGGGAAGAATAAATAATGAGTAGGCATACATTTTCATTCTATTTTTGAAGGAAAGTGGAAGATGTAGTCAGAACCCTTCATCTATTTGAATCTCAAGAATGAACTACATTTCACCTCTGTGGATAGGGAGTTCATTCTACAGATGGGGAAACTGAGGCAGCAAAAGCCAAACAGCTTGGATTACATTTCCTCTCAATTTTCCCCTCCAGACTGTGAGCTCATTGTGGGCAGGGAATGCATCTGTTAAGTGGCTTGCCCAAGGTCACACAGCACACAGAAGCAGCTTGGCTCACTGGAAAGAGCCCGGGCTTTGGAGTCAGAGGTCATGGGTTCGAACCCCAGCTCTGCCACTTGTCAGCTGGGTGACTTTGGGCAAGTCACTTAACTTCTCGGTGCCTCAGTTACCTCATCTGTAAAATGGGGATTAAGACTGTGAGCCCCACGTGGGACAACCTGATTCCCGTGTCTACCCCAGTGCTTAGAACAGTGCTCGGCACATAGTAAGCGCTTAACAAATACCAACATTATTATCTGTTATGTTGCTATTATTATACTCTCCCGAGCACTTAGCATTAGTGATCTGCACCCAGTAAGTGCTCAATAAATACTGACCCCCTCTTAGGATTTGCAGTTTCTAGTATTCTACCAGTCTCGGCTTTGGGAGGGAGATTCAAGCAGAGGTCTGTCCATTCCATCCCAAGCTTGGGCAGTGGCTAGCGAGCGGCAGGCCGTCGGCAACGAGTCAAAACTCCCCCGTGCTGGGCAGCAGCGGCACGGAAGAGAGTCGAGGGCGGAGACTCCAGTTTCCTGCGCGGAAGGAGACGACGGTAAACCACTTCCGTACTTACCAAGAAAACTCTATGGATCCACCACCAGAACGATTGCAGATGGAGGTGGGGAGTTCAGGGAGAGATGTGTCCATGGAGTCACTGTGGGTCGGAGACAAGAGCTGACTGTCACTGTCAAAGCTGAAAAAATCTCAGATCCTTGATATCTGGCATCTCTTTCTGGATAAAAAATCTGGCCTCGAGAACAGCAGCTGAGGTGTGAAAATGAAAAAGTATCTTTTGGAGATATCAGTCTTACTAAAAGGAATTGTTTAGCTCTGATGGAGTGCAAACTCCTTTGTGGACAGGGAATGTGGCTGGTGCTTCTGTTCTACTTTCCCACATCAGTGGGAAGGGCGTTCACATTCAACGGGTACTCAATAAATACCTTGATTACAATAAATCTAAATCTGGTTTTAAGAGATTGGGCTCCCGACAAAGCAGTTTGGGGGATTCAAAGGAAGTAAGTCACCAGAATGAATGGCCTGCCAAAGAAAACAGATCTAATCTTGATGGGGATACTTGTTGAGCGCTTACTATGGCTCAAGCACTGTACTAAATGTCAGGGAAGAGACAGTACGGACATATCAGACCCGGTCCCTGTCTCACACAGGATTCACAGTCTAAGGGGAAGGGAGTGCAGGGACTTCGGCGTAATGGATAGAGCCCGGGCTTGGGACTCAGAAGGTCATAACTTCTCATCCCGGCTCTGCCTCTTTTCTGCTTTGTGGTCTCGGGCAAGTCACTTCACTTCTCTGGGCCTCAGTTCCCTCATCTGTCAAATGGGATTGAGACTGTGAATCCCCTGTGGGACAGGGACTATATCAAATCCAATTTGCTTGTATCCACCCCAGTGATACAAGCTTGGCTTGTAGCAAGCATTTAACAAACACCACAATTATTATTATTATTATTATTATTATTATTTGCAGATGAGAGAACTGAAGTCCAGAGCATTGAAGTGACTTGCCCAAGGGCACACTGGAAATGGCAGAACTGAGATTAGAACTCAATTCCTCTGGCTCCAGGGCCCATACTCCTTCAAGCAGTGTGGCTCAGTGGAAAGAGCCCTGGCTTGGGAGTCATAGGTCATGGGTTCTAAATCCGGCCCCGCCACTTGTCAGCTGTGTGACTTTGGGCAAATCACTTAACTTCTCTGAGCCTCAGTTACCTCATCTGTAAAATGGGGATTAAGACTGTGAGCCCCATGTGGGACAACCTCATCACCTTGTATCCCTCCCAGCGCTTAGAACAGTGCTTTGCACTTAAGTAAGCGCTTAAATACTAAGGCCGTGGGGAACGAATACCATTAAAAAAAATAAAGTACGCTAATGATGTTTTTTAACTTCTGGTAGCAAATCTTCGGGGAACAATCTTCCATTTCCTCCAGACAGCTCCACAGAGTTACTTTCCTGATACCTGTCTTCGAAATGTTAATGGTATTTACTGGTATTAATCAACGGTGTTTATTGAGCGCTTACCGAATGCAGAGCACTGTACTAAGCACTCGGAAGAGTACAATGCAATAGAGTTAGTAGACATGATCCCTTCCCTCATGGAGCTGACAGTCCACAGGGAAAGGGACATGAGGATAAATGATAGACAGGGGAAATGGCAGAGGGTGTGGAAGGTCATCGGCGGGGGCAGTGAGAACGGATGAAGGAAGACTAACCGAATCAGGCAAGAAATCCTTGCGTGCATGTCACGAAAACACCTGAGATTCGTAATAGGAATTTACCTGCTGGGTCAGAGAGGTTGCAAACTGGGTTGGAAACAGCTCTTTTATCACCCAAGGCTTGTTCTCTGCTTGTTTAGCAAGATTAATTCACACTATTGAGAGATGGAACATGGCGAGTGAAATGACTGTGACCAAAACAGAATCTCTCCAAGGACCTTTAATGTATTTCGAATCACACCTAGAACGGCATCATGCGGGCGCATAATATTATTTGATGATGGTTGAAGATTTTTTGAAGGTCCATAGGAAATGCAGCCTTCTTCTCTCTTGGCAGAGATCGTGTCTAACGAACCCTCCCAGCCCCACAGTGCTTATGTGAATTTCTGCAATTTTATTTATTTATATTAATGTCTGTCTCCCCCTCTAGACTACAAGCTCCTTGTGGGCAGGGAACAGGGCTGCTTTATTGTTCTATTGTATTCTCCCAAGCACTTAGAGCTCTAATAATAGTGATGGTATTTATTAAGTCCTTACTATGTGCCCAGCACTGTTCTAAGCGCTGGGGTAGATACAAAGTAATCAGCTTGTCCCATGTGGGGCTCATGGTCTTAATCCTCATTTTCCAGATGAGGTAACAGAGGCACAGAAAAGTGAAGTGACTTGCTCAAGGTCACACAGCAGGCAAGTTGCGGAGGTAGGATTAGAACCCACGTCCTCTAAGAGCTCAATAAATACTGTTGATTGATTTTTCTCCGGCCTTTTCCCGTCCCTCTCAGTGACCATGGATTATAATAATAATAATGATGTTGGTATTTGTTAAGCGCTTACTATGTGCCAAGCACTGTTCTAAGCGCTGGGGTAGATACAGGGTCATCAGGTTGTCCCACGTGGGGCTCACAGTCTTAATCCCCATTTTACAGATGAGGTAACTGAGGCACAGAGAACTTAAGTGACTTGCCCACAGTCACACAGCTGACAAGTGGCGGAGGTGGCATTAGAAGCCATGTCCTCTAAGAGCTCAATAAATACTGTTGATTGATTTTTTTCCAGCCTTTCCCTGTCCCTCTCAGTCACCATGGATTGTATTTTCCAAGCGCTTAGTACAGTGCTCTGCACACAGTAAGTGCTCAGTAAATATGATCGAAAGAAAGACCGTGACCGTAGCCTTGCTATCGGCAGCATCAACTTTGCGTTCGGCAGCTCCACTGCTACAGCTGCGATATCCATCTTGGTGAATAATTCACCAAGTAGAAAACAGCAGATTTCTGAGGTTCCGATAACTCCAACAGAAATAGGGCAGATTGTAGAGAAATCCATTGCACTGATACTAATTAAGACCCCTAGTAGTCTATTCACGTTATTTACTTTTTATGAGCTTCTTAAGGTTGAATTTTTAGTGCCCAGAAAAGATCGTTTGAACGAGCATAGTGACATAGTGGAAAGAACGTGGGCCTGGGAGTCAGAGGTGCAGGGTTCTAATCTCCGTTCCTGCACTTGTCTGCTGTGTGACCTTGGCAAGTCACTTCACTTCTCTGTGCTTCGGCTTCCTCATCGCTAAAATGGGGATTAAGACTGTGAGCCCCATGTGACACAGGGACTGTGTCCAACCTGATTATCTCGTATCTATCCCAGTACTTAGTACAGTGCCTGGCACCTAGTAACTGCTTAACAATTATTATTATTATTATTGTTAAGTGCCGAGTCATTTCCGATTCATAGCGACTCCATGGATCCACTTTCTCCAGAATGTCCCGTCCTCTGCCATAATCCGCAACCTTTCTAATGGTTCTTCTGTTATCATTGTTATGTTCTGTATCCATCTAGCTGCTAGTCTGCCTCGTCCAAGTTTTCTCTGGACTTTTCCTAGCATTAGTGTCTTCTCCAGAGAATCAGTCCTTCTGATCATGTGTCCAAAATATGCTCCTCTAAGTGGAGACATTTGGCCTTCCAAAGACGACTTTGGTTTAATTTGCTCTAAAATCCATTTTTTGGGGGGCAGCCCGTATTATTTGTAAAATTCTTCTCCACCACCACATTTCAAAAGAATCAATGTTCTTTCTATCCTGGGTTTTTTTCACTGTCCAGCTTTCAGATTCATACATTATCACTGGAAACACCATAAAGATGACAATTTGAATTTTTGTGGCAATTGTTACATCAGCACATTTCACGACTTCCCGGCTCTTCACAGCAAGTCTTCCTAATGTTAATCTTTGGCATATTTCTTGGCTACTAGTTCCTTTATTATCGATTATTGATCCCAGGAGAGAAAAATTGTCAACTATTTCAATTTCTCTCCATCCACTACAAACGTGTTAAAGGTCCCAGTTGTCATGGCTTAACAAATACCATTAAAAAATGATGAAATCAAAGTGGCCCCTCTCACGTAAATGATGAAATCAAAGTGACTACTCTCACATAGAATGTAAGTAACAAATTTACCCATTACCCATACGGAAAGTGTTCTCGTTTCAGAGATAATCGTCGTTGGGTCTCCCGAGAAAAACATTTTAGGACAGGGGGATATGAAACCTGGGCTTTCTATTATTCTATGTTATGGAGAAGTTTGTGATCACTGATATAAATTTGCTTATTTGGTTTTCTCTTT
Organism: Ornithorhynchus anatinus; assembly: GCF_004115215.2. Lineage (NCBI taxonomy): Eukaryota > Metazoa > Chordata > Mammalia > Monotremata > Ornithorhynchidae > Ornithorhynchus > Ornithorhynchus anatinus. The sequence goes on from NC_041749.1 coordinate 4,323,723, forward strand.
CTTACTCTCTGTTTTGAGAGGATAGCAGATGGTGGGGTGGAGAACACGGTTGGAAGATTCCTTGTTGCCACTCAAGGTGTGATGATTGTCAGCATTTTTTCAACTTTGACCCAAATCCATCAATCAGTGATATTTATGAAGCCCCTACTTGGTGCAGAACACTGCACTGAGCACTTTGGAGAGTATAAGAGAAACAGTCAACATGAACCCTTCCCTCAAGGAACTTTTGATCTAGCAGCTGTATACACAGTGTGAATTTAAAGGTAACCTGATAAGCAGGAGGGAGGGAGCTAATTAGAGTACCTTAGATTGAAAAAGCAAAAGATTTTAGTATGTTTAGGGGAAGAATGGGTAAAACAGGAAGATTTTGATTAGCTACCCATAATGTTTCCGTACATACCAATTTAAATAGTTTACTATTTGTACATTTTGCCACACATGCATATTTGGGATGCAGCGTGGCTCAGTGGAAAGAGCATGGGCTTGGGAGTCAGAGATCATGGGTTCGAATCCCAGCTCTGCCACTTATCAGCTGTGTGACTGTGGGCAAGTCACTTAACTTCTCTGTGCCTCAGTTCCCTCATCTGTAAATGGGGTTTGAGACTGTGAGCCTCATGTGGGACAATCTGATTACCCTGTATCTATCCCAGCAATTAGAACAGTGCTCTGCACATAGTAAGCGCTTAACAGATACCAACATTATTATATCCATCTTTCCATTCTCTTCTTTCTCTATATTAAATTACTCTGTGTTTGTCTCCCTTGTTGAACTTTTAAGCTCCTTGATGGCAAAAACCATCTCTCCTACCTCGATTTATACACCCTGAATTAAGACTGTAAGCTCGTTGTGGGCAGGAAATGTATCTGTTTATTGTCATATTGTACACTCCCAAGCGCTCAGTACAGTCCTCTGCACACAGTAAGCACTCATTAAATGTGACTGACTGATTAAGCGTGGGGTTTATAATCAAATTGAATACAGTTCCTCTCTTACACGGGGCTCACAGTCTAAGAGGGAGGGAGGGTGAAATTTTAGCCCCATCGTACAGATGAGGTAATTGAGGCCCAGAGAGGTTAAGTAACTTCTCTGAGACCATATAGCAAGCCAACGGCAGAGCTGAGATTAGAGCCTGGGTCTCCTGATGTTGCTCCACGCTGTTTCCACGGGGCCACATCGCCTCTCTCCGGTGCCTAGCGCATAGCTCTTCACACCGCAAGTGCTCATTAAATATCGATTCACCGATCGAGAGACTTATCTAATGATGCCCTGGAGAAAAATGATCCCGGCAGCTGAGTGAGGTACGAACTGTATAGGGGAGAGGCTGGAGGCAGCGAGACCTGTGGGGAGGCTGAGACGGTGATCAAGTAGGGATATCAGGAAGCCGACAGAGCCGAAGGAACTGTGAGTCAGACATCTATCTTTTCAGTCACACATATATAGATAGGATCATCCCTTCAGCAGGATGTCCCCTTGGAAAATGGTTTGATTCATATATTTATGGATATATGCGAGAAGCAGCGTGGCTCAGTGGAAAGAGCACGGGCTTTGGAGTCAGGGCTCATGAGTTCGAATCCCAGCTCTGCCACTTGTCGGCTGTGTGACTGGGCAAGTCACTTAACTTCTCTGTGCCTCAGTTCCCTCATCTGTAAAATGGGGATTAAGACTGTGAGCCCCACGTGCGACAACCTGATTCCCCTATGTCTACCCCAGCGCTTAGAACAGTGCTTGGCACATAGTAAGCGCTTAACAAATACCAACATTATTATGGAAGAAGAGCAAGAGAGAGAGTGAGTTTTCTTAGCCAATATTGTTGTTTTGCTGCAACCAAAGGAAGTCTTGGTGAAGAAGCCCTTAGGTACAGAAAAGCAGCATAGCCTAGTGGATAGAGCAAGGGCCTGGGAGTCAGAGGACCTGGGTTTTAAGCCCGACTTTGCCACTTAACCGCCGTGTGACCTCGGGTAAATCGCTTTACTTCTCTGGGCCTCAATTCCTGCATCTGCAAAATGAGGATTCAATACCTGTTCTCCTGCCAACTTGGACGGTGACCCCCATGAAAGACCTGATTATTCGTTCAATAGTATTTATTGAGCATTTATGTGCAGAGCACTGTACTAAGCGCTTGGAATATACAATTTGGCAACAGATAGAGACAATCCCTGCCCAGTGACAGGCTTACAATCTTGTACCTACCTCAGGGCTTAGTTCACAGTGCTTGGGTGACAGTAAGCCCTTACTATTATTTTAAGTGCTTGTCTGCTGTTTGACCTTGGGGAAGTCACTTCAATTTTGGGCCTCAGTTACCTCATCTGTAAAATGGGGATTAAGACTGTGAGCCCCATGTGGAACATGGACTGTGTCCATCCTGATTAGCTTGGATCTACCACAGTGCATGGCACATAGAAAGTGCTGAATAAATACCATAAAAATATTTTTATTTTTAGATCTTTAAACTGTTACTCCCTCCATCTATAATTTATTTTCATCTTTGTCTCCCCTGCCTAGACTGTAAGCTCCCTGAGAACAGGTATCTTGTCAGCTGACTCTGTTGTTTGCTCCCAAGCTCTTAATTCAGCGCTTTGCACAGAGTCAGTGCTCAGTAAATACTTTTGTTGGATTCACTGAAGAAGAAAAATATTTCTGAAACCCCCAGGAAAGTCATTCTGTGACTTTACAGGTTTGGGTTTAGTTTCATTTTTTTGTTCCTCAACTGCTGTTTTATTCTCAGGTCCGGGTCCTAATTTTTACACACTTTTCAAGTAATCAACCAGAGGATTCTAGGACAGTTCATAAATTGCCGGTTCTTTCTCTCCTCCTGATTTCTGGGGCTAGGGTGATGCCTGTGGGGTTTGTAATGAAAAAGAGGATGATGTATGAAATCGCGTGTGTAAAGAGTGTTTTCCGTCTTCCCGGCACTGACCTTGTCAAAGGAAATCTAAGGCTTCGCACTAAAGGGAGATGAAAGGGAGGGTGATGAAATCTGCCGATGCCACATTTACATGGATGGACAGAGGAATTAAGAATTTCTGGCATTTCAACCAATCTCAGGCACTTTGTTTCATGTTTTGCCTCATTTCTAAAGGATGCATTTCGGGTAACATTTCCATGTACAGGAAGGAAAATGGGGACTGATGCACGGAAGCTGACCTCTTTGGATTCTGCAGCTCTCAACATTTCCCTAATAAATTTTTATGAGCTTGTGAAATTGATGGCATTCAATGGCTCTCTCTCTTGGGCTAATAGTGATCGGCCCCCGGTTCGATGCGGGATGTGGGTTTGAGCCTGTGGGGGCTTTTGTCCCGGGCCCAAACACTCTCGTGCACGGCAAGAGCAGATGTGAAATTTGAAGAATCTCTGAGGCGAAATCAAAACATCAGCAGAACTCTGTCTGGGAAAAAAAAAACAAACAAACCAGAACTGCTTCCAGAATTAGAGAACTGTAGGATGAGACTTTTAAAAAACCAATTATAGGGGTAACTGCACTGAATTAAGGGCTTTAGAATTAAGTAATGTGTGTGGCGGGGGGTGGGGGGGTGGAGAGAGGAGAAAGATTCGGATTTTTAGTTTAAAGGGGAAGCTAAAGCGTGGCTTTTTGAGACACGAGGAATTTTCTGGTTAAGCGTTTAGGGGAAAGCGGCATAGGAAATGACAGCTTGTTCTCGCTCGAAGAGCAGAGAGATGGTGAGAAAATGCACCAGTGCAGGTGGAATGTTCTAGCAGGGCCGCCTTCAGCTCTCCAGCTACTCAAAGGGCTTGCCTTGCCTCGGAATGGCGAGCATCTCTCTGAAGCTGTCTTCTTGGGATCAGTCCCCCTGGACTGTTGAATTTAAACAGGAGTGAAAAGGTGTTGGGCAATGCTTGGAGGATGTGTGTGTGTGTGTTGTGTTGGGGTTTGGAATTAATGCGCTTGGTTGGCAGCTTTGAAATGGGTGAGATTTTCATCTGCACTCCGAGTGGGAAGGCGAAGGGTTACCGCCCATCTGTTTTGAGGCCCCGAAGTGCGTCAGCCCCTTCACGCGATCCTGCCGTTTAATAAGAAAGACAAAGAAACCTCCTCCACCAGTCGGATGACTTTTTACGCAAGGTGGGTGCGGAACAACGGTCGATGGTTGCCATTTAGGGAGTTAAACAGCCCCGCTCGCTCTCGAAGAGGCTGGGGCTTCCCAGGAAAGGTTTTCCTCTCCAAATCGTGGCTCAGTGGAAAGAGCACTGGCTGGGGAGTCAGAGGTCATGGGCTCTAATCCCCACTCCGCTACTTATCAGCTGTGTGACTTTGGGCAAATCACTTCACTTCTCTGTGCCCCATCTGTAAAATGGGGAATAAGACTGTGAGCCCCATGTGGGACAATCTCATTACCTTGTATCCCGTCCCAACACGGTGCCTGGCACATAGTAAGCACTTAACAAATGCCATTATCATTATTATTATTAAATCACGGGGTCTTCCAGGGGGCTTCGGGACGGCTGTCCATGGGAGGGAGTTCTAACAGGGCTGCCGGGGGGACTCATTCAATTCGTATTTATTGAGTGCTTACCGCGTGCAGGACACTGTACTACGTGCGTGGGAGAGGGCAGTAGAATAATCAACAGGCACATTCCCTGCCCTCAGTGACCTTACAGTCTAGAGGACACTTGGACAAACTATGATTTGGAAGGAGAGGTGTAAAAACTCTTCAATATTCACCCCTTTGCCCCCCAACTCCACCCCATCAGCCCCACAGTAGGTATGGACGTATCCTAGCCCACTCTTCTTTCCCCATTCTCTAATTTGATATTTTACTCCCCCTCTAGACTTTTCAACTTCTGCTGGACATAGATCCTATTTACCAACTCTTGAACTGTACTCACCCAAGCGCTTAGGACAGTTCTCCGTTCCCGATCAATCAATCATATTTATTGAGCACTTACTGAGTGCAGAGAACTGTCCTAAGCGCTTGGGGGAGAATAATGCTACAGAGGTGGTAGACACGTTCCCTGCCTACAACGGGCTTACTGTCTAGAGAGGGAAACAGACCTTATAAATAAATGTTACGGTAATATACATAAGCGCTGTGGGGCTGAGGGGGCGACGGGGGATAAAAGGAGCAAATCCAGGGGCAAGGGCGATGCAGAAGGGAGTGGGAGATAAGGAAATGAGGGCTTAGTCGGGGAAGGCTTCCTGGAGGGGGTGGGCCTTCATTGAGGCTTTGACGGGGAAGAAAGTCACTGTCTGTCGGTTACGAGGAGGGAGGACATTCCAAGTCAGAGGCAGGATGCGGGAGAGAGGTGGGTGGCAAGATAGACGAGGTGGAGGTACTGCGAGTAGGTTGTATAGCACTGATGGATTGAAGTGACGGAGCCCACGTTTTCATCCCGGTGTTTCTTGTCTGTTTTTCTGTCTCTGAGATAGACCTAGTGGGAAGGACGTGAGCCTGAGAGTTGGGAGACCTGGGTTCTAGTCCAGGTTCTACCACTGGCTGCTGTGCGATCTTGGACGTCACTTCTCTGGGCCTCGGTTTCCTCATCTGTAAAACCAGGGTCAATCAATCAATGGTATCTATTGAGTGCTTACTGTGCAAAGAACACTGTAGTAAGCCTTGGGGAGAGTGCGACACAACCAAATTTGAAAGACAGATTCCCTGCCCACAAGTGATTATTAATAATAATAATAGTGATAGCATTTGTTAAGCACTTACTATGTGTCATGCACTGTTCTAAGCACTGGGGTAGATACAAAGTAATCAGATTGTCCCACAAGGGGCTCACAATCTTAATCCCCACTTCACATATGAGGTGACTGAGGCACAGAGAAGTTAAGTGACTTGCCCAAAGTCACACAGCTTTTAGACTGTGAGCCCGTCATTGGGCAGGGATTGTCTCTATCTGTTGCCAAATTGTACATTCCAAGCACTTAGAACAGAACTCTGCACATAGTAAGCGCTCATTAAATACTATTGAATGAATGAATGGTAAGTGGCAGACTTGGGATTAGAACCCACAACCTCTGACTCCCAAGGCCATGCTCTTTCCAGTCAACCATGCTCCTTCTTTTCTAGATTACATAGGAAGGAGCACGGCATAGTGGATAGAGCACGGACCTTGGAGTCAGAAGGTCATGAGTTCTGATCCCGGATCCGCCACTTGCCTGCTCTGTGACCTTGGGCAAGTCACTTCATTTATCTGGGCCTCATTTCCCTCATCTGTAAAATGGGGATTGAGACTGTGAGCCCCACATGGGACAGGGACTGTGTCCAACCCAATTTGTATCCACCCCAGCGCTTAGTATAGTGCCCAACACATAGTAAGTGCTTGACAAATGCTATTATTATTGTTACAGTCTAGAGGGGGAGACAGACATTAAAATAAACTAGGGATATGTATGTAAGTGCTGAGATGGGGAAGAGGAGAGGGTGAATAGCACGTGCTTAAATGGTACGGAACCAAATGCAGAGTTGACACAGAAGGAAGAGGGAGTAGGGGAGACGTGGGCTTAGTCAGGGAAGGCTTCTCGGAGAAGATGCAATTTTACATCACGTTTGTGAACGTGGGAAAAGGGATCGTCTGTCGTATACGAAGGAAAGGAGGTAATTCCAGGCCAGAGGTGGGGTGTGGACAAGGGGTCGGTGGAGAGACAGATGAGATCGAGGTCCCGCGAGTAGGTTGGCGTTAGAAGAGTGACGTGTGCGGGCTGGGTTGTATAGTAGGAGAACGGCGAGGTGAGGTAGGAGGAGGCAGGGGATTGACTGCTTTAAAGTCACTGGGAAGGAGTTTCTGTTGGAGGCAGAGGTGGATGGGCCACCCCTTGAGATTCACGAGGAGTTGGAAACACGGACTGAATATTTTTTTTTAGAAAAACGATCCGTGCAGCAGAGTGAAGTATGGCCTAGAGTGGGGAGAGACAGGAGGCAGGGAGGTCAGCGAGGAGACTCATGCAGGAGTCAAGGTGGGATGAGGGAGTGCTTGGATCAGCACAGTAAGTATGATTCTTTAAATTATATGTGATAAATTATTCATATCAACATCTGTAGATGCTGGGAAGCAGCCTGGCTTAGTGGCAAGAGCAAGGGTTCGGGAATCAGAGGTCAGGGGTTCTGATCTCGGCTCCGCCACTTGTCGGCTGTGTGACCTTGGGCAAGTCACTTCGCTTCTCTGGGCCTCGGTGACCTCATCTGGAAAATGAGGATTCGGAGAGTGAGCCCCACGTGGGTCAACCTGATTACCTCCTATCTACCCCAGTGCTTGGAACAGGGCTTGGCACATAGTAAGCCCTTAATAAATGCCATTATTATTATTATTATTATTGTTATCTGTCCCCCCCAGACTGTCAGCTCAGTAGATAAGGAATGTGTCTACTAATTCTGTTATATTGTACTCGTCCAAGCGCTCAGCTGTGTTCTGTACCTAGTAAGCACTCAATCAATACCACTGATTGAAGGATAGTAGCTGTTCTCCTGTCCTCCCTCTTAGACCGTGAGCCTAAGACAGGTAAGACAGACTGTGTCCGTTGTAATTATCTTCAATCTATCTCGTTGTTTATCGCAGTGCCCTCCACATAGTAAGCGCTTGTTAAATGCCACGATGCGTATTCAGTTACGGTCAAGTCAACCGGTCATTTCACGGCCAGCGAAAGGTGAAGAATGCATTCGTTCTGGAGCCTAGCCCCGGAAAGCAATCCAGGGAAAGAACTCCGGAGATCAGGACGATATTTATCATCGAATCTCTTTCCTCGCCTCTTCAATCAATGGGCAGTCCTCCATGGGACCTCGGCATTGATCCCGCCATTGAGATGAATTGGACTCGGAGACGCTTTGTCATTTCGGGGATGGGGGGGGGGGGGGTCGTTCCAAGCTAAAAGCCAAGAGGGTCGGGAGCCTCCGTGGGCGTGGGGATAAGGGGGGAGGAGAGGCGGCTGAAACCGGACCGCTCCGGATCCTGAGTTGCGGTTTCCTGCTTCCCCCGAAGCCCATTATGAATTCCTTCCTCATCGCTGCTCCTCAGACTTCTCAAATCCCCAGAACCGGCCTGCTGAGATCAAGCGCTTGGAGGCATTCTGCTTTCTGAGGTGGAAGGTTTTAACGATTTTTCCGCACCCCGCAGCCGTGGAGAGGAAAGACGATTGAGAGAGTGGAGCGGGGCGGCCCGGGTTCTTTGGGTGGGACCTTGGTGGTGCGTAGGGGGGGGACCTGACCTTCTTCCACATTGACCTGGTGTCTCTGCGTCAGTGACCCGGGCCCACTCTGCTCTTAGCGTTGGTCAGCGTGGCCTAGAGGAGAGAATGTGAGCCTGGGAGTCAGAAGGACCTGGCTTCTCATCCCGGCTCTGCCATATGTCGGCTGTGTGACCTTGGGCCGGTCACTTCACTTCTCTGGGCCTCAATTTACCTCATCTATAAAATGGGGATGAAGACTGTGCGCCCCGTGTGGGCTGTGTGACCTGGGGCCAGTCACTTCACTTCTCAGGGCCTCAAGTTACCTCACCTATAAAATGGGATTGAAGACTGTGAGCTCCATGTGGAACAGGGACTCTGTCCAACATGACTATCTTATATCTTATATCTAATCCCGGCTCTGCCACTTGTCTGCTGTGTGACCTTGGGCAAGTCACTTCACTTCTCAGGGCCTCAGTTACCTCATCTGTAAAATGGGGATGGAGAAGCAGTGTGGCTTAGTGGAAAGAGCATGGGCTTGGGAGTCAGAGGTCATGGGTTGTAATCCCAGCTCTGCCAATTGTCTGCTTTGTGACTTTGGGCCAGTCACTTCACTTCTCTGTGCCTCAGTGACCTCATCTGTAAAATGGAGATTAAGACCACGAGCCCCATGTGAGACAACCTGATGACCTTGTATCTATCCCAATGCTTAGAACTGTGCTTCACACATAGTAAGCACTTAACAAATGCCATTATTATTATTATTACTCTTTCATTTATTTGACCGTATCTATTGAGTGCTTACTGTGTGCAGAGCACTGTACTAAACCTTGGTAAGTACAATTCGGCAATAAAGAGAGACAATCCCTGCCCACACTGGACTTAGAGTCTAGAGGAGCCTAACATGGGATAAGGACTGTGTCCACCCCCGATTTTACTTGTATCCACCCCAGCACTTAGAACAGTGCCTAGCACATGGTAAACCCTTAGCTAATACCGTTATTATTATTATTATTATTATTGTTATTATGGGGAGGGAAAGGAGTAAAGATGAGAACAGCACACCATCTTGAGCTCTTTCGAGACGGAAAGTGTAGCAAACGTAACAGATGACAGTGGCTCTCATTCAGCATTTCTCTTTGACAGGTGAAAGTACTCTCTCATTCACTCAATCAATTGTATTTGAGTCCTTACTGTGTGCAGAGCACTGTACTAAGCGCTTAGAAAGCACAACAAAACAATAAACAGTGACAGTCCCTGCCCACAATGAGCCTACAGTCTAGATGTGGGGAGACAGAGAGCAATACAAATAAATAAATGACATATCTGTACATAAATGCTGTGGGGCTGGGAGGGGGGAAGAGCAAAGGGATCAAGTCAAGGTGATGCAGAAGGGAGTGGGAGATGAGGAAAAGCCGGGCTTAATCCGGGAAGACCTCTTGGAGGAGATGGGCCTTCAGTAAGCCTTTGAAGGGAGGGGAGAGTCATTGTTGGATTTGAGGAGGGAGGACGTTCCGGGCCAGAGGCAGGATGTGGGCGAGAGGTTGAGACAGGTGAGATGGAGGCCCAGGGAGAAGGTTAGCGCCACCAGAAGAGCCAAGTGTGTGGGATGGGATGGAGAAGGAGAGAATTCCTCCGATTGTCCATGGATGAAAAAGAAGGGTTGTCTCTGGAGCCCACCAAGCTCTTTGTATGGTGCCTGCAATTCTGCGCTGATTCACATGAAATACAATTCTGGGTGGAAAAGTTGCAGGAGCCAGACACAGAAGTCTCCGTTTCCTTGGCTCCTGTTAGAGCATCTGTGGCCATAGTTGAATAGAGGGCGGGCCCTAAGCTCACTGACGGGGACTTGGCCAGCTGGACGGATCTGAGAGCAAGCCAGATGGGCCGGACGTCCTGGGTTACATTGGGATTTCAGAGTATGTGTACTGTCCCCTTGAATCCACTACTTGCCCTCCGTGTGACCTTGGGCAAGTCATTAACTTCCTATGCCTCGGCTTCCTTTTCTTTTTTTTTTTAATCAGTCGTTCAGTCTATCATTTATTGAACATTTACTGTGCTTGGGAGAGTTCAACACAACGATATTACAGACCTATTCCCTGCCCACTGTGAGCTTATGGTCTAGAGGGGGAGACAGACATTAATAGAAATAAATAATATAAATAAATAAAATTTTCAACGGTATTTGTTAAGCCCTTAGTATGCTCCAGGCACTGGGGTAGATACAAGCGGATCAGGTTGGACCCAGTCTACGTCCAACAATCCCCATTTCACAGATGAGGTCACTGAGGCACCAAGAAGTTAAGCGACACGTCCAGGATCAGCCAGCAGACGGGTGGCACAGCTGGGATTTGAATCCAGACCCTTCAGACTCCCAGTCGTGTGCTCTTTTCACTAGGCCATGTCGCTTCTCTGCTTCTCCTCTCTTGATCTCTGCTTCTTCCAGTCAGCCCTTTCCCCTCTCATCTGCCTACTTCACAGGTGATGACCAGCTGCCGGGGCCACTTTGCCCGTAAGAGAGAGACACGGCCCTCTTCCTCACGGCCCCCTTGCCTTGACATGCCATCGGGTCTCCCTACCAGCCCTTGTTCCAGTCCAGGAAGTTCTTTCACCGCGGCAGCTTTTTGAACATCGTGAGACCCTAGCTGTGGCTGTTGGACTGAGCTTGTAATCCTCCTCTAGTCACAGTGCCCTGCCGCATTTAATGGTGTCCATCTCACATGTGGGTTTTTTGTTTGGTTTTCATCGTTCCCTAGGCGTCTGTCACCAACTCCCTCCTCTCCCTTACTGTTAAACTCGGCCAGGAACCTCGTCTCTATTACAGTCTGCTCGATTGTAAGCTCCCTAAACTCTCCCAAGTGCTTAGTACAATGTGACCGGCAGCGCCTGGTGCTACGCCGACAACCAGGACTGTGTGCAGTTCCTTGCCCAGGTTCTCGATCCCAAAGCCTGGCTCGTCTGCTGCTCCTGAGGGGAAACCCCACCATCACCACCCAGGAGCTGGAATGGGGCTGGGCGGACCCCTGAGTTAGAACACTAGCTCTAGAGTGTAGCACACAGTAAGCGCTCAATAAATACCACTGATAGAGTGCTTGCTTGCTTGCATGATTGATAATAAGCTCTTTGAGGGCAAAGATCGTGTGTTCTTGGATCACGTGTTCAATAGAATGTGAAGCAGTGTGGCTTAGTGGCAAGAGCAAGAGTTTGGAAGTCAGGGGATGTGGGTTCTAATCCCGGCTCCGCCATTTGTCTGCTGTGTGACCTTGGGTAAGCCACTTGACTTCCCTGTGCCTCAGTGACCTCATCTGTAAAATAGAGAATAAGATTGCCAGCCCCACGTGGGACAACCTGATTACCTTGCATCTATCTCAGTGCCTCGAGCAGAGCTTGGCACGTAGTAAGTGCTTAACAAATACCGTAATTATTATTATCGTTATTCTATCGTACTCTCCCAAGTGCTTAGTACAGCGATCTGTTTGCGGTAAGTCCTCAATATACACCCGTGATCAATTGATTATGTCTTATTTGTGCACTTCTTTTCCAGTGTTAAGTTCAACAGGCGCTTAGTAAGTTCTATTTTTCCCACTTGTATCTTTAAGCTCTGGGTCTCTGGGCCAACCTCGTTAGAATCTGGCATCCTTACTGCTTCTGTGACCTTGAACAAAAACCTCTCTTTATTTCAGTTTCCGTGTGAATAAAATAGAGATCAACTTGTCCTAGCTCTCTGTGGAGTTGGGAGGATGAACGGAAAAGAAAAAATTACCTGGAGAACCCTGACCTCTTACGAAGTCATCACTATATAAAATCCAGGTATTGTTACTTTTCTTTTTTGATATATATGCTCTGAACACAAAAGAGTAGCACATACCTGGAAATTGTGTTGCGTTATGGCATTAAAACACACACACACAAACACATTCCTCCATTATGAATACAGTCAACTGTTATTGCGAGTCCTTGCGATAGAATTGTTCTAAGTTGGATTCCTGTTGGCAAGACCCTAAAAGACCAAGGTTAACTGTTGGCAATTGTGTTCATGAGATACTCAAAATACAATCTGGAAACATCAGATTTTGAAACAGTAGTAGCATCGTCATTCTTAGGCACTTACTCTGTGCTAAACACTATGTTAAAGTTCACGAGTGAGGCAGGGTTCTTGTCCCCTGCCGGGTTGTCTAAGGCGGAGAACAAAAACTGAAAAAACCAAAACAGTATATTACCAAATCCACAGTTCTCGATATCAAAGTACAGGAAAGTACTGTAACTTCTCGGAGAGAGAAGCCCTCTCCCCCTCTCCTTGCCCCCCCTCTTAGCAATGCCGGGTGCTTAGTACAGTGCTATGCACACAGTAAAACTCTCAATCAATATGATTGAATGAATAAATGAACTGCCCAGGATTTCATCAGCTCTGAAAATTTTGTCAGGGCAATGGGTCTTCCAACTCAAGTGCTCTAGTAAGAGACCATTAGGTTAGATTGGATCAGACATTTTAGCCCCAAGAATCAATCACTCTGTCATTCACTGGCATTTACTGAGCATTTGTACACGCGTGGCTCAGTGGAAAGAACATGGCTTGGGAGTTAGAGGTCGTGGGTTCTAATCCCTGGTCGGCCACTTATCAGCTGTATGACTTTGGGCAAGTCACAACTTCTCTGTGCCTCAGTTACCTCATCTGTAAATGGGGATTAAGACTGTGAGCCCCACATGGGACAACCTAATTACCTTGTATCTACCCAGCACTTAGTGCTTGGCACATAGGAAGCGCTTAACAAATACCAAAATTATTATTATTATTACTTCGTACTTGCTGTATGAAGGACTTGGGAGAATACAGTACAGATGCTCCATCCCAGTCCTCTTGTCCCACCGCCACCCCTCATCCCCCTCTCCTCGTCCAGGGCCCCGCCACCTCCTTCCCATCCAAACCCTCCCCTCCCCCCGCCTTTCCCCCCCTCCTCCCCTTGCACCCACAGCTACTTTCAAGTGTGGCCTCTGGAGCCCCCGCTCTATTACAGGCAAGCTACCTTTCATCCATGACCTTTTCCTCTCCCGCTCTCTCCTCCTCCTCGCCCTTTCGGAAACGTGGCTCTCTCCCGAAGACACGGTCTCCGCCGCCGCTCTCTCCGGCGGAGGCCTCTCCTTCTCCCACTCCCCCAGACTCACCGGTAAGGGAGGAGGTGTCGGCTTCCTCCTCTCGCCCCGATGCCGCTTCCGCACTATCCCTCCTCCCCCCTCCCTCTCCTTCCCCTCCTTCGAAGCCCATATCATTCGCCTCTACCACCCACTCCAGTTACTTGTCGCCGTCATCTACCGCCCTCCCGGTCCCACCTCCGACTTCTTCAACCACCTTGACCCCTTTCTCACCTTCCTCCTCTCCTTCTCTCTGCCCACTCTGATCCTCGGAGACTTCAACATCCATACGGATGTACCCGACGACTCCTCTGCCGCCCGCCTGCTATCCCTCCTCGACTCTGCCGACCTCCTCCTCCACCATACCGCGCCCACTCACCGACTCGGTCACACCCTCGATCTCGTCATCTCCTACCGCTGCACTATCTCCTCACTCACCGACTCTGAAATCCCTCTCTCTGACCATAACCTTCTCACCTGCCTCATCTCTCACACTCCCTCCCCCTGCAAATCTTCGCTACTGCCCCACAGAGACCTCCGCTCTCTCGATCCCATCCGTCTTTCCAATAGCATCTCGCCTCACCTCGCCGCCCTGTCCTCTCTTCCCACTCTCGACGATCAGGTCTCCGCTCTCAACTCCACCCTCTCTACTCATCTCGACTCTCTCGCCCCCCTTTCCCTCCGCCGCTCTCGCTCCACTAACCCACAGCCCCGGATCGCCTCCTCCGTCCGCCTCCTACGCTCCTATGCTCGAGCTGCTGAGCGCCGCTGGCGAAAGTCCAAGCACCAAGCCGACCTCACACACTTCAAATTTATCCTTTCCTGCCTTAACTCTGCCCTCTCCTCCGCCAGGCAAAGCTTCTTCTCCTCCCTCATCGACACCCATGCCCGTCACCCCCGCCGATTGTTCCGGACCTTTAACTCTCTCCTTAGGCCCCCTGTTCCTCCCCCTCCCCCATCTCTCACCCCTAATGATCTGGCCACCTATTTCCTCACGAAAATCAACACGATCAGGTCTGAGCTCCCCAAAGTCACCCCTCCGCCTCTCCCCTCCCCCCCAACGACCCCCTCCCCTACTTTCCCATCCTTCCCTGCAGTATCCTCAGAGGAGATCTCCTCCCTCCTCGCAAGTGCCACCCCCTCCACCTGCGCCTCGGACCCCATTCCCTCTCACCTTCTTAAAACCGTCGCCCCTGCCCTCCTCCCTTCCTTAACTTCTATTTTTAACCACTCAATCTCCAAGGGCTCCTTCCCCTCTGCCTTCAAACACGCCCACGTCTCCCCCATCCTAAAAAAACCCGCTCTCGACCCCACTTCCCCCTCCAGTTATCGTCCTATCTCCCTACTACCCTTCCTTTCCAAAATCTTAGAACGAGTCGTCTACAATCGATGCCTAGAATTCCTTAACTCCCATTCTCTCCTAGACCCCCTCCAATCTGGCTTCCGTCCCCTCCACTCTACCGAGACTGCTCTCTCTAAGGTCACCCATGACCTCCTTCTTGCCAAATCCAATGGCTCCTACTCCATTCTGATCCTCCTTGACCTCTCTGCTGCCTTTGACACTGTCGACCATCCCCTCCTCCTCCGTACCTTATCTCACCTTGGCTTCACGGACTCTGTCCTCTCCCAGTTCTCCTCTTACCTCTCTGGCCGATCATTCTCGGTCTCCTATGCTGGAGCCTCCTCCCCCTCCCATCCTTTAACTGTTGGAGTTCCTCAAGGGTCAGTTCTTGGCCCTCTTCTGTTCTCCATTTACACTCACTCCCTCGGTAAACTCATCCGCTCTCACGGCCTTGACTACCATCTCTACGCAGATGACACGCAGATCTACATCTCCGCCCCTGTCCTCTCCCCCTCCCTTCAGGCTCGCATCTCCTCCCGCCTCCGGGACGTCTCCACCTGGATGTCGGCCCGCCACCTAAAACTCAACGTGAGCGAGACTGAGCTCCTCATCTTCCCTCCCAAGCCCGGTCCGCTCCCAGACTTCTCCATCACCGTGGATGGCACGACCGTCCTTCCCGTCCCGCAGGCCCGCAATCTCGGTGTCATCCTTGACTCGTCCCTCTCGTTCACCCCACGCATCCTATCCGTTACCGAGACCTGCCGGTTTCACCTCTACAATATCGCCAAGATCCGCCCTTTCCTCTCCACCCAAACGGCTACCTTACTATTACGGGCTCTCGTTATATCCCGGCTAGACTACTGTGTCAGCCTTCTCTCTGACCTCCCTTCCTCCTCTCTCGCCCCGCTCCGGTCTATTCTTCACTCCGCTGCCCGGCTCATCTTCCCGCAGAAACGATCTGGGCGTGTCACTCCCCTTCTTAAACGACTCCAGTGGTTGCCTATCGACCTCCGCTCCAAACAAAAACTCCTCACTCTAGGCTTCAAGGCTCTCCATCACCTTGCCCCTTCCTACCTCTCCTCCCTTCTCTCTTTAATAATAATAATGTTGGTATTTGTTAAGCGCTTACTATGTGCAGAGCACTGTTCTAAGCGCTGGGGTAGACACAGGGGAATCAGGTTGTCCCACGTGGGGCTCACAGTCTTTATCCCCATTTTACAGATGAGGTAACTGAGGCCCAGAGAAGTGAAGTGACTTGCCCAAGGTCACACAGCAGACAAGTGGCAGAGCTGGGATTCGAACTCATGACCTCTGACTCCAAAGCCCATGCTCTTTCCACTGAGCCACGCTGCTTCTCTTTCTACCGCCCACCCCGCACGCTCCGCTCCTCCGCCGCCCACCTCCTCGCCGTCCCTCGGTCTCGCCCATCCCGCCGTCGACCCCCGGGTCACGTCCTCCCGCGGTCCCGGAACGCCCTCCCTCCTCACCTCCGCCAAACTGATTCTTTTTCCCTCTTCAAAACCTTACTTAAAAATCACCTCCTCCAAGAGGCGTTCCCAGACCGAGCTCCTCTTCCCCCTCTACTCCCTCTGCCATCCCCCCTTTACCTCTCCGCAGCTAAAGCCTCATTTTCCCCTTTTCCCTCTGCTCCTCCACCTCTCCCTTCCCATCCCCACAGCACCGTACTCGTCCGCTCAACTGTATATATTTTCGTTACCCTATTTATTTTGTTAATGAATTGTACATCGCCTCGATTCTATTTAGTTGCCATCGGTTTTTACGAGATGTTCTTCCCCTCGACGCTGTTTAGTGCCATTGTTCTCGTCTGTCCGTCTCCCCCAATTAGACCGTAAGCCCGTCAAACGGCAGGGACTGTCTCTATCTGTTGCCGACTTGTTCATCCCAAGCGCTTAGTACAGTGCTCTGCACATAGTAAGCGCTCAATAAATACTATTGAATGAATGAATACAGTACAACAGAGTTCGTAGCTACGTTCCCTGCCCGCAACAAACTAACAGTCTAGATGGGAAGACAGACCTGAATATAAATAAATAATTTATTATTATTAAGTGCCGTCGAGTCATTTCCGATTCATAGCGACTCCATGGATCTACTCTCTCCAGAACGTCCCGTCCTCTACCATAATCCGCAGCCTTTCTAACAGTTCTTCGGTTATCGTCGTTATGGTCTCTCTCCATCTAACTGCCGGGCTGCCTCTTCCACGTTTTCCCTGGAATTTTCCTAGCTTTAGTGCCTTCTCCAGAGAATGATAACATGATAAAATAGAGCTGGTAGACGTGTTCTCTGCCCACAAAGTCTAGAGGGGAAGACAGGCATTTGAAATGAATTACAGACTGGACAAATGGCAGAGAATAACGCTATGTACATAAGTTCTGTGGGGTTGGGGAAGGGGATGGGCATCAGAGTCACTAAGGGGTAATAATAATTATGGTATAAAAGGTAATCAAGTTGTTCCATGTGAGATCACAGTCTTAATCGCCATTTTACAGACAAAGTAACTGAGACACAGAGAAGTTGAGTGACTCATCCAAGGTCACACAGCAGACAAGTGACAGAGCCAGGATTAGAACCCGTGTCTTCTGAATCCCAAACCCGTGCTCTTTCCACTAAGTCACACTGCTTCTACCGATCCAAATGCATCGGCGACACCCAGGGGAGGGCGACTAGGGAAAACACGCTGGTAGTAGGGGAAGGTCTTCTGGAGGCGATATTTTAATAAGGATTTGAATATGGGGAGAGTGATGCTCTGTCAAATATGTGGGAGAAGGAGGCCCAGGACGAGACCTCGTAAAGGGGATTGTGGAAATAGTGTGGATACAATCATAGAGCAGATTTTCAGGGTCTAAAACAGGTATGACATTTTCAATATCCTCCTCAAAGCAAAGATTGGAAAACAATTAGAAAAGATAAAATAAATCGCATCTCCGGGAAGAGGTGGTGACGCATAGGGAGATTGGTTCATTTTTACTGTTACAATGTTTGCGTATTCTTACAGACACCGGGATTTCGGTTCCACGGGAGCCCCCAGATCCCTAGGTCCCATTGCACACTTTGGAGTCGGGGAAACGGGAGCATTGGTTGGTCCCAGAAAAATCTTTAGTTTTCTCAGCTTTCTTTCAGCGGTGCTCTGTTTTACGGTTTACTCGGAGGATTGACTTTTTATTCTGCGCAGAGGATTGGGAAATAGTAGTATAAACTTGATTGAAAAATCAAAGCTGAGTGAATTACCCATTGAATTGAATAAGAAGGCAGCATGAACCTTGCGGAAAGAACATGGGACCAGGATTTAGGAAATCTAGGTTCTAGCCCCGCCTCTACTCCTTGTACCAGTGTGACTTTGTTCAAATCACTTATCCTCTCTGGACCTTAGATTCAGTAGTATTTATTGAGCGCTTCTGGTGGGCAAAGCATCATATTGAGCACTCTGATCTCATTTCTTTTTTTTAATGGTATTTGTTAGACACTTATTGTGTGCCAGGCAGTGTTCTAAGCACTGGGATAAATACAAGCTAATCTGGCTGTGCGTATACATATGCTAATCTGGTTGCATATATATATATGCATATATATAAAACCAGGTTGCATAATATATACAATGATAATGATGGTTTTTGTTGCACTCACCATGTGCCAAGCACTGTTCCAAGATACATATTTTAAATATATATCTGAAGAGTTAGCATGTCTCAGTGAGTAAGATGCCTGAGCTGTTCTGGTGAGCCAACGAATATTGGTTGGACAACAAAGTTGATCAAAATAATGATAATAGTAATAATAATAATAGTATTTGTTAAGCACTCATTATCTGCCAAGCACTATTCTAAGTGTTGGGGTAGATAGAAGGTTATGAGGTTTTCCCATGTGGGGCTCACAGTCTTTATTCCCATTTTAGAGATGAAGTCACTGAGGCACAGAGAGGAGAAGTGACAATAATAATAATAATGTTGGTATTTGTTAACCGCTTACTATGTGCAGAGCACTGTTCTAAGCGCTGGGGTAGATACAGGGTAATCAGGTTGTCCCATGTGAGGCTCACAGTTAATCCCCATTTTACAGATGAGGTCACTGAGGCCCAGAGAAGTGAAGTGACTTGCCCACAGTCACACGGCTGACAAGTGGCAGAACCGGAAGTCGAACTCATGACCTCTGCCTCCGAAGCCCACGCTCTTTCCACTGAGCCAGGCTACCTCTCATGATAATAATGATAATGATATGATAATAAAAATAACTGTGGTATTTTTAAAATGCTACTATGTGTCAAACACTGTTCTACGCTCTGGAGAAGATCGGGTTTAACAAATACCGTTAAAAAATGTGTCTGTAAACTTTGTTGTATTCTCCCCAGTGCTTAGAACAATGCTCTGCACATCATATGCGGTCAATAAACACCATTGATGATGGTGATGATGATGATAGTCCTTGTCCCTCACAAGGCTCACAAGCTCAGTAGGAGAGAGAGCAGGTATTGAATCCCCATTTTACAGATGAGATAAAAGTGAGCCCCAGATAAGTTAAGTGACTTGCCCAAGATCACCCCGCAGGCAGAGGTGGGATTAGAACCCAGGTCCTCTGACTCTCAGGTTCGGGCTCTTATGGATGGACTGCTCCTCATCACCTTTTCCTTTGCAAAGCATGGCAGAAAAATTAGTGGATTATTGTTTTTAAATTGACTGAGACTTTTTCAGTTTGGGTTTATAGACTTAATTGGACCATTTAGGCCATTTTCCAATTTCCAACTGGATACATAAAATAAGCATGGAGATCCATCTCAGGATCAGCCCAACGAAGATTAAAAAAGTAAGTCGAGAGTTTTGAAGCCCTGTAACAATAGCATAAAATGTGGAATAATGAACTGTAAATGGGTCTAATTACATAAATAATGCATTTGTGTAATTGTCTAGTAAAGGGTGTGCTAATGAATCAATTATTTTTAATTGTAGGATGCTTGATTGTTTCAGAAATATAATTGATTGTAATCAAGAATCAATTAAATGTTGATAGTAATTATGTTTATCAAGTTTAAATACATACCATCATTACCCTGTAACTGAAGAAGCTCCAGGAGACAGGGGAAGGAGGGTAGCCGTGGGGTGGGATGGACCACTCTGTCTGGGAGAGTGGGGTGGTGGGGGAGAAGCAGCGTGGCTCAGTGGAAAGAGCCCGGGCGTGGGAGTCGGAGGTCATGGGTTCGAATCCCGGCTCCACCACTTGTCAGCTGTGTGACTGTGGGCAAGTCGCTTCACTTCTCTGTGCCTCAGTTCCTTCATCTGGGAAATGGGGATGAAGACTGTGAGCCTCACGTGGGACAACCTGATGACCCTGTATCTCCTCCAGTGCTTAGAACAGTGCTCTGCACATAGTAAGCGCTTAATAAATACCAATATTATTATTATGATGATGGGGTGGTCCCTGATTCCCCCCACGCCTTTGGGGAGACTCCTTGACTCAGTGGAAGAGTGGTGTCCGCGATACAGGATTTAGGGATTTGGGGGGCACCGAGGACACCCCGAAACAGATGTTAAAAACCGGGAGGGTGGAGGGCTTTAGAACCCAAAAGGGGCTGATGGGATCTGGGCCCTCATGAGAAGCAGCGTGGCTTAGTGGAAAGAGCACAGGTTTGGGAATCAGAGGTCGTGGGTTCTAATCTAATTGTACTTTCCAAGTGCTTAATACAGTGCTCTGCCCACAAATGCGATTGAATGAATGAATGAATAATCCTGGGTCCACCATTTGTCAGCTGTGTGACCTTGGGCAAGTCACTTAGCTTCTCTGTGCCTCAGTTACCTCATCTGTAAAACGGGGATGAAGACTGTAAGCCCACGTGGGACAACGTGATTACCTTGTATCTACCCCAGCGCTTAGAACAGTACTCGGCCTATAGTAAGTGCTTAACAAGCACCAACATTATTATTATAAAATGGCTCCGGGGGCTCTTTGTATTACTGAATTGCCGAATTGTATATTCCAAGCGCTTAGTACAGTGCTCTGCACATAGTAAGCGCTCAATAAATACGATCGAATGAATGAATGAATCTTTGAGCTGGGATTTGGGGCGGAGAATCTCCAGGAACGTCACCCGATGTCACCGAGATTTTTCTGTCAGGTGGAAGGACAAGGTGAGCCGTGGGGTCCTGCTCAACAAGTCGGACTTCTTGGGTCTTCCCTCTTTCCCTTCCCAATCCGTCCTTCAATCCGCAGTGGCCCGAGAGCAGAGTCCTGTGCTGAGCGCTTGGAAGAGGAGGATGGAAATAGTAAACGTGGCCACCGCCCTCAAGGAACTCACAGTCCGGGGGGGGATTCTAAGTAAGAACGGGAAACCCAGGTGGTCAGAACCCCACTTTTCTTTCCCTCCCTTACCCCCAGCCGCCCTTCACGCCAGTAGAGAGGGTGACGTTTTGGGGTTCCCAGGAGAAGCAGCGTGGCCTAGCGGATAGAGCACCGGGCCTGGGAGTCAGAAGAACCTAGGTTAGACTCCTTTCTCCGTGACTTGTCGGCCTTGTGACGTTGGGCAAGTCGCTTCACTTCTCTGGGCCTCGATTACCTCATCTATAAAATGGGGATTGAGTCCCATGTAGGAGAAGGACCGTGTCCGATTTTCACTCATCCAATCGCATTTATTGAGCGCTAACTGCATGCACAGCACTGTGCTAAGTGCATGGGAGAGTACAAATTAGCAATAAATGGGCACATTCCCTGCCCACAGTGAGCTTACTTTCTAAAGGGGCTACAATTTGATTTGCTTATCTCTAGCCCAGCCCAACAAACACCACAATTTTTAAGAACACGGGCTTGGGAGTCAGAGGACGTGGGTTCTAATCCCGGCTCCGCCACATGTCCGCTGTGCGACCTTGAGCAAGCTGCTTCACTTCTCCGTGCCTCAGTTACCGCATCTGTCAAATGGGGATGAAGACTGTGAGCCCCACGTGGGACAGCCTCATTACCTTGTATCTACCCCAGCGCTTGGAACAGTGCTTGGCCCATAGTAAGTACTTAACAGATACCATCATCATCATTATTATTATTCATGATGATGATTATTATTGTTAGTCTTCATCTTGCACTTCTTTGCTTTGTCTTTGCCAAGTGTCTAGGACAGTGCACAGCACCCAGTGGGTGCTCAATAAATGTCACTAGTTACGTCCAATACTGTTACAACTGCTGCATCTTTTACCAAGAAAATATAGATTTGGGGAGGTGAGTGAGAGGCGTAGGGCAGAATGACAGCTAAGAGCGCAGTAATTTACCACACTGTCTTCCGTCTATTTTCAGTAGACACCTGCTATTTATTTTCTCATTTTCCTTCATTTGGGGCCTTTTGTCTGATTTCACTCCTGCCACAGGTAATGAAAATCTTTAAAGCAAACGCATGTTCTGGGTTGGGGCTCCAGTCCAGCTGTGCGGAAAGCAACTCCATACTCTTTGCTTTGAAATATGCTGCCTCTCCGGATCCAGGAGAAAATCACATCTGCCTTTTGGGCTGCAGTGTAATCTTGGTTCTAATTCGCTTTGCACTGTCACTCCGAGGTATCTGGTGAATATTTCTGCTTTCCAGGTGGGGCTGCTTCCCCAGTGACATTCTGAGCTTCAGGTGACTTTTACCTTCCAATAGTTTTGCCTGGATTTCCAAGTATTTCAATTTTGGTCCTTATTTCTAATTAGTCTTGGACCTATTATTTGATTCTGACATTGGTTTGCAGTTCTCCCAGTTCAGTGCTTATCTGCAACTTTTACCAAACCTGTGGGAGAGTTTTCTCCAGTTATTTTCTCCAGTTTTTGTCTTTATTCTAAGAATTACAAAGTACCTTTGAACCTCCCGTTTTATAACTGAATACACTAAATCCTGGGACGTTTCTCTAGGATCAGGTCAGGAGCTTGGCAAAGTTACAGAATAAGACTAAAAGGATGCTAAATTAAAATCAAAACCCAAACATAAGCACACTGGATTTCTCCTTCTATTGCCTTGGGCCAAATGGTTTTATCCCCTTCCCTATCTCCTCCATAATGCTCTTCCTTTTATTAAATTATTAATAATAGTAATAATAATCTTGGTATTTAAGCGCTTACTATGTGGAGAGCACTGCTCT
Source organism: Ornithorhynchus anatinus (assembly GCF_004115215.2). Taxonomy (NCBI): domain Eukaryota; kingdom Metazoa; phylum Chordata; class Mammalia; order Monotremata; family Ornithorhynchidae; genus Ornithorhynchus; species Ornithorhynchus anatinus. The sequence goes on from NC_041749.1 coordinate 4,346,423, forward strand.
AAGCGCTGGGGGAGATTCAGGGTAATCAGATTGTCCTACGTGAGGCTCACAGTTGATCCCCATTTTACAGATGAGGTCACTGAGGCACAGAGAAGTTAAGTGACTTGCTCACAGTCACACGGCTGACAAATGGCAGAGCCGGGATTTGAAGCCATGACCTCTGACTCCCAAGCCCGGGTTCTTTCCACTGAGTGCTTACCATGTGTCAAGCACTGTACAAAGCACTGGGTTAGATACAAGCTAATTAAGTGGGATACATTCCCTGTCCCACATGAAGCTCACAGTTTTAATTCCCATTTTACCACTGAGGTAACTGAGGGCCAGTGAAGTTAAGCAACTTGCCTAAGGCCACACAGCAGACGAGGGGCAGAGCTGGGATTAGAACCCAGATCGTCAGATTCTCAGGCACCGGGCTCTTTGCACTAGGCCACGCTGCTTCCTTTCTCCCTGTGCCAGGGGAATACAAGCTTGTGGATCTCAGAAACAGAAGAAAGGTCCAGCTCTGATTTTTGAAAGTGTTGCAGGGCGGCATAGAGGATAGAGTCCGGGCTTGGGAGTCAGAAGGTCATGGGTTCGGGCAGGGATTGTCTCTATCTGTTAACGAATTGTCCATTCCAAGAGCTTAGTACAGTGCTCTGCACATAGTAAGTGCTCAATAAATACTATTGAATGAATAATTCCGGCTCTACCGCCTTTCTGCTGTGTGGCCTTGGGCAAGCCACTTCACTTCTCTGGGCCTCAGTTCCCTCATCTGTAAAATGGGGATGAAGACTGAGAGCTCTGTGCGGGACAGAGCTTGTATCCGCCCCAGTGCTTAGTATAGTGCCTGGAACATAGTAAATGTTTAAAAATACCCTAATTATTATTACAATTCTCCTCTAATCTCACTGCTCTGCTGTTCCTGGTGTATTTATCTGTATCCTTGTCTCTTATATTTTGGTTTTCATGCTTCCTTGTGAATCTATCATCAATTCCTCTGCGCATCAGCGCAATCGTTAACCTTTGGGGCTGAGGGGAAAGGAGGTGGGGAGGCAAGGTTCTGTCGAATTCCAGCGCTTAATTCAGTGCTTTTCACACAATAGGTGCTTAATAAATACCACCCTTACAACTATTTCTACTATCGCTATTACTGTGTGCAGAGTATTGTACTGAGCGTTTGGGAGAGTACAATAAACAGACCCATTCCCTGCCCACAGTGAGCTTATATATTGCTTGTTGAAGCAGCGTGGCTCAGTGGAAAGAGCACGGACTTTGGAGTCAGGGCTCATGAGTTCGAATCCCAGCTCTGCCACTTGTCGGCTGTGTGACTGTGGGCAAGTCACTTAACTTCTCTGTGCCTCAGTTCCCTCATCTGTAAAATGGGGATTAAGACTGTGAGCCCCACGTGGGACAACCTGATTCCCCTATGTCTACCCCAGCTCTTAGAACAGTGCTCGGCACATAGTAAGCGCTTAACAAATACCAACATTATTATTATTATATATAAATATAAATGTAATTAGAACTCAACTCTTCATTCCCAAGCCCGGACCCTTTCCACTAAGCTGATCTGCTTCTCAAAGTGGGACCCTCCCACCCAAAGTGAGACTTTTGGTCACCTTCTCTCCGTCCTTCTGTGTGCCCCTCTGGGGTGTTCTGTAAGTATTTCAGCATGTACGTTCAGCAGCTTTCCACAGTGCAGAGCACAGGAAAAGCAGCATGGCGTAGTGGATAGAGCACGGACCTGGGAGTCAGAAGGTCTTGGGTTCTAATCCCCGCTCCGCCACTTCTCTGCGGTGTGACCTTCGGCAAGTCAGTTCCCTTCTCTTTGCCTCGTCTGTAAATGGGGATTGAGACTTTGAGCCTCACGTGGGACAGGGACTGTGTCCAACCCCATTTGCTTGTATCCACCCCAGCGCTTAGAACAGTGCCTGGCCCATAGTAAGCACCTAAGTACCACAGTTATTATTATTATTATTGTAGGATATGCAGAGTTGTTCTTCCCACTCAAAGAAGAAGCCGTCAGCGGTGACCGTCATCCACGGGCTGGGTAAGACGCCATTGACTAGTGTGTAATTTATGTATTTAAATAATAATAATGAGGGCTGTGAGTAAGTTAAGTGCTTACTATGTGCCGAGCACTGTACATTAATATCAGTCTCCCTCTCTAGGTAGTAAGCTCGATGTGGGAAAGAACGTGTCTGTAAGATTGTTTTATTGTACTCTCCCAAGCACTTAGAGAAGCAGCGTGGCTCAGACGAAAGAGCCTGGGCTTGGGAGTCAGAGTCATGCGTTCGAATCCTAGCTCTGCCACTTGTCAGAAGTGTGACTGTGGGCAAGTCACTTCACTTCTCTGTGCCTCAGTTACCTCATCTGGAAAATGGGGATTAAGACTGTGAGCCTCACGTGGGACAACTTGATGACCCCGTGTCTACCCCAGCGCTTAGAACAGTGCTCTGCACCTAGTAAGCGCTTAACAAATACCAACATTATTATTTTAAAACTGCCGGTAAGGAGTTTCTGTTTGATGTAGAGGTGGCTGGGCAACCACTGGAGGTTCTTGAGGAGTGGGGAGACACAGACTGAGTGTTTTTAGAGAAAAATGATCCAGGCAGCAGAGTGAAGTGTGGACTGGAGTGGGGAGAGAAGACGGCACTCCCCCGTTATATACGGAAATGCTCTCGGCAGCACGGCGTAGCAGATAGAGGCCCGGCCTGGAAGCCAGAAGGTCATGGGTTCTAATCCCAGCTCTGCCACTTGTCTGTTGTGTGACCTTGCCAAGTCACTTCAGTTTTCTTAGCCTCATCTGTAAAATGGGGTTTGAGACCGTGAACCTCTTAGGGGACAGGGACTGTGTCCAGCACGATTTGTTTGTATCCACCCCAGCGCTGAGTAGAGTGCCTGGCACATAATAAGCGCTTAACAAACACCATCATTATTATTATCTAAGTAGCAGGGTCTACCGGATAGAGCATGGGCCTTAAAGTCAGAAGGTCGTGGGTTCTAATCTTGGCTCCACCAATTGTTTGCTGCTTGAATTTGGGCAAGTCACTTCACTTCTCTGGGCCTCAGTTCCCTCACCTGTAAAATGGGGAATTGAGGCTGTGAGCCCCACACGGGACAGGGACTGTGTCCAACACGATTTGCTTGTATCCACCCCAGCGCTTAGAACAGTGCCTGGCACATAGTAAGCACTTAACAAATACCATCATCCCCATCATCATCATTATTATTATTACATTGTCTTCTCCCAAGCACTTAGTACAGTGCTCTGCACACAGGAGCTTAATAAATAGAAATGATTGATTGATTGAATCTGGATCCGGGGCTGGGAGGGCCTCCTGGCCAGCTGATCTGGAAATCAGTGGCCACTCAGGACTTCCTTGCTCAGGGAAGGGGGCTGGGCAGAGGCCAGGGTGAAGGATGCACTGGGGAAGGGAGAGGCCATTTCTCCTTGTCCCTCTTTCACCTGGGGCAAGCCGGCATGTTCAGAATGAGCCGGGGAGACGTTTCCACAGAGGAGGATGAGGCAGGAGGCTCGGCTTTGTCTGGAAGCAGAGGCAGCTCCTGGCCTTTCCCTCCTCACTTTTCCCTTCCTTCCTCCCAGACAGCCCAGCATGGGCCAGCTCAAGACATACACACACACTCTCTCTGTCTCTCCCTCTCACTCCCACACTGCAGCGAAAGGGCTCCCCCATTCCAACAGCCGCACACCTCACCGCCTTCGGGGCTCCCACCCCCACAGAGCCACCTTTTTGTCTAGTGCAGTGACCCAAATTCTCCGAGCTGCTTGACTGGATCTGACGGAGGTGGAGCACTAAAACTGCAGCTTCTCAATTAGCAGGCTGGGCACGAGCAGGAGCCTTGCCTTTCAAATCACCCCTGGCTCTGCTAGTAATAAAAAAGAACCGTGCCATTTCTCCAGTCCTTGTTACGTGCCGAGCACTGAACTGAGCGCTGGGGCAGATAGGAGGTAATCGAGTCAGGCACGGCAGTCCCTCTCCCACAAAGGGCTCACAGTCTAATGGTGATGATAATGGTGTTTGTTAAGTTCTTACTAAGTGCCTGGCTCTCTTCTGGGGTATTTCCAAGATAATCGGGTTGGACACAGCCCCTCTCCCATATGGGGCACAACCTCAATCCCCATTTTACAGTTGAGGTCACTGAGGCCCAGAGAAATAAAGTGATTTGGCTAAGATCACGCAGCAGACATGTGGGGGAGCCGGGATCAGAACCCAGGTCCCAGACCTGGGCTGAGAAGAGGCATTGAGCCTCCATTCTACAGAAACCGAGACCCAGAGAAGTGAAGGGATTTGCTCAAGGTCACCCAGCAGGCTGTAGCCTGTCTCCTTCCGGAAGTCGGAGGATCTGGGCCGGGCAGAGCGGGTGGCTACGGGCCGGTTCCTCCCATGTCAGCCGGGCCGGAGGGCCGGGATCCTGACCGTCAAAATGAAGGAGCGCAAATATTTCCAAGAGGTGGAAAGTTCCTGAGCTCTATGGAGGAGCTAGTGTGGCATCCGGCGTGTGTGTGAGGAGGGCTGCGACGAGGATGTGGGGGGATTCATTCATTCAGTTGTATTTATTGAGCTAAAACACTGTACTAAGCGCTTGGGAGAGTACAATACAACAGTAAGAAGACACGGTCCCTGCCCGCAGCAAACTGGCAGTCTAGAGGCACGGAACGTGGAAGAGAGAATGATGGCGGCCGACGAAAATCCTCCTGTAACCCCACCGCCTCCACCAGGCTTCTCTAATAAAAAGACATTATGCAGGGAATTGGTAAGCACTTACTATGGGCCAAGCACTGTACTGAACACCAGAGTAGATACAAGATGATCAGGTCGGACATCGTCCCTGTCCCACGTGGGGTTCACAGTCTAAGAGGGGGAGAGAACAGGGATAGAGTGAATCCTCATTTTTCTGATGTGGTACAGAGAAGTTAAGTGACTTGAACGAAGTCACACAGCATGCAAATGGAAGAGGCGGGGTTAGAACCCAGGTCCTCTGACTTAGTCAATCAGTAGCATTTATTGAGTGCTTACTGGGAACAGAGCACTGTACTAAGCTCTTGGGAGAGTACAAAACAACTGAGTTATTATACATGTTCCCTGTCCACCAGGAGCTTCCTGTCCTAGTCCTCAGACCACTGCTCTTTCTGCCCTGACAGGCTGCCTGCTTCCCCTTTCTATCTCTTGCTTCGTAGATGGACCAAGCCGAATTCCCACCCGTGCATTCTCTCCCAGTGCTTAGTACAGTGCTCGGCCCCCCGGAGGTGCTCAATACTATTTCTACTGTTACCACCACTCTCCACCTTCTATCCCAACAGGCGGTCCAGCTCCTCTTGCCTCATTCAATCAATCAATCAGTGGTATTTCCTGAGCACTTACTGTGTCCAGAAGCACTGACTTGTACTAAGCGCTTGGGAGAGTACAATATAGCAGAGTTGGCGATAGATTCCTTGCCCACAGCGAGCTTATTTCTTGAGCCCTGAGGCACTCGCCATCACTCACAGCTCCCAGACCCTACTATGTCAGCACCATCTCACATACACAACCCTCTTTTCCTTCCTAAAAATAATAATCAATCAATCAATCAATCTAACAGTGGTATTTATTGAGCACTTAGTTCGGTGCAGAACACTATACTAAGCACTTGGGAGAGTACAGTACAACAGAATTAGCAGACATGTTCTCTCCTCATAATGAGCTTATAGTAATGGTATTTAAGTACTCAATAAATGTGATTAAATGAATGAATGAGCTGATGGTATTTGTATTTGCTTAGCCCTATAAACTGTAAGCTCCTCATGGTCAGGTACTGAACTTTCCCAAATACTGAGTACGGTGTTCTGCACACAGTGAGCACTCAATTCATAAATGTTTTTGATTGATTAAGCACTTATTATGTGCTTAGTCTTGGGGTAGATATAATAGAAGCAGATAAGACACAGCCCCGTCCCACGCGGGGTTCACAGTCTAAGCGGGAGGGAGAAGATGTATTTTATCCCCTTGAGAAAACTGGGGCACAGAGCAGTTACGTGACTTATTTGAGGTCACACAGCACACAAGTGCCGTGAGCCCCATGAGGGACCTGATTATTTTCTCTCTACCCCAGCGCTCAGTACAGCACTTGGGCCTTCTCTGGGCCTCAGTTACCTCATCTGTAAAATGATGATTAAAACTGTGAGCCCCATGTGGAACATGGACCATGTCCAACCCGATTTCCTTACATCTACTCCAGCACTTAGCACAATGCCTGGCACATAGTAAGCACTTAACAAATACCATTAAGAAAAAAAGAAAAAGTAGCAGACATGGAAGTTTTTACCTCTGAGGGGAAACATATTGTCACTTCGCATGCTCTCCCATTTTCCTCGGTTTGCCTGCCTGCCTCGGTTTGAATGCAGCCTCACTGCTTCCCTGCAACCTAGAGCCACAGAAATCCCCAACCACGAAACTCTTAGAACCAGCAGACAATTCCCTTCAGGGCTGTGTGATTTTTCAAGAGAAGGAACTGTAGGCAGGGAGAGTTCTCTGAGGAGCAGAGCGTTTATCCTAGTTCTCTGAATGAGTGGAAACCGTAACCAGCAGAGACTGGGGCTGCCAAGAGTGAATCTTGCTCAGGAGATGCAGCTACCGACAATCCCCCGTTCAATCAATCCATCAATCGATCACTTGTATTTATTGAGCGCTTACTGGGTGCAGAGCACTCTACTAAGTGCTTGACAGAGTACAGTATAACAAGAAGCAGATACATTCTCTGCCCACGACGAGCTTACAGTCTGGAGGCGGGGAGACAGTCATTAATAGAAATAAATAAATGACAGATATTGATGTAAGTGGTGTGGGGCTGGGAGCTGGGGTTGAATAAAAGGAGCAAGTCAGGGCGATGCAGAAGGGAGTGGGAGAAGAGAAAAGGGGAGATTAGTCAGGGAAGGCCTCTTGGAGGAGCTGGGCCTTGAATAAACCTTTGAAGGTTTATTACTCTCCTCCCTTCAAAGGTTTATTGAAAGAGTAATAAAGATTTGAGGAGGGAGGGCATTCCAGGCCATAAGGAGGATGTGGACCAGGGGTCGGGCGGTGAGAAAGATGAGATTGAGGAACAGTGAGAAAATCAACATTACAGTATGGACTGGAGCCGGGCGAGACAGGAAGGTGGGAGGTCAAGAGGTTGATACAGAAATCAAGGCCGGGTAGGATAAATGCATGGGACCGTTAACATCCCTAACCTCTCAGAGAGTCCAGAAAGAGCACTAAGGAGATAGGACTGTCAGGATGATTCCGTGCTCTGTTGAGAGTATGGAAAGTGCTCTTAGCAGGAAGGAGAGAAAGACGAACGTGAGCAGAATAACCGTCTTTGGTTTAATCCTATAACCGTGCAAGCCGTCGGCTTGCTGTAACCAGTACGGAAGCACCCTCTGGTTCCTGGAGCGAATTTAGGAAAAGAATGCAGTCTAATGAGTGAGAAAGGAAGCCTACTTAGACATAAAAGAGCTGAAGGAATTCGCTAATTTAAAACTGAAAGGAAATGCTGCTGATTGAAAAGGAGGCCTACTTGGGTTTTACTTGTTTGGGAGAACAATCGAATTTAGGTTAAATGATGATTCCAGGAAATTAAAATATTTGTCAGGAGAGGAAGAAGCTGTCTGACTACCTCAGAGATTCAATTCAACAACCAATCCATCGTTTTCCTGGAGCAAATACTGAGTGGAGAGCACTTTACTAAGCACTTGGGAGAGGAGGGTGTTGTGAGGGCAAAACTGAGGTAAGTAATGCAAGAGGACTTTAGCAATAAAAGCACGACACCAAAACCGTTGAATCAGAGGACACGATCCCTACGCTCAGTGAGTTTATAGTTTAACTTTAATAATCACCGATGGTATTTACTAAGCACTTACCTTGTGCAGAGCACTATCCTAAGTGGTTGGAAGAGTACAGTATAACAGAAATGGTAGAAACATTCCCTACCCATACCACGGTAAAACTGTAAAGCGGATGCTCAATAAAATATATGGGAATATTGGGGAAAATTTTTAGAGTCTTCTATTAGATTTTGTATTTCTGAAGAGGGCAGATAACCTGAACTCATCTTCTTTTTGTATAAAGAAATTCTCCTTTTGATGGTTGTTCTTGGCTTCCCTGCACAAGTTGTCAGATTTGACCAGATACTTCTAAGCTGAAGATCTAAGAAATCCAGCACTTAATCAAAAGGTCATCAGTCTAAACATCTATTTTTCACCTTTTCCCCCCTGAATGGTGTAATGCGTGGCCAAGCAAGTCAAGATGGAATAGAAATTCCTTTACAGGGGATTGTTGATCGAAAGGGGATTTTTCATCGAGTCAGGAACTGGGTTAGAATCGCACCACACTCCAGTGGGTATTTACAATGTCAGATTGAAATCAGCAATCAACACTTGGATTAATTAACCCATGTAATCTCAGACACCTGCTTTCTTACTCCAAATCACATGCAAGTTTTTCATAGGAAATCAGATTAAATTCCCAGGGGATGAAGTATTTCACCCTGCTCAGGAGGAGGAAAACATGCCTGGGAAAATGAGACAGGATCTGTGCAGCTGGTGGTGTAATGATAGTGATAATAATGGTATTTGTTAAGCTCTTACTATGTGCCAGGCTCTGTACTAAGCGCTGGGATGGATACAATAATAATAATAATAATAATGTTGGTATTTATTAAGCGCTTACTACGTGCTGAGCACTGTTCTAAGCGCTGGGGCAGACATAGGGGAATCAGGTTGTCCCACGTGGGGCTCACAGTCTTCATCCCCATTTTACAGATGAGGGAACTGAGGCCCAGAGAAGTGAAGTGACTCGCCCACAGTCACACAGCCGACAAGTGGCAGAGGTGGGATTCGAACTCATGAGCCCTGACTCCAAAGCCCGTGCTCTTTCCATTGAGCCAGGCTGCCTCTCAAAGCACATTGGGTTGGTCACAGTCCCTTTCCCACATGGAGCTCACAGACTCAAGCTCCATTTTACAGATGAGGTAACTGAGGCACCGAGAAGTGAAGTGACTTGGCAAGATCACACAGCAGACAAGTGGCAGAGGTGATCTTAGAATAACAATGATAAAATAATAATATTTGTTTATCGCTTACTATGTACCAGGCCCCATACGAAGTGCTGGGGCAGATACAAGCAAATCGGGTTGGATACAGTCCCTGTCCCTCGGAGGGCTCATGGCCTTATTCCCCTTTTTACAGATGAGGTCACTGAAGCACTGAGAAGTGAAGTGACTTGCCTAAGGTCACACAGCAGGCAAGTGGCAGAGCCGGGATTAGAACCCATGAACTTCTGACTCCCAGGCCCTGGCTCTATCCACTATGCCATGCTGTTTCTCTGGAACTGCCCTCCAATTAAATGATTAATTATAGCATTCATTAAGTGCTTATACTTTATACTAAGCCCTGTGCTAAGCATCGGGGCAGATGAAAAGATAATCAAATTGGACAGAAGGTTTATAATCTAAGAGCATGAGAGAGAGCAGGCATCTTATTGCCTATTTACTTATGAGGAAACTGAGGCATGGAGAGATGAAGTGACTTGCCCAGGATCACACAGAAGGTCAGGACCAGAGCTGGGGTCTTCGGACTCTCAGGTCAGCGTTTCTTCCATTAGGTCACACGGTCTCCCTTGGGTTTGAAAATGCCATCGTTTCTACTGAAATTATATCCATGACTGTCAGTGTCACTGAGAATCACTCACGAGAAGCAGCACAGCCCAGTGGATAGAGCATGGGCCTGGGAATCAGAAGGCCCTGGGTTCTAATCCCAGCTCTGCCACTTGTCTACTGTGTCACTTTGGGCAAGTCACTTCACTTCTCTGTGCCTCTGTTCCCTCAATTGTAAAATGGGTATTAAAAGTGTGAGCCCCTCATGGGACAAGCTGGTTACCCTGTATCTACCCCAGCGCTTAGAACAGTGCTTGGCACATAGTAACCACTTAACAAATACCAAAATTATGATTAGTATTACTGTGTTCAGAGCACTGTACTAAGTGGTTGGGAAAGTACAGTACAACAGTAAACAGTGACATTCCCTGCCCACAGTGAGTTTACAGTCTAGACAGGGGAAGACAGTTATCAATACAAATAAAATGACAGATCTGTACATAAATGCTGCGGGGCTGAGAAGGGGGAAGAGCAAAAGGAGCAAGACAGGGTGACGCGGAAGGGAGTGGGAGATGTGAAAAAGTGGGGCTTAGTCAGAGAAGGCCTCTTGGAGGAGATGTGCCTTCATTAAGGCTTTGAAGCTAGGGAGAGTAAATGGCTGTCGATTTTGAGGACGGAGGGTGTTCCAGGCCAGGGGCAGGTTGAGGTCGAGGGTTGGCGGCGAGACAGGTGAGATGGAGGCCCAGTGAGAAGGTTAGACCTAGAGGAGTGAAATGTGAGATCTGGGTTGTAGGAGAGAAGAGAGGTGAAGTAGGAGGTAGTAAGGTGGTAGAGAGCTTTAAAGCCAATGGGCGAGGAGTTTTTGTTTGATGCAGAGGTGGATAAGCAGCCACTGGAGTTTTTTGAGGAGCGGAGTGACATGTCCTGAATGTTTTTGTATAAAAATCATCCAGGCAGCAGAATGAAGTATGGACTAGATTGGGGAGAGACAGGAGGCTGGGAGGTCAGCAAGGAGGCTGATGCAGTCATCCAGGTAGGATAGGATGAATGATTGTTTTCATGTGGTAGCCGTTTGGATGGAGAGGAAAGGGTGGATTTTAGCGGCGTTCTGAAGGTGGGACTGACAGGATTTGGTGACAGATTGAATATGTGACGGATTGCATATGAATGAGAGAGAAAAGTCAAGGAAAATGGCAAGGTTATGGGCTTGTGAGACCGGAAGAATGGCGGTGTTGTCTACGGTGATGGGAAAGTCAGGAGGAGGACAGGGGTTGGATGGAAAAATAAGGAGATCTGTTCCGGACATGTTAAGTCTGAGGTGATCGGAAGACATCCTCGTAGAGATATCTTGAAGGAAAGAGGAGTTGCGAGACTGCAGAGAGGGAGAGAGATCAGGGCTGGAAATGTAATCGTGTTGGACACAGTCCTTGTCCCACATGGGGCTCACAGTTTCAATCTGTGAAGTGAAGTGAGTTGCCCAAGGTCACAGAGCAGACAAGTGGCAGAGTCGGCTTTAGAACCCAGTTTCTCTGACTCCCAGGCCTGGGCTCTTCCCACGAGGTCATGTTGCTTCCTCGGTTTTCCACCACCTTTCCCCGTGAGTCTTGGGGAGTGGGTGAAGACGAGCCCCCATCTGGAGAGAGAGGCCGGGAATGTAGTGAGTTCTGGTTCGTTTCATTTCCCCCTCCTACCTCACCTCGCTACTCTCCTGCTACAACCCCAGCCCACGCACTTTGCTCCTCTAATGCCAACCTACGCACTGTACCTCAATCTCGTCTGTCTCACCGCTGTCCTCTCACCCACATCCTGCCTCTGATCCAGAACACCCTCCCTCGGCATATCCGACAGATAACGACTCTTCCCTTCCTTCAAAGCCTTAATGAAGGCACCTCTCCTACAAGAGGCCTTCCATAACTAAACCCTCTTTTCTTTTTCTTGAACTCCTTTCTGCCTCGCCTTGACATGCTCCCTTTATTCATCCCTTCTCCCAGCTTCACAGCACTCATGCACATATCTGTTATTTATTTACATCAATGTCCATCTCCCCCTTAGGCTATAAGTTCATTGTGAGCGGGGAACGTGTCTATTATACTGTTCTATTGTACTCTCCCAAACGGGTACTACAGTGCTTAGTGCACAATAAGCACTCAATAAATACAAGTGGCTGACTGACTGACTAGAAGTCAGGACATATGTGTCACCGGTTGTCCAGAAACAGATTTCAAGGCAGCATTTTCAGCAGGTAGGAACGTTGTTTCGAAGCTTGCTTTCAAATTCAAAAGTGCATCTCCGGAAGCACCCTTCCGATCCCCTGGAAAGGTTGCCTATGCCTCATCGCTTCCCTCCAAGGCATGATGAGAGGCATTTTTCTGAGGCCGCCAGTTTGGATTGCCCTTCCCAGGATTGCTGTTTCAAAGAATCAGTGTAGGCAGGAGAGAGCCTGGCCTAGGAGATGGAGCCTGACAGCCCCGACACACTCCCCGTGGAGTTTTCATGCTTCAGTGCTAGGGTTAATACTGGCAATTCGCTGGGAATTCGGCTTCCGTGACTCCACTGAGCTGAGAGGATCCGCTGTCCTGGGAATGCAGGACTCAGGGGCAATGAGGAGCTGCTTACTTGGCCTTCCTCACATTGTCAGGTGGAACAGGTAAAGCCGGCTCGACTGGAAGCTTCTCGTGGGCCTGGAATATGCCTACTAAACCCGTTGGATTATTCTCACCCAAGCGCTCAGTGCAGCGGTCTGCACCAAAGTAGGTGCTCAGTAATTCGCTGATTGGTCCCAGGAGTGGTGGTGTAATTGCAGTTGATGAGATACAATCCTTCAGAGAGAAGCAGTCATTTTAATAATAATAATAATGATGAGGATGATGGCATTTAAGGGCTTACTATTTGCAAAGCACTGTTCTAAATGCTGAGGAGGATACAAGGTGATCAGGTTGTCCCACGTGGGGCTCACAGTCTTAATGCCCATTTAACAGATGAGGTAACCGAGGCACAGAGACGTTAAGTGACTTGCCCAAAGTCACACAGCTGAAAAGCGGCGAGGCCGGGATTTGAACCTATGATCTCTGACTCCCCAGCCCGTGGTCTTTCCACTGAGCCACGCTGCTTCTAACCGATGCAGGCCCTGATGAGATCCGAACTCACGACCCCTTGTTTACAAGACCAGCTCTCTAACCCCTGAGCTACAGAGTCTCGTTTTGAGTGACCCAGGACCTACAGGAAGGCAGAGCAGCGATGAACAGCTTGGTTGTTTAGCAAACTTCAGGAAGTGGTTGGCTATTTCCTTTTTTTTTAATATTTGTTAAGGGCTTACTATGTGCCAGACACTGTACTAAATACCGGAGTAAAGTCGTATAATCAGCTATGGAGACAGTCCCTGTCTAATACAGGCCTCACAGCCTTCATCCCCATTTTACAGGTGAGAGAACAGACCAAGAGAAGTTAATTGACTCACCCAAGGTCACACAGCAGACAAATGGCAGAGTCAGAATTAGAACCCAGGTCCTCTTCTTGTGAGATCTCCCACCCAAGCCAGCTCAACCGCAGGGGCCAGTTGAATGAGGAGAGATCTGGGAGTCAGTAGATCAATCCACTTCATTGAGCCCTTCCCAAGCGCAGATCACTGTGATAAGCGCTATGGAGAGTGCAATAAAAAAGTCCGTAGACATAGAGAAACAGCGTGGCTCAGTGGAAAGAGCACGGGCTTGGGAGTCAGAGGTCATGAGTTCGAATCCCAGCTCTGCCACTTGTCAGCTATGTGACTGTGGGCAAGTCACTTCACTTCTCTGGGCCTCATTTCCCTCATCTGTAAAATGGGGATTAAGACTGTGAGCCTCACGTGGGACAACCTGATGACCCTGTATCTACCCCAGAACTTAGAACAGTGCTCTGCACATAGTAAGCGCTTAACAAATGCCAACATTATTATATTCCCCACCCACAAGGAGTTTACAGTCTAGAAGGGCCATCTTTAGGTTGTGTGACTTCCACTGTCTTCCGGAAAAGAAAAGGTTTTCCAAGTAAAACATTCCTCCTTGTCCTCAGTGATAACGAATCTCTAGACGAGAAGGGATTCACAAATATCAATCAATCTATTAATCAACGGTATTTATGGAGACTCTATAGTGGTCAGAGAAGCAACGTGGACTAGTGGGTAGAGCATGGGCCCAGGAGTCAGAAGGACCTGGGTTCTAATCCTGGCTCTGCCACTTGTCTGCTGTTTGATCTTGGGCAAGTTACTTCTCTGGACCTCAGTCACCTCACCTGTAAAATGGGGATCAAGACTGTGAGCCTCAGGTGAGACAGAGACTGGATCCAACCTGATTAGCTTGTATCTATCCCAAAGTTTAGTACAGTGCCTGGCATATAGTAAGTGCTTAAACACCATGAAAAACAAACAAGCAGTAACAAAAAAAACCCACTGTACAATGCATCTTAAAGAGTACAGTATACCAGAGTTGACAAAGATAATAATAATTATAGTATTTGTTAAGTGCTTACTATGTACCAGGCACTGTACTAAACGCTGGGGTGGATGCACGCAAATCCAGTTGAACACAGTCCCTGTTCCATACAGGGCTTCCATTCTTCATCCCCGTTTTACAGATGAGGTAACTGAGGCACAGAGAAGTGAAGTGGCGTGCCCAAGGCCACACAGCAGACAAGTGGTGGAGCTAGAATTAGAACCCATGACCTTCTGGCTCCCAGGCCTGTGCTCTATCCACTATGTAGCACATTCCCTACTCACAATAAGCATTCTTAAAATTAATAATCCTGGTATTTAAGAACCTTTGATGAGCCAAGCACTGTGGGAGATAAAAGATAAGGAGGACACTGTTTTGGTCTCACACAGGGTCACAGTTTAGGTAGAATGGAAAATAAGTATCCCCACGTTAATAATAATAATGTTGGTGTTTGTTAAGCGCTTACTATGTGCCAAGCACTGTTCTAAGTGCTGGGGGAGATACAAGATCATCTGATTGTCCCACATGAGGCTCACAGTCTTAATTCCCATTTTACAAATGGCCCAGAGAAGTGAAGTGACTTGCCCAAAGTCACATAGCTGACAAGTGCAGCATGGCTCAGTGGAATGAGCCCGGGCTAAGGTCATGGGTTCTAATCCCGGCTCTGCCACCTGTCAGCTGTGTGACTTTGGGCAAGTCACTTCACTTCTCTGGGCCTCAGTTACCTCTTCTGTTAAATGGGGATTAAGACTGTGAGCCTCACGTGGGACCACCTGATTACCCTGTACCTATCCCGGTGCTTAGAACAGTGCTTGGCACATAGAAAGCGCTTAGCAAATACCATCATCATTATTATTATTATTATTATTAAGTGGCGGAATCAGGATTAGAACCCAATACCTCTGACTCCCAAGCCCGGGGTCTTTCCACTAAGCCACCCTGCTTCTCTATATAAAGTCTCACTTTACAGATGAGACACCTGAGGCCCAGAGAAGTGAAGTGACTTGCCAAGGTCACACAGCGGGCACGCGGCAGAGCTGCGGTAAGAACCCAGGTCCTCTAAATCCCAGGCTCGGGCTCTATCCAATAGGCCGCACTGCTTCTCTCTGAACAAGAGCAGGCAGAAATTGGAAACGGGGGAGCTTATTTTTAGTGCCATTTTTGTGACCGCTTTAAAAGGTTAGAAACTTCCTTCGCTCTAGCTAGATCAGACTATAATCTCATTTTGAGCAGGGAAGGTGTCTGCTGATTCCATTGTATTGTGCTCCCAAGTGCTCAGTACAGTGCTCTGCACATAGTAAGTGCACAGTAAATACCGTCGATTGATCGACTGATCAGTTTTTTCTTCCTGCTCCCCGCAGCGAAGTCCTGACGGTTTTCTATTCATTATCAGCGTCCTAATCAGAGTCCCGTCACACCCATGGAGAAATGCGGTCTGATCTTCGGAGGGACTCCATTTCCCTTGGAGAAAATTCCTTGTAGATTTGGCTTAAATCGTTTCTTTCCCAAGAGCAGCTGAGATGTGGTTATTCATTTCAATATTTTACCTTGGGGAAAACCTTCCGCAGAGCGTAAGATCTCATTTGCAAAGGCATCAGAGAGCTCAGACCCAGACCCAGACCTCGTTTCCTGCTGCTTCTTTCCGATAACTGAAACCAGCAGTAACACCATCAAAATTCCAGTCCCACGCCCACTGATCAGAAAGGGGCTTTGGGGCAAATTCTGGAAGAAGTTTATTACTATGAAAGAAGTGTCGTTCCTGTGTCGTTCCAAGTTTAGCGATTCCCCCCGTTGGGAGGAAACGCGGAGACAAAAAAACAAGATATTTGCCCTCCTACCGGGATGATACGTTGCTCTTTCACGTCCCCCCGGTACGTGGATTTACACCTTTTATTCATCCCACGCTCAGCCCCACAGTGCTTAAGTGAGAAGCAGCGTGGCTCAGTGGAAAGAGACAGGGTTTAGGAGTCAGAGGTCATGGGTTCTAATCCCGGCTCCGCCACTTGTCAGCTGCGTGACTGTGGGCAAGTCACTTCACTTCTCTGGGCCTCAGTTCCCTCATCTGTAAAATGGGGATTTACTGTGAGCCTCACGTGGGACAACCTGATTACCCTGTATCTACCCCAGCGTTTAGAACAGTGCTCTGCACATAGTAAGCACTTAACAAATACCAATATTATTATGTCCGTAGCCAGAATTTCTTTCTTTCCATTAATGTCTGTCTCCCCCTCTAGACAGAAAGCTCCTTGAGGGAAGGGAACGTGTCTACCAACTCTGCTACGGTGTACTCTTCCAAACATTTAATACGGTGCTCTGTACGCAGTAAGCGCTCAATAAATACGAATGATTGATTGATTGTTAGCCTTTCCTATTACATCCACCCAAGCGCTTAGATCATCTAATCCCAATTTAATCAGCGTACTTTGTTCTCCTCTGTCTCAACGCCGAGTCTTTGCCCCCATCCTCGTTCAGGCCTAGTTCTTCCGCCCTGTTGATATCGGACAGATGACCACTCTCTCCACCTTCAAAGGGCTCCTAAAACCATATCTCCTTCCCTGACTAACCCCTCATTTCTCCCTCTACTCCTTCTACCGCCCCCCTTCACCTCTCCGCAGCTGAACCCTCTTTTCCCCCCATTTCCCTCTGCTCCTCCCCCCTCCCTTCCCATCCCCTCGGCACTGTACCCGTCCGCTCAGCTGTATATATTTTCATTACCTTATTTATTTTGTTAATGAGATGTACATCGCCTCGATTCTATTTATTTGCTATTGTTTTAATGAGATGTTCATCCCCTCGATTCTATTTATTGCCATCGTTCTTGTCTGTCCGTCTCCCCCGATCAGACCGTAAGCCCGTCAGAGGGCAGGGACCGTCTCTATCTGTTACCGATTTGTCCATTCCAAGTGCTTAGTACAGTGCTCTGCACATAGTAAGCGCTCAATAAATACTACTGAATGAATGAATGAATTTCCTCTACTAGCTCTCCCTTCTGCATCATTCTTGCACTTGGATCTTTCCCCTTTAAAGCAATTTATTCATTAGTATTTATTGAGTGCTTATTATGTACTAAGCGCTTGGAATGTACAATTCAGTGCTTGGAATGTACTACTGATACTCACCTCACTCAGCCCAAAGCACTTATGTTCGTATCCTTATATAAGGCTATTTCCTCTGTCTGTAATTTACTTCAGTGTCCATCTCCCCCCTGTAGACTGTAATTCCTCGTTTACAGGGAATGTGTCCACCAATTCCAATTTAATTCAATTCAGTCATATTTATCGAGCACTTACCATGTGCCGAGGACTGTACTAAGTGCTCGGGAGAGTACAATATAACAATATCGTATCGCACTCCCCCAAGTGCTTACTACAGTGTTCTGCGCACAGTAACCACCATTGATTAATTGATTGCTTGCAGAATTGATTAAATATCAACTTTATCTTAATCGACTTCTGAAACCTTTTGGTGGTCATGACAGCAGAATGGGGGAGTGGATAAAGTCCGGGCCTGGGAGTCATAAGATCGTGGGTTCTAATCCCGGCTCTGCCACTTGTCTGCTGTGTGACCCTGGGCAAGTCACTTCATTTCTCTCTGCCTCAGTTACCACATCTGTGAAATGGGGGTTGAGACAGTGAGCCCCACGTGGGACAGGGACTGTGTCTAACCCGATTTTCCTGTATCCACTCCAGGGCTTAGTACAGTGCCTGGCATATAGTAAGTGCTTAACAGATACCATAATAATAATAATAATTATAGGTTGTTTACCCATTCAGACTGGTACTATTTCCCTCTGCAGTCATACATAAGATATTGATGGAATTACTTCATTGACCAAAATTTCAATCAACCTTTACCCCTATCAACTAAGTCAAGCTGCCATTCTCAATTTCTTTTGTTTGTTTCTTATGGCACAGAGTGCTTATCAAATATCATTAAAAAAAAGCCAGCAGACATGTTCCCCGCCTACAACGATGAAGTTAATTCATTATATACTGGTAATAAATACACACTGAAAGCCTGGTTAACATTTTTTGTGAATTATTGATGGTAGATAATCATGTATCATGTAGATATCATGCATTATGTAAGATTAAAGACAATTTTTCATGATCTCTTTCTTGTTTAGCCAGGTTATTTTCAAATTCATTTTGGGGTGGCTTTTTTAGTAAAAAATTAATTTAAAATTTGCCAACCAAAAGCTAGCTAAGACCAAAGACTGTGATTTTCTTTGGCAAAATACTTCAAATGATATTATCGAAAAAACAGTAGTGAAAATGGTTTGGTTTGAATTTAAATATCCTATAATATTCACAGCCTACCATTTGAAGTTTGGTATCTATCAAGACTGATTTCATAGATTAAGCTCCTTATGGGCAGGGAATGTGTCTGCTAACTCTGTGTATCGTACTCTCCCAAGTTCTTAGAACAGTGCTCTGCACTTTGTAAATGCTCAATAAATGCCATCAATCAATCCATCGATTGATTGATTATTATTATTATCATTTGTTGCACTCCATCTTTCAAGTTCTGAGGAGAGAAAGTATATGAAGTTTGTTTTTCTTAGGTTTTTTTTTTTTTTGGTCTTTTGACCAACAGAGTTTTGGAGTCTCATTTTAATAATAAAAATGAATTGTCTTTAATACTTTGTTAGGTATTCAGAATAAAAAGAGACTTCATTTCCCTCAACGGGCCCCTTTAAACTCTCTATTCCTTTTAATAGCTTTATTCCAAATAAATCTGTTCCTATCCAGATAAATGACCTGTTCCTCTCAGCATCCAACCATGCTTGTGTTTACCTCAGATGAGGATCGTGTTTAATATTCTAGAACTGGTATAAGTTGGGTTTTGGCCTAAATAAAGAGAGTGAAACTCCCAAGTTTTCTGCCATTTCTCTTTATTTATTACATAATTATTATTTCTCATTAAAGAGGACCATAGCTATCTTCTAGCTGTTTTGCTGCCTTCCACGCATCCCTCGTCTCATTTCTCCAACCCGCAAGTAAACTCATTTGTACAATCATGTGTATTGAGTGCCTTCTGTTTGCAGAACACTGTACTAAGCATTTGGGACTGTAAAATGTAACAGAGTTGGTCGGCATGTTCCCTGACCACACAAGCTTATAAGACAGATATAAATATTAACAAATAAATTAAAATATAGACATTGGGAAGCAGCTTGGCGAATAGAGAACGGGCCAGGGAGTGAGAAGGTCATGGGTTCTAATCCCAGCTCTGCCACTTGTCTGCTGTGTGACCTTGGGCAAGTCACTTCACTTCTCTGTGCCTCAGTGACCTCATCTGTAAAATGGAGATTGAGACTGTGAGCCCATGTGGGACAGAGACTGTATTAAACTGGATTTGCTTGTATCCACCCCATGACCTAGTATGGTGTCTGGCACACAGTAAGGGCTTAAAAGAATCATCATCATTATTATTATTATTGTAAGTGCAGTGGGGCAGAGGGAGGGTGAATAAAGGGAGTAAGGATGACACAGAAGGGAGATGGAGAAGAGGAAATGCGGGCTTAGTCAGGGAAGGCCTCTTGGAGAGGTATGTCTTCAATAAGGTTTGGAACACGTTGGAAGTCACTGTTTGTTGGATATAAAGAGGGAGGGAGCCCCAGGCCAGAACTTGTAATGTCAGTCAATCCTTTAATCATATTTATTGAGAGCTTCCGGTGTACAGAATACTGTACTAAATCTTTGGAAGAGTACACTGTTACAGTCAAAATTATTGAATGCTTATTGGGTGCAGAACACAGTACTAAGCACTTGAGAGAGTACCACATTACAGTCAATCAGTAGTATTTATTGAGCACTTCCTGTGTGCAGAGCTCTGTCCTAAGAGCTTGAAAGAATACAATAGAACCGAGTTGGTAGACACGTTCCCTGCCCACAACGACCTTATATTCTAGAGAAGCAGCGTGGCTCAGTGGAAAGAGCACGGGCTGGGGAGTCAGCGATCATGGGTTCGAATCCCAGCTCTGCCATTTGTCAGCTGTTTGACTGTGGGCAAGTCACTTCACTTCTCTAGGCCTCAGTAACCTCATATGTAAAATGGGGATTAAGACTGTGAGCCTCACGTGGGACAACCTGATGACTCTGTATCTACCCCAGCGCTTAGAACAGTGCTCTGCACATAGTAAGCACTT
This sequence comes from Ornithorhynchus anatinus, assembly GCF_004115215.2. Classification (NCBI taxonomy): domain Eukaryota; kingdom Metazoa; phylum Chordata; class Mammalia; order Monotremata; family Ornithorhynchidae; genus Ornithorhynchus; species Ornithorhynchus anatinus. The sequence continues at coordinate 4,366,649 of NC_041749.1, forward strand.
AACAAATACCAACATTATTATTATTATTAGAGGGGGAGACAGACATTCATGTATATAAATACACTTTGGATATTTACGTAAGTGCTGTGAGGCTGAGGGAGGAGTTCATTCATTCAGTTATATTTATTGAGCGCTTTCTGTGTGCAGAGCACTGTGAGTAAAGGCACCAAATCCTAGTGCAAGGGTAACGCAGAAGGGAGCGGGAGAAGAGGAAATGAGGGTTAAGTCAGGGAAGGCTTCTAAGGCTTTGAAGGGGGGCAAGGTGAGTACAGAGTGTCTCCAGAGTTGGCAGGCACCTTCCCTGCCCACAACGAGTTTAGAGTCCGGAGGAACCTCAGAGCATAAAGCCCAAAGGCGGGAAAGGAAAGCATCCAACAACTCCGAAGGAGTCAGAAGTGCAAAGGCCTGATGACAAAAACTTTCCAGTAAAAGCTGACAGCGCTAGACTGTAAGCTCGCTGTGGGCAGGGAATGTGTTGATTGTTATATCGTCCTCTCCCAAGCGCTCAGTACAGTGCTCTGCACACAGGACGTGCTCAATAAATACGACTGCGTGAATACAATTGAATTCTGAACCTGAGGCTGAAGAAGATTCCTTCCATTCTCCACTGGGATTCCGGCCTTGAGATGAAACAGAGCAGAACCAACCCCGTTTTCGCTTTTCTTCCATTAGTCTGCCCCGATCTCTCGGGCCTTCGAGAAATGGACCGTGTACTGGGTGATTCCCTGCCTGCCTTCACTCCTCCCTGTTATTTTCTCAATTCCTGCACTGGTTATGAATTCTGCCAGAAAAAGCAGACGATCAAAGCGATTGCTCTAATTGATCACCGAAAGCCACCCATCCATCTTTTTAGGCTACCTAAATATTTTAGCAAATAAAGGTCAAATCGATGGAGCTACCTGGTCAGAGATGGCCAGTAATTAATTGGGTCCCATTCAAAGACAAAACATTGATCTGCTGCACTTTTTTTTTTCACAATAACATAAAATCTCAAACTGTGATTCTTCTCTATCCAAATCAGGGAATGTGGCTTGGTTGCTCCTACTGGCCTGAATGATGGAAATCATTTGTTTTTCATTCAGACAACGTAGAAAAATAGCATATCCTAGTGGGTAGAGCACGGGCCTGGGAGTCAGAAGGTCATGGGTTCTAATCCTGGCTCTGCCATTTGTCTGCTGTGCGACCTTAGGCAAGTCACTTCATTTCACTGGGCCTCAGTTACCTCATCTGTAAAATGGGGATTGAGACTGTGAGCCCCACGTGGGACAGAGACCGTGTCGTGGCTTAGTGGAAAGAACACAGTCTTCGGAGTCAGAGGTCGTGGGTTCTAATTCCAGCTTCGCCACTTATCAGCTGTGTGACTTTGGGCAAGTCACTTAACTTCTCTGTGTCTCAGTTACCCCATATGTAAAATGGGGATTAAGACTGTGAGCCCTATGTGGGACAACCTGATGACCTTGTATCTACCCCAGTGCTTAGAACAGTGTTTGGCACATAGTAAGCGCTTAGCAAATACCGTCATTATTATTAACCCAATTTGCTTGTATCTACCCCAGTGCTTAGTATAGTACCTGGCACATAGTAAGCCCTTAACAAATATTATTATTATTATAATACTTGAGGGAGCTTGTTCACTTAATTAGTCAGTCAGTGGTATTGACTGCCCTACAAGCCAAAAAGCTTAGTCCCTGACCTTTAGACCTTTAGTCTAATGGGGGAGACTTGCAGATGCAAATTATTTACAAATAGTGAAAGGGGTTGGAGGCCCAGCGCTTAGAATAGTGCCCAGTGCTTAGAACGGTGCTTGACACAGAGTAAGCGCTTAACAAATGCCATCATTATCATTATTATAAACATGACAGAATGAGATCGCTGAAATTGATACAAGTGAAGATAAATGAAAGATAAGTGAAGATAAATAATCATCCTAATTATGGTTCTTTTTGAGTACTTACTATGTTCTAAGCAGTGTTCTAAGCGTTGGAGTAGAATCCATCAGTAGTATTTATTGAGCGTTTACTATGTGCAGAGCACTGGACTGCAGAGCTAGGGCGATGACAGTGCAGCAGAATTAGCAGATACGTTCCCTGCCCATAACAGTCTTACAGTGTAGAAGAGGAGACGGACCTTAATATGAATAGATAAGTAGTTTATTATATACAAACTCATTTGTTACTATGGTGTCCCCTTGATTCTATTTATCGTGATAATGTTGTCTTGTTTTTGTTTCCTTCCGCCGTCTGTCTCCTCCTCCTCCTCCTCTCTCCGACTGTGAGCCTGTCACTGGGCAGGGATTGTCTCTATTGCCGAATTGTCCGTTCCAAGTGCTTAGTACAGTGCTCTACACATAGTAAGCGCTCAGCAAATACTATTGAATGAATGAAGATATGTACAAAAGTGTTGCGGGTGGGGCTAACAGCAAATGTCCAAGAAATAAGTTAATTCGATCAGATGCCATCCTGTCTTTCATGGGGCTCACAGTCTACGCGTAAATATATGCATAATTGCTGAGGATAGAATGTGTCTACCAACTCGAAGATACTGTTCTATCGTACTCTCCCAAGTGCTTAATACAGTGATCTGCACACAGTAGATGTTCAATAAATACCACGGATTGATTTGATGGGTAAAAGGACTCTGGATGGCCGTCGAGTTGATTTGGGGTGCTAGGAATTTATTGGAAGGGGTTACATGGAGGAGAGGGGATCTTGAAGGGGTTCGAAGATGGCCTTTTGTATTTGAAAGGGGAGGGAGTTCCAGGATACTGATAATAATAATAATGTTGGTATTTGTTAAGCGTTTACTATGTTCAGAGCACTGTTCTAAACATTGGGGTAGATACAGGGCGATCAGGTTGTCCCATGTGGGGCTCACAGTTTTAATCCCCATTTTACAGATGAGGTAACTGAGGCACAGAGAAGTTAAGTGACATGCCCACAGTCACTTAGCTGCCAAGTGGCAGAGCCTCTCTATGAAGATCAGATGCCGGAGAGGTGAGAACGAGGTGCAGTTGAGGAGGTGAATTTGAAAGAACCAAGGGTGTGAGTTGGGGAGAAAGCCAATGAAAAGATTGATGGATTGATTTTTCTAGTTAGCTTTTGATGAATTTTCATCTGCCATGTGTATTGATTAGTTACTGGGTGCAGAGCTGAGTGTGAGGGAGAGAACAATAATATTGCTAGGTACGATCTCTGTCCTCAAGGAGATTACAGTCTAGTGGGAGAGAGAGGCATTAATTTAGGAGAAGCAACAGAATTTAAGGATTTGTACATAAAGAATCTGGGTGGGATGGGTGGGATGGGTGGGATGAAATTTTAAAACTGCTTAGGGGGTACAGGAATAATAATAATAATAATAATAATAATAATGTTGGTATTTGTTAAACACTATGTGCAGAGCACTGTTCTAAGCACTGGGGGAATCAGGTTGTCCCACGTGAGGCTCACAGTCTAATTCCCCATTTTCCAGATGAGGTAACTGAGGCCCAGAGAAGTGAAGTGACTTGCCCACAGTCAGACAGCTGACAAGTGGCAGAGTTAGGATTAGAACCCAGACCTCTGACTCCCAAGCCCCTGCTCTTTCCCCTGAGCCACGCTGAGCAGTGTGGCTTAATGGACGGAGCATGAAGTCAGAAGGACCTGGGTTCTAATCCCGCCTCTGCCACATGTCTGCTGTGTGACCTCGAGCAAAAGTTACCTCATCCATAAAATGGGGATTGAGACTGTGAGCCCTGTAGGGGACAGGGACTCTGTCCAATCTGATTAACTTGTATCTATTCCAGTGCTTAGAATAGTGCTTGGCACATAATAAGCACTTAACAAGTGCCATCATTATTATTATTACTATTATTAGTGACCAAGTGCCTTGATAACACAGTGGAAAGAGAGAATAGGGTGGGGAAAAGAAAGGTCAGTCAAGGAAGGCATCCTGGAGGAGATAGGACTTTAGTAGAACTGTAGACGAGGAGAACAGGATCTGGGTGGATATGAAGGGGTAGAGAGCGCTCAGTACAGAGCTCTGTACATAGTAAGTGCTCAATAAATACGATTGATTGAATGAATGAATAAATGAATGAGTGAATATGCTATTGCTATTGTTATTATTTGCTATTGTTTTAATGAGATGTTCATCCCCTCGATTCTATTTATTGCTATTGTTCTGGTCCGTCCGTCTCCCCCGATTAGACCGTAAGCCCGTCAGAGGGCAGGGACTTTTTCTATCTGTTACCGATTTGTACATTCCAAGCGCTTAGTACAGTGCTCTGCACAAAGTAAGTGCTCGATAAATACTATTGAATGAATGACTGTGACAAAATCCCTCAATTAGGACTCTGCCCTGGCCTGAGTCTGAAGACAAAGCAGAATTTTTCTTATTTCCTTTCTGCGTTTTCATGCCAAAGGAGTACATATGTTAAATCATCTAAGTTTGCCGTTAAAAGCACTATTTAAACGAAAGCACTGAGAAGTGTCTATAGAATAGAGGACTGGAATCCTGCAGTGAATCTAACTATTAGGTGGAGGCAATTTTCCTGTCTGGAATGATTTTCCCAGTGCGATCTACCATGAAAACTGGGCTTTAACATGTACGTTCCACTATCGCTATAGTGTCGGAAAAGTGAAGGGCTTAGAAGCGAGGATCATTCTGTCAGCTTGCGTCTTATGCTGTGAGACATAATAATAATGATAATAATAATTTTGGTATGTGTTAAGTGCTTACTATGTGTCAGGTACTGTACTAAGCACTGGAATGGATACAAGAAAATCGGGTTGGACGCAGTCCCCGTCCCAGATGGGGCACATAGTCTCGACCCCCATTTTACAGATTGAGGCAACTGAGGCCCAGAGAAGTGAAGTGTCTTACCCAAGGTCACACAGTAGCTAAGTGGCAGAGCTGGGATTAGAACTCATGTCCTTCTGACTCCCAGGCCAGTGCCCTATCCACTAGGCCATGCTGCTTTTCTGTTGTTGGAATGAAAACCAAATAATTTCCACCTTTCAGGTCACTAGGAGCAATCAAACCACAATCCCTGAATTGGATAGAGAGAATCACAGTTTCAGATTTTATGTTTCTATAGTGCTCTGCACACAGTAAATGTTCTGTAAAGACCAATGATTGATCACAGTTAAATATTTCACATTAGCTTCTGATCACAATTAACCCAAACGTCCCATGTTCAAAAACGAAAAACCTGAATAGGGATATTCCTATATCCCTCCTTTTGATTTCCACTGGATGATAATAGATTCTACTCTTTTCTTTGATAAATATTTAGAGGTTTTTCAGATACGAACTCAGTCATCTTTGTGATTTTTCCCCAACTGCAGTGTACAGTAAGGTAACCTCAGTTCAATCTCAGCCAGGCTCTGGTAGCTGTGGTGTCTTCTCACAGAGCCTTACCCTTGGGTATTTATCAATTTGTGATGTCTTGCATTCTGAGGGGATTATAAAATCCCCCAAAGTAGGGATTTCTTTCCACTCCTGTGTTTCCCAAGTGCTTATTCCGGGTGTTGCAGTGTGCACAGAATCCTGACGTGGCATTCTTTTCCAATTTGCGGACTTTTCGCTGTATCTTTTGTCCCACCTTTTCACTTCTCCGACTCCGTTCTGCGTCTCTCTGACTTGCTCCTACTGCTCTTCCCCCCATCCCTGCCCCACAGCACTTATGTACCTATCTGTCATTTTATTTATATTAATGTCTGTCTCCCCTGCCCTCTAAATAAAATAAATAGTGTTATTTGTTAAGCACTTATTACGTGCAAAGCCCTGTTCTAAGCATTGGGGGATACAAGATGATCAGGTTGTCCCACATGGGGCTCACAGTTTTAATCTGCATTTTACAGAGGAGGTAACTGAGGCCCAGAGAAGTGAAGTGACTTGCCCAGAGTCACACAGCTGGCAAGCAGCGGAGCCGGGATTAGAACCCATGACCTCTGACTCCCAAACCCAGGCTCTTTCCTCTGAGCCACGCTGCTTCTCGCGTTGCATCTTATGCGGTGAGACATAATAATGATAATAATTTTGGTATTATTACTGTAAAGTTCTAGACTATAGTTCTAGACTATAAACTTGTTGTGGGCAGGGAATGTGTCTGTTGTTTTACCATACTCTCCCAAGTGCTCAGTACAGTGTTCTGCACACAGTAAACACTCAATAAATACAACTGAATTGAATTGAATAGTCTACACTCCCACCTTCTATGACTATTGGCTTCCAATACATTGCAGACAGTTGGGGCAGACAGAGATATTGATGCTATTGATGCCTGTTTACTTGTTTTGATGTCTGTCTCTCCTCTTCTAGACTGTGAGCCCATTGTAGGCAGGGATTGTCTCTCCTTATTGCTGAATTGTACTTTCCAAGCGCTTAGTACAGTGCTCTGCACACAGTAAGCACTCAATAAATAAGATTGAATGAATGAATGCTCCCGAGGAAGCCCACAGATATTTTCTGTTGCATGACCCCTGATCACACCGGGATTTCTGAGGAAAGCCCTAATGATTTTTGTGAAGGGGGGATGCGGACCCAGTTAGGACCAGCACCGCAGTGGGGAAATCCCTGCCCCCGTCCCCCCACCCCAAACTTCTCTTCAAACGGGAAGCAGTGTGGTTCAGTGGAAAGAGCCTGGGCCTGGCAGTCAGAGGACCTGGGTTCTAATCCCGGTTCCACCACCTCTCTGCTTTGTGGCCTTGGGCAAGTCACTGCTCTGTGCCTCAGTGACTTCATTTGCAAAATGGAGATGAAAGCTGTGAGCCCCATGTGGGATAAGAACTGTGTCCAACCTGATTAACTTGTAACTACCCCACCACTTAATAAAGTGCTTGGCACATAATAAGGGCTTAACAAATGCCATAAAAAAGTTGGTAATAATTAATGATAATTGTGGTGGTATGGTGGACGAGAGTACCTCATTCACCCAAGGCTTAAAAACCGGAAGGGCACACAGAGTGAGCTACTGAGGAGTGCAGATGGTGAAATGCTACTTAATGGCCACAAATGGCAAACTAAACCTAATATTAATAATAGTTATGGCATTTTTTAAGTGCTACGTTTCATGGACTGTATTAAGCGCTGGGTGGATATAAGCAAATGGGGATGCACATAATCCCTGACTGACATGGGGCTCACAGTCTTAATCCTCATTTCCAGATGAGGTAACTGAGGCACAGAGAAGTTAAGTCTCTGGCCCAAGGTCACCCAGCAGACAAGGGGCAGAGTTGGGATTAGAACCCAGGTCCTCCTGACGTCCAGGCCCATGATCTATCCACTAAGCCACACACGTGAAGAGCTTCCGGGCTGGGTGGGGGGGAGTTGACTAGAAAGTGTGGATGGCTCAGTGAGAAGCAGCGTGGCTTAGTGGTAAGAGCAAGGGCTTGGGAGTCAGAGGTCGTGGCTTCTAATCCCGACTCCGTCACTTGTCCGCTGTGACCTTGGGCAAGTCACTTAACTTCTCTGGGCCTCAGTTACCTCATCTGCAAAAATGGGAATTAAAAAATGTGAGCCCACGTGGGACAATCTGATTACCCGGTATCTGCCCTAGCGCTGACAACAGTGCTCTGCACATAGTAAGTACTTAACAAATACCATCATTATTATTATCACCACTAATGCAAAGCTATTCAAGTGTAAGTCCTACTGAAAGCGGGATGCCTCAGACCTAACATCCAAAAGTCTTATGTGGGGAGGTGGCTCAGGATAGTAGTCTCTTCGAGCGTGAGGCAAGCAGGGTTAAACTCCATGGAGCCAAAGTGAATAATTGTCTAGTAAGAACATTCCTGGATTAAGAACTTTATTGCAATCTTGACGCCTCTAGAAAGCCTTCCCCCACTAGTCAATCATCTCCCTTTCTGTCTCCCTTCCTCCACATCACCTAAGCACGTAAATACTCCTCCTCTCCCCTCTCTCCTCCCTCTCCCTAAGCATTTATGTCCACATCTTTACCATCTTGCTGCATCCCTTACCTGTAATTCATTTTAGTGTCCGTCTCCCCTGCTGGATTGGGAGCTCTCTGAGTTGCGGAATCGTGTCTCCTTACTATCGTAGTCTCCCGAGCGCTTTGTCAAAAGCTCTCCAGAGAGTAGGGTCTCGATAAATAGATGTGGTGATCGAGGTACAGAGAAGTGAAGGGACTTGCCCAAGGACGTCCAGCAGACAAGTGGCAGCGCCGGGATCAGAACCCAGGTCCTTTTGACTCTCAGGCCCGTATACTAACCATTTAGGCCGCACTGCTTCCATGGTAGAGGTATGGATCGATTGTGTAGAGTCAGCTGGATTTCTCTGCAGCAGCTTTTTAATCTACCATGTCCTGCCTCAAACCAGGGCTCAGTGCGCATCTTAATTTACGGCCTCCTGCGGGATTCCTCTGGGCTTTCAAACTTCTCTCTCTAGGTAAGGACAGTGGCGCAGGCGGGTGACTGGGAGGTTTAATCCTGCAAAAATCACCTTGCCATTTTATATGGATGTTTTGTCCGGTTAATGTTAATGAGTGTTTTCTTGCACACTTCATATTCAATCTATCCCTAAATCCTGTCGGTTCAAGTTTGCAGCATCATTAAAATCTTCCCTTTCCTCTCCAGACTGTGCCCACGTTAATCCAAGCACTTAACCCATCTCACCTTGATTACTGAATCGGCCTCCTTTCTGACCTTCCCGTCTCCTATCACTGCCCATTCTAGTCCACACTTCACTCTTCTGCCTGGATCATTTTTCTACAGTAACGTTCAGACCAGGTTTCCCCACTCCTCAAGAACCTCCGGGGATGCCCCTCCACCTCTAAATCAAACAGAAACTCTTCACCATCGTCTTTAAAGCACTCAATCCCCTTGCCCCCTCCTACCTCACCTTGCTGCTCTCCTACTACAACCCAGCCCTCACATTTTGTTCCTCTAATGCCAACCTCGTCTCCCATCTCGCCGCCCACCTATCATCCTCATCCCGCGTCTGGCCTGGAACACCCTCACTCTTCATACCCAACAGACAATGACTCTCCCCCCAATTCAAAGCCTCATCGAAGGCCCATCTCCTCCAAGGGGCCTTCCCTGCCTAAGTCTTCATTTCCTCTTTTCTCACTCTCTTCACCATCACCCTGACTGGTTGCCTTTATTCATCTCCCACCCCCCACTTATGAACGTATTCGTGATTTATTCATTTGCATTAATGTCTCTTTTCCCCTCTAAACTGTAAGCTCATTGTGGGCGGGGAATGTGCCTACCAGCTCTGCTATATTGTACTCTCCCAAGTGCCTAGTACGGTTCTCTACTCACTGTAAGTGCTTAATAAATCCAATTGATTGATTAAAGCATAATAACGAATTGAACAGTATGGAGCAAGCTTGGAATAGAGACAAAAGATACAGAAGTGGAAAAGACCAGAATGACCTTGTCCCAACTAACATAAGTCAGTTTTTAGAGATGAGCAGGCTACACTGTTATAGTTTATTAATCTTATTATTCCTATTATTAAGTGCCGTCGAGTCGTTTCTGATTCATAGCGACTCCACGGTTACACTTTCTCCAGAACGTCCTGTCCTCTGCCATAATCCGCAACTTTTCTAACGGTTCTTCCGGATCCTTGCTCCGGTCTCTATCCATCGAGCTTCCGGTCTGCCTCTTCCACGTTTTCCCTGGATTTTTCCTAGCATTAGTGTCTTCTCCAGAGAATTAGTCCTCCTGATCAGGCGTTCAAAATATGCTAATCTAAGTGAAGTCTTTTGACCTTCCAAAGACCACTCTGGTTTAATTTGCTCCAAGTTCCATTTGTTTATCTTTTGGTCCAACCATGGTATTCATCAAAGCCTTCTCCAACACCACATTTCAAAAGAATGAATGTTCTTTTAGAAATAATTTTAAGGGACAGAAGTAGAGGCAAAAGTCAGAGATGTTAGATGATATATCTTGCCAACGGCTTTAAAGCACTCAATCAGCTCTCCCTCTCCTACCTTACTTTGCTGATTTCCAACAACAACGGACCTGCTCGCTTTGCTCCTCTAATGCCAACATACTACTTGTGCCTCGATCGAATCCGTCTCCCTGCCAACGTCTTGCCAAGCGTCTTCCCTCTGGCCCCGAACTCCCTCCCCCGCTCATATTTGACAGATCACCATTCTCTTCACCTTCAAAACCTTATTAAAATTATATCTCTTCCAAGAGGCCTTCCCTTATTAAGACCTTCTTTACCCTGCTCCCTCTCCCTTCTGCATCACCCCTGCACTTAAATCTGTACCCTTGAAGTACTTGATATTCACCCGACTCTCAGCATGACACCTCAAACTTAACATGGTCAAAACAGAGCTCCTCATTTTCCCACCCAAACCCTGTCCTCCCGCTGACTTTCCCATCGTTGTAGATAGCACCGCCATCCTCCCTGTCTCACTTACCAGAAATCTAGGCATTACCCACGACTCTCCTCTCTCATTCAACTCACATATTCAATCTGTCACCACAGCCTGTCGGTTCTACCTTCACAACGATGATTAAATCCGCCCTCTCCTCTCCATCCTAACTGCTACTACTTTTATCCAAGCATTTATCCTCTCCTGCCTCGATTATCGCATCAGCCTCCTCGCCGACCTCCCTACGTTCTTTCTCTCCCAAATCTAGTCAATTCTTCACTCTGTTGCCCGGATCGTTTTTCTCCGCAACTGTTCGGTCCGTGTTTCTGCACTCTTCAAGAACCTCCAGAGCTTACCCATCCAATTCCACTGAAAAACAGAAATTCTTAACCATCCAATTCAAAGCGTTCGATCACCTTGCCTCCTCCTATCTTATTTCACTGATTTCCTGCTACAACCCAACACGCTCTCTTCACTCCTCTACACTGCAAGCTTGTCGCGGACAAGAAACGTGTCTGCTAACTCTTGTACTCTCTTAAGCACTTTGTATACTGATCTGCACATAGCATGCGCTCATTAAATACCACTGAATGATTCTCTAACGCCAACCTACTCGCTGTGGTTTCATCTTGTCTGTCTCACCACTGACGCCTTGCCCACGTCCTGCCTCTGACCTGAAATTCTCTTCCCGTTCAAATTCAGCAGACCCTCACTCTCCCCATCTTCAAAGCCTTATTGAAGTCACAATTCCCCCAAGAGGCTTTCCTTTACTAAGTCCTTGTTTCCTTTACTCCCTCTCCCTTCGGTGTCACCCTCACAGTTGGATTTATTCCATTCTGTGTATTTATTTATACATAAATGGATTTATTCTATTCATTCACCCTACTCTCAGCCCCACAGCACTTACGTACCTGGCCATAATTCATTTATTTATATTAATGTCTGTCTCCCCCCTCTAGACTCCCTCTCTAGCTTCTTGTGGGCAGGAAGCATATCTACCAGATCTGTTGTATTGTACGTTCGCAGGCACTTGTTACAGCACTCAGCATATTAAGCACTAAGTAAATGTTGCCAAACTAACTCTCTTCCCCTCTTCAAAGCCCTACTGAGAGCTCACCTCCTCCAAGAGGCCTTCCCACACTGAGCTTTCCCTTTTCCCTCTGCTCCCTCTGCTCCCTCTCTGCCCCCCTTCCCCTCCCCTCAGCTAAGCCCTCTTTTCCCCCCCTTTCCCTCTGCTCCTCCCCTCTCCCTTCCCCTCCCCTCGGCACTGTGCTCATCTGCTCATTTGTATATATTTTTATTACCCTATTTATTTTGTTAATGAGATATACATCCCCTTGATTCTATTTATTGCTATTGTTTTTGTCTGTCTCCCCCGATTAGACTTGTAAGCCCGTCAATGGGCAGGGATGGTCTCAATCTGTTGCCGAATTGTACATTCCAAGCGCTTAGTACTGTGCTCTGCACATTGTAAGTGCTCAATAAATACTATTAAATGAATAAATGTCATTTATTTATTTAAATGCTTCCCTGATTAATCCCTCTCTTTCCTGGGCTCCCTCTTCCTTCTGCATCATCTCTGGACCTGAATCTGTGACCTTCAGACATTTAGTATTCACCCCAACCCCACAGCTCTTATGTACATCTATGTATTGTAGATTATATATTATTTATTTCAGGTATGCCTCCCCCTCTAGACTGTAAGCTCATTGTGGACCGGAGCATGTCTACCAACTCTGTTGTATTGTACTCTTCTAAGAACGTAGTACAATGCTCTGCCCACAGTATGAAACCAATAAATATTATTGATTAATTGATTGAGTGATGAATGGATAATAATGATAATGATGGTATTTGTTAAGGGCTTATTATATACCAAGCACTGTTCTAAGCGCTGGGGTAGATACAGGGGAATCAGGTTGCCCCACGTGGGGATCATAGTTTTAATCCCCATTTTACAGATGAGATAACTGAGACACAGAGAAGTTACGTAATTCACCCAAAGTCACACAGCTGATAAGTGGCAGAGTCTGGATTAGAACCCACAACCTCTGACTCCAGAGTCCGGGCTCTTCTAATCCCGGCTCTTTCCACCAAGCCACGCTGCAGATACCCATAGGAGGTTCTCCTAACCATCGGTGAAGAAAAGTCACTACTGGGAGAGAAAGAGAAGCAGTGTGGCTCAGTGGCTAAAGCTCGGGTCTGGGAGTCAGAAGGATCTGGGTTCGAATCCCTGTTCGGCCACATAATAATAATAATAATGTTGGTATTTGTTAAGCGCTTACTATGTGCAGAGCACTGTTCTAAGCGCTGGGGTAGATACAGGGGAATCAGGTTGTCCCACATGGGGCTCACAGTCTTAATCCCCATTTGACAGATGAGGTAACTGAGGCACAGAGAAGTGAAGTGACTTGCCCACAGTCACACAGCTGCCAAGTGGCAGAGCCGGGATTCGAATCCATGACCTCTGACTCCAAAGCCCGTGCTGTTTTCACTGAGCCACGCTGCTTCTACATGCCTGTTTCTACAGGTCACATGTCTGTTGTGTGACCTTGGGCAAGTCACTTAACTTCTCTGGGCCTCAGTTACCTCATCTGTAAAATGGGGAATAAGAGTGTGATCCCCAAGTGGGACAGGGACTGTGTCTAACCTGATTAATTTGTATCTACCCCAGCGTTTAGAACAGTGCTTGCACATAGTAAGCAATTAACAAGTACCATAATAATAATTATTTTTAGGAAGACTGTGGGAACCTTTTGTGTTTCTTAAGCTAAATTGTCACAGCCCCTGGATAAACCCCAGGTAAGATCCAGGCCTGCTTCTTCCTCTCTGTGATAGATTGTCAGCCACTCATTTGCGCTGGGAGAAACAGTTCTGCCTGCTCGAACCTGACAGATTTATTCTCCGCTAAACTAATGGACTGTAGGTATCACGTTTCCACTTTGGACTACCTCCTCTGTTAGGACAAAGAAGCCCAGCTCAGGCAGGTGAACAAACAGGCAAACAAAAAGTTTTCCCTTCTTCCGGACAAAATGATTTCCACATTGACTCTACAAGTGAAGCTCTGGAGGGAAAAGGAGAAAAAGGCTTTTTTGGGAAGATCAGCCAGCTGTATTAATCCAGGCTCATTTTTCTCCCCTTCTGATTTTCCTCTCTGCTCTTCTGGCTCTATGCTTCCCTTCACCTAATATGGAAAAACAGAAGAGAATAGGAAGGAAGGAAATCTGTCGTCCCCATGAAAAATGTGGACGAGGTAATAACGCTGTTCCTGAAGGCACACCTCCATCATTTGACATGCGAGGATGACAAGTTTCCTGGGCACTTCACCTGCTCCTGCTCCTCTCATTAGGCTAAAATCTGAAGGCAGGTGTTAAGATGAATTATCTTCCCAAGGTAGAAAGTTGTGAGGCAAGCAAATCTCCTTAGATCTACCCCTGAAGGTTATGACTGCTATGGGCTTTTCAACCCTCCCTGTCTTGGAAAATTTTTAACATTTTTTTCATCGGTTATATTTTTCTTCCACTTATGAAGACAAAAATATGCAGTTCTCTTTTGGCCTTTCAATAGAGGACTCTTCTGTTAATCTATTAATCGAGGGGATTTATTGAGCGGCAACTGTGATCTGAAGACCGTATGAAGGGCCTTGGGAGAGAAAACAGAGTTAGCGGCCACTAAAATAAATCGCAGATAGGAGCAAGATGGGAAAGGGGTTTTCCAAAAAGGTTATTAGATGAGTAACAGTGTACGTAAGAGTTTACATATCTCGTTTTTCTGCGAAACTGTTCAGTCTATGTTTCCCCTCTCCTCAAGAATCTCCGGTGATTGTCCATCTACCGAAGCATCAAACAGAAGCTCCTTACCATTGGCTTTAAAGCACTCAGTCACCTTGCCCCTTCTTACCTCACCTCACTGATTTCCTACTACAACCCAGCTCATGCACCTTCCTCATCTAATGCCAACCTATTCACTGTCCCTTGATTTTGTCTATCATCTCCCCACTGACTCCTGTCCACTTCCTGCCTCGACCGGGAATTCCCTCCCCTTTCAAAGATGGTCACTCTCCTCAACTTCAAAGCCTTATTTAAGGCCCATCTCCAAGAGGCCTTGCCCAACTAAACCCTCATTTCCTCTTTTCCCACTCCCTTCTGCATCACTCTTGCACTTGGATTTCACCCCTCCCTCAGTCCCATGGCACTAAGTTCTGTAGCCATAAGTTTATTTGGTAAGATTAATGTCTGTCTCTCCATCTAGACTGCAAGCCCATTGTGGGCAGGGAATTAGCCTACCAACTCTGTTATATTGTCCTCTCCCAAGTGTTTAGTACAGCATTAAGTGCTCTATGTGCAATTGATCGATTGATTATGCCAGCATTATTGGAAATTGTGAGAGATATACAGTGCAACAATTTAGAAAAATGATCCTGGCAGCAGAGCACCATATGGACTGAAGAAGGGAGAGAATGAGGATGGGGGACCAGTAAGGAGGTGGATTCGGTAGTCAAACTGGGATTTGACAAATGCGTGGGCAAATATAGAGGTCTCTTCGCTATGTTTCTTTAACGAGCAGCACTTTTTTCTATATCTTGCATGAAAATCTATACACCAGGCTGACCTCGTCCGTCTCAATTCATCCTCGCCTGCTTGAACTCTGCCCTTTCAGAGGTCACACAACAGACAAATGGTGGAGCTGGGATTAGAAGTCAGGTCTCCAGATTTCTAGCCCTGTCCTCTTTCCACTAAACCACTCTCCTTCTTGGTACTAGCAATAGTTTTATTGAGTGACACATCCCTAACTATGCACCTGGGAAGGTACAAAAAGAAGTAAAAGACACATGTGAAGCAGTGTGGCTCAGTGGAAAGAGCATGGATTGGGAGTCAGAGGTCATGGGTTCAAATCCTGGATCAGCCACTTGTCAGCTGTGTGACTCTGGGTAAGTTGCTTAACTTCTCTGTGCCTCAGTTACCCCAACTGTAAAATGGGGATTAAGATTGTGAGCCCCGTGTGGGACAACCTGATTGCCTCGTATCTACCCCACTGGTTAGAACAGTGCTTGGCACATGTTAAGCACTTAACAAATACCATAATTATTAATTATTAAAAGAAGCAGTGTGGCTTAGTGGAAAGAGCACAGGCTTGGGAGCCAGAGGACATAGGTTTTAATTCCGACTCTGCCACTTGTCTGCTGTGTGACCTTAGGCAAGTCACTTTACTTCTCTGTGCCTCAGTTACCTTATTTGTAAAATGGGGATTAAAAGTGTGAGCCCCATGTGGGACAACCTGATTACCTTGTATCTACCCCTGTGCTTAGAACAGTGCTTGGTGCCTAGTAAGAGCTTAACAAATACCATAATTATTAATATTCCCTGTTTCCAAAGCACTTGATTCTTGCCTGGAACTGAGACCGACATCAACATGGAGATGATGTAGCTATTAAATGATTTATTAGTAGGGTTAGTGTGGGAAAAAGACCTATCAATTTTGTAAAAGATGCAGTCGATCAACAATGGTTTTTATCGAGCACCTGTTTTGTACAGAGCAATGTTCGGAACACTTGGAAGAGTTCAGTAAAATTAGTGGTTATGATCCCTACCTTCCAGGAGTTTACAATCTATCAGGAAAGTTATAATCAAGCATATTATTGAAGTATATAATAGTGTGTAATTTATTTCATAGTAATAAATGCATCAGTATTTTATCATGAGAAACTATGTCTCCAAATGCAAAATTAGAAAGAATGAGCCTCTCCTCAGGTTACAATTTTCATATTTGATCTAGTTAAAATTCTCCTAGATTGTTATTTATTTTCACTGAGAAGGCAGAGCCAAATGGATTAAACCTCGCCTGCAGTTTTGTTTTTGTGCGAAAGTCAATCATGTCCAACTAACTGTCCCGGAGGCAAACATGGGTGAAGCTGATAATGCTGGTAGAATTGTAAGTGTGTGTGTAAAGGAAAACCTGGAGAAAGTGCATTTAGATCTAGTCCATGTTAGTAGACTACCAAAAAAAAAAGTCATAAAGCACATCGGGTTAAGGAGCATCAATCAATTTTTCATTTATTTTCAAAATGGTGGTTTTCTCAATGGAACTAGGATTAGATAAAAATGGTGGCTCTCTGTATTTTGAATATTTTTATTCCTTGGTTGAGGGAATGCTTTCTTAAGGCCTGAAAGTCACTCTGCTGCTTGGCATTTCTGAGGTGAAACAAGACTTTTTCTAAAACCCTTTTCAGTTCCCAATGATTTTAGCCCCTGAAGTGAGGCTCAGTCTAATAGAACTGAACACTGGGAGAGCAATATCATTGACAAGTTCCAGCCCCTTGTATTTTTTCAGATTAAATTCCAATTAATATAAACCTTTTTGATTTCTTAACTACTCATCACTTTAAGCTTCTGGACACTTTCAAATTGGGGATGGGGTAGGGAAGAATATGTGAAAATGCACAGCATCACAGGTAAACTAAGGGATTAATTTGGAACAAACTGCAACATAAAATCCTCTGCTACGAATCCATGAAATAAAAAATCCTCCTAATGCTTTAGGAAGCTGTGCAGGCTAGTGGATAAAACATGGGGCTGGGTTCTAATTCTGCTTCTGCCTCTTGTCTGCTGTGTGACCACTGGCAGGCCACAATCAATTTATCAATCAAATTTATTGAGCACTTACTGTGTGCAGAACACTATGCTAAGCTCTTGGGAGAGAACAGTATAATAGAATTAGCCAACACATTCCCTGCTCACAAGGAGTTTACAGTCGGGGGGGGGTACCTAACTTCTCTGTGCCTCAGTTTCCTCAACTGAAATATGGGGGTTCAATACCTCTTCCCCTTCCTACTTAGACTGTGAGCTCCATGTGGGACGGGGACTGTGTCCAACCTTATTAAGTTGTATTTAACATATATTCAAACATGTGCATGTCTCACTTTTCCTAAAACAACAACACCCCCTGCCCTCCCTGGACCCTATGGCTCCCTCTGGTTATCACCCCAACTCCCTCCTACCATTTCTCTCCAAACTCCTTGAGAGAGTAGTCCACACCTACTGTCTCCATTTCCTCTCATGTAATTCTCTCCTCGACCCCCTCCCATCTGGCCTCCGCCCCGTTCACTCCACAGAAACCACCCTCTCAAAGGTCACCAGTGATCTCCTTCTTGCCCAGTGCGACGGCCTCTACTCCATCCTAATCCTCCTCGGTCTCTCAGTGGCCTTCGATGCTGTCGACCACCCCCTTCTCCTGGAAACATTATCCAACCTCGGCTTCACTGACACTGTCCTCTCCTGTTTCTCCTCTTCTCTCTCAGGCTGTTCATTCTCTGTCTTTTTTGTGAGCTCCTCCTCTGCCTCCCCAACCCTAATTCTGGTTGTCCCTCAAGGTTCAGTTCTGGGTCCCCTTCTATTCTGCATCTACACACATTTCCTTGGAGTACTCATTCTCTCCCATGGCTTCAACTACTACCTATATGCAGATGACTCCCAAATATACATCTCCAGCCCTGATCTCTCTCCCTCTCTGCAGTCTCCCATTTTCTCCCACCTTCAGGACATCGCTACTTCCCTGTTCCACCAATACCTCAAACTTAACGTGTCCAAAACAGAACTCCTTATTTTCCCACCCAAACCCATCCTCTCCCTGATATTATAATCCCTGTAGACAACACCATTATGCTTCCTGCCTTGCACTCCAAAAACCTTGGCTTTAACCTTGACTGGCTCTTCCATTTAATCTACACATTCAATCTTTCCTCTGCATCCAAACTGCTACTACGTTAATCCAAGCACTCATCCCATCCCTCTCTGACTACTGTATCAGCCTCCTTGCTGACCTCCGAGCCTTCTGTCCCTCCCCACTCTATCCATACTTCACTCTGCAGCCCAGATCATTTTTCTACAATAACATTCAGGACATGTTTTCTCCTCAAGAATCTCCAATGGTTGCTCATCCACCTTCACATCCTTTCTGATCCCCCAACCTCCTGTCTCTCCTCGTTTCAGTTTATACCTCACTCTGCTGCCCGGATTATCTTTCTACAGAAAGGCCCTGGGCATGTCACCCCCATCAAAAATCTCCAGTGGTTGCCTATCAACCTCCGTATCAAGCAAAACCTCCTCACTCTCGGCTTCCAAGCTGTCCATCCCTTTGCCCCCCTCCTACCTCACCTCCCTTCTCTCCTCCTCCAGCCCAGCCCGCACACTCCGCTCCTCTGGTGCCGCTCACCACCTCACTGGGCCTCGTTCTCACCTGTCCCGCCATCGACCCCTGGCCCACGTCCCTCCTCTGACCTGGAACGCCCTCCCTCCTCAAATCCACCAAACTAACTCTGTCCCCTCCTTCAAAGCCCTAGTGAAAGCTCACCTCCTCCAGGAAGCCTTCCCAGATTAAGCCCCCCTTTTCCTCTGCTCCCCCGTCCCTCCCCATTTCCCCGACCCGGTCCCTTTGCTCTACTCCCTCCTCACCCCACAGCACTTGTGTATACATGCACATATTTATTATTCTATCTAATTAATGATGCATATATATCTATAATTCTATTTATTTATAATGATGCTACTGATGTCTTTGTACCTGTTTTGATGCCCGTCTCCCCCCTTTTAGACTGTGAGCCTGTTGTGGGCGGGGATTGTCTCTGTTACTGAATTGCACTTCCCATGTACTTAGTACAGTGGTCTGCACATAATAAATGCTCAGTAAATACAATTGAGTAAAGGAATCAAACAGAAATTCCTTACCACTGGCTTTAACTGCCTTACTGCCTTGTCCCCCCCCACCCCCAAAATCACCTCGCTGCTCTCCTACTAAAATCCAGCCCGTACAATTTGCTCCTCTTATGCCAACCTATTCCCTGTACCTGGCTCTCGTCTATCTCACTGCTGTCCTCTCGCCCAAGTCCTGCCTCTGGCCTGGAGCACCCTCCCTCCTCATATCTGAAGACAGTGACTCTACCCCGGGTTCAAAACCTTACTGAAGGCCCATCTCCTCCAAGAGGCCTTCCCTGACTAAGCCCACCTTTCTTCTTCTCCCACTCCCTTCTGCATTGGATATCCCCCCTATATTCACTTCTCCCTCAACCCCACAGCTTTATATACATATTCCTAGTTTACTTATCTTATAGTTTATTAATATCTGTCTCTCCCTCTAGACTATAAGCACATTGTGGATGGAGAACAAGTCTACCAACTCCCCCAAGTGTGGGTATTTGTTAAGCGCTTACTATGCGCAGAGCACTGTTCTAAGCACTGGGGTAAACACAGGGGAATCAGGTTGTCCCACGTGGGGCTCAAAGTCTTAAACCCCATTTTACAGATGAGGTAACTGAGGCACAGAGAAGTTAAGTGACTCGCCCACAGTCACACAGCTGACAAGTAGCAGAGCCGGGATTCGAACCCGTGACCTCTGGCTCCAAAGCCCGTGCTCCCTGGGCTGTGCACACAGTAAGCACTCTCTAAATATAATTGATTTTTCTACCCCAATGCTTGACACATATAAGTGCTTAACAAATAGCTTAAAAAACGCAAGTGGTAAGACAAAGCTTAATTCCCCTCCTAGTGATCCTAGCCCACTCCCAAGCGCTCAGTACAGTGATCTGCTTACAGTAGGTGCTCACTATCTGCTACTGACTGATTTCCCCTGCTTTCCACAGATTAGATTCTCTTTCTCTGTAGTTGGTCACGGCTGCATTTTGGAAGTATCAGGTCTCTCTCCGTTCCAGCTTGTTGGGGAAAGTTTGACGTGGTCTAAAGATGTAGATCTATCCTGAGGAATGGCAAGAAAGAACTAGGCTGCAGCTGGAGGGAGCAATCATTTTCGATTATCCTGCCGTCGGTGAGATTGATTTCCCTCCTCTCCGATCCTGCCAGTTCCTGTTTCCTCGGGATAGAAAAATGGTTGTCTCGGGATCCTCGGAACGGTCCATTTCTATCCCAACTACGAGGTGTTACCGGATGAAGTGATTAGGCAAGAATCCCATTTTCAAGGGGAAGGAATGGAGTGCGCATGGGGCAGATACTGCAAATGTACTGTGCTCCCACCATGGCGCCTTCTGCTACACTTTTTGCAGAAAGAGACAAAGACAGAGAGAGGAAGAGGGTGGGAGGGAGGGAGAGAAAAAGAGAGAGAGATAGAAAGAGGAGCAGCAGAGCTCTTCTTGCCTCTGCCAGGCAGCTTAATCAATTCAATCATATGTATTGAGCACTTATTGTGTGCAGAACACTATGCTAAGCACTTTGGAGAGTACACTATAACAGATATGTATAGACATGTTTCCTGCCCACAATGAACTTTCTGTCTAGACGGGGAGACAGACAGCTCCGCCACTTTGCTGTGCAGCCTTGATCAAGCAACTTAATAATAATAATGTTGGTATTTGTTAAGTGCTTACTATGTGCAGAGCACTATTCTAAGCGCTGGGGTAGAAGCAGGGTAATCAGGTTGTCTCACAGTCTTGATCCCTATTTTACAGATGAGGTAACTGAGGCACAGAGAAGTTAAGTGACTCGCCCACAGTCACACAGCTGACAAGTGGCAGAGCCGGGATCCGAACCCATGACCCCTGACTCCCAAGCCCGTGCTCTTTCCACTGAGCCACGCCGCTTCTCTAACTTAACTTCTCCGTGCCTCAGTTACCTCATCTGTAAAATGGGGATTAAGACAATGAGCCCCACGTGGGATAACCTTAATAATAATGTTCATAATAATGCTGGTATTTGTTAAGCGCTTACTATGTGCAGAGCACTGTTCTTAGTGCTGGAGTAGAGGCAGGGTAATCAGGTTGTCCCACATGAGGCTCACAGTCTTGATCCCTATTTTACAGATGAGGCAACTGAGGCACAGAGAAGTGGAGTGACTTGCCCACAGTCACACGGCTGACAAGTGGCAGATGTGGAATTCAAACTCATGACCTCTGACTCCCAAGCCCGTGCTCTTTCCACGGAGCCACGCCGCTTCTCTAACTTAACTTCTCCGTGCCTCAGTTCCCTCATCTGTAAAATGGGGATTAAGACAATGAGCCCCACGTGATATAACCTGATTGCCTTGTATCTACTCCAATGCTTAGAACAGTGCTTGGCACATAGTAAGCATTTAACAAATACCATAATAATTATTAGTATCAATATAAATTCGTAAATTACAGATGTAGACGTGAGTGCTGTGGAACTGAGGGAGGGGTGAATAAAGGGGGGAAATCCAAGCGCAAAGGTGAGGAGGTGGAAGGAAGAGGGAGAAGAGGAAATGAGGAAATCTTAATCCTTGGTTTGGGCGGATGGGGCATCTGCTTCCATTGAGAGGGGCTGTTCTCTGGGCCCTGCCAAGGACTGGCCTGACCGCAGTTGGACCATGGCAGAAACCCAAAAATCAGTCCGGCCTTGCTAGTGGCATGTAGGCGGGGGAGCTCCGGTGGCCACTGCTGGGCTCTTCAGCCCCGACCCATCGATCAGTGGTATTTTTTGAGTACCTGCTGTGTTCTGAGCACTGCTCTAAGCACTTTTTGATGGTATTTGTTAAGCACTTACTATGTTCCGGGCCGGGTATCAAGTTCCGAGGGAGGTCCTAGCCATTTAGGTGGAGAACAGTCCGAAGTCCCAAGTGGGGCTCACATTCTTAATCCCCATTTTTCAGATGAGGAAACTGAGGCACAGAGAAATGAAGTGACTTGCCCAAGGTCACACAGCAGACAGGAGGCAGAGCCGAGGTAGTACAGTAAAACAGAAGTGATAGAGCAGGTAGCCTGCCAACAAGGGGAGGAAGAGAAACTGCTTTGACTGGGCCTTTCTCTCCTCCATAGGGAAGATGTGTGTGAGTGTGTGTTTGTGAAGGAATGTGTGAAAAAGTGTGAGTGGGTGAGAGTGTGTATTAATGTTAGAGAAGCAGCATGGCGTAATGGACAGAGCACAGGCCTGGGAGTCAGACGGTCGTGGGTTCTAATCACGGGTCCGCCCCTTGTCTGCTGTGTGACTTGAAGCAAGTCGCTTCACTTCTCTAGGCCTCGGTGACCTCATGTGTAAAATGCAGCTCAAGACTGTGACCCCCACATGGGACAGGGCCTGTGTCCAACCCAATTTTCTTGTACCCACCCCAGCGCTTAGAAGAGTGCCTGGCACATAGTAAGTTCTTAACAAACGTCATCCTTATTATCATTGTTGTCATTATAATTATTAACATTTGAAAAAAAGAGCCTGCGAGCGTGTGAAAGAAAGCCTGTGTTAGGGATTGCGTGTGTGAGCACAGATTGTGTCTGTGTGTCAGTGTGTGATAAGGGTTTTATGAACAAATGTGAGGAAGAGCACACTCTTTCTGTGAATGAGAAAGTGAATGCAGGAATGAAAGAGAATTTGTGGGTGATTATAAGTGAAACTGTGTCTGTGGGAGGCAGAGAATGGGGAAGTGATTGATTATGAGGGGAAGAAAGAAGGGGAAGAGGGGCAAGACAGTGTGTGGTGATGGTATCCGGGTGTCTGTGGAGGATTTTTTCAGTTTCAACCCTCCTCTTGTTTGTTTTTCTAATGGTATGTGTTAAAGTGCTTACTATGTGCCAGGCACTGTACTAAACGCGGAGGTAATAGATGCAAGCTAATCAGGGTGGACACAGTCCCTGTCCAACATAGGGCTCGCAGTCTTAATCCGCATTTTAGAGATGATGCAATTGAGGCACAGAGAAATTAAGTGATCGGCCCAAGGTCACCCAGCAGACAAGTAGTGGAGTAGGGCAGGGATTGTCTCTATCTGTTGCTGAATTGTACATTCCAAGCGCTTAGTACAGTGCTCTGCGCACAGTGAGTGCTCAATAAATACAATTGATTGAATGAATGAATGATTAGAATCCAGGTCCTTCTGACACTTAGGTCCCTCTAGGCCACACTGATTCTCTTGCAATTATGATATTAATTATAATTTTGTTATTTGTTCAGCGCTTACTATGTGCCAGGCACTGTTCTAAGTGAGTTGACCAACAAGAGACCATCTAGTCTGCGCGTGGTCTCTCAAAGCAAAGGATACCTATCAGTCATTTTACCCCAACACCTTCAACCATCAAAAGCAGTCAAGAGCCAATTTACCTGAGATGCCGTGTTCGGTACTCTATAAATCAAGTCAAATAGACACAGTTCCCATTCTCCGGAAAGTTACAATATATGTCACCATTTCTGTTTTCACCAGATTGGGCTCTCTCTAATGGTCTTATACCATATTACTGCGGCGTGGCTCAGTGGAAAGAGCACGGGCTTTGGAGTCAGGGCTCATGAGTTCGAATCCCAGCTCTGCCACTTGTCGGCTGTGTGACTGTGGGCAAGTCACTTAACTTCTCTGTGCCTAAGTTCCCTCGTCTGTAAAATGGGGATTAAGACTGTGAGCCCCACGTGGGACAACCTGATTCCCCTGTGTCTACCCCAGCGGTTAGAACAGTGCTCGGCACATAGTAAGCGCTTAACAAATACCAACATTATTATTATTATTATTACTGTCTCTGTCAGAGCAGGAGGTGAAAAAGAGACTGAGGTACAGAGATGGAGTGAGACAAGGACACTGATTTGGTTATTTGCAATGTTTAATGGCCTTTTTGGCTGAATAATCTCCCCCTGCACTGAGAGACCAGCACTCGTAGAGAAGAAAAACCCCCCAGCATATTGTTTACGTGGAGTGCTTAAATTGCAGACACTCTGTGTGATAGATTTTCAGAACTTAATGTTATAACTGAGAAAACATTAGATCTAGATGCAGTACAACTGGATTTTTTTGAGATAAATTTTAGATTTTATTCATTGATAAGATAGCCTAATTTATAAATGAAAGGCACCTCGTCAGGAGAAGAACATCATACATTTCTCCTCTTTGAAAGATGCCATGTTTTACTGCTGAATCACAGTTTGGATAATAAAGGAACATTTAGCTTTCCAAAATAAAAACTCAATAAAAAGCAGTCTTTTTCATGACTGAAAAATAAGCACGAGAACAGAGGACTAGGATTTGTAGCATCAACATCATCATGGTCAACCTCATCATGATCATCTTTGCTATTATTATCAGTGGCGTGTATGTGGGCGCCTTCCAAGTGTGAAACTATACTGAGCACTTGGGAAAGAAGTAATAATAATAATGATAATAATAATGTTGGTATTTGTTAAGCACTTACTATGTGCCGAGCACCGTTCTAAGCGCTGGGGTAGATACAGGGTAATCAGGTTGTCCCACGTGAGGCTCACAGTTAATCCCCATTTTACAGATGAGGTAACTGAGGCACAGAGAAGTTAAGTGACTTACCCACAGTCACACAGCTGACAAGTGGCAGAGCCGAGAATCGAACCCATGACCTCTGACTCCGAAGCCCAGGCTCTTTCCACTGAGCCACGTTGCTTCCCAAGCAAGACATCAGATCTTGCTTGGGAATGGGAGGAAGAACAATAATACTTCAGATAACATATATGGACCAGTAACTGAAAGATGAACAGCTACATAAACGAATAGATGCACAGTTACAAATTGGCATAGGTATCTACCTATTGATTGATTGATATGCCCTGAGAAGCGGCATAGCCTGATAGAAAGAGCCCTGGCCAGAGGACTTGGGATTTAATCCCATCTTCATCACTTTTCTGCTGTGTGACCTTAGGCAAGTCACCCAAGTTCTCTGGGCCTCAGTTACCTCATCTGTAAAATAAGGATCTGTAAAATAAGGATTAAGACCATGAGCCCCTTGAAAAACAGGGACCGTATCCAACATGATTATGTTGTCTCTTCTGCAGCGCTTAGTACAGTGCCTGGCAGATAGTAAATTAAAAAAAAAAGAAGAGGAATGGAGCGTATTAAAAACAAGGTAGGGTTGAACTGATGCAAATGAGGTTTGTGATTTAAACAGAGAAGACCGCCCTGGAGGAGGGGAGTTTGTAGGACGGCTTTGAAGGTTGGGAGAGCTGTGACTTCATAAGTGGCAGATAATTGCCTGGAAACTTTAGCCTTCTTAGCTAAAACAAGCAAGACCCAAATTTTGTAGTTAATGCCCAGTATTTTACAGCAGGTCAAACCGAGAGCTACCCTCAGCACTTACTCTTTAAATGAAGACCTTGTCAATCTATCCATCTAAACTATCTACCGGTCTGCCTGTCTGCCTGTCTGCCTGTCTGTCTGTCTGTCTGTCTATCTATCTATCTATCTATCTATCTATCTATCTATCTATCTATCTACTATCATCTATCTATCTATCTATCTATCTATCTATCTATCTATCTATCTATCTATCTATCTATCTATCTATCTATCTATCTATCTATCTAATCTATCCATCCATCCATCTATCTATATCTATCTTTCTATCTATCTAGATGGTCTAGTGGAAAGAGCACGGACCTGGTAGTCAGAAGGTCATGAGTTCTAATCCAGCTCCTCCACTTGCCTATGTGACCTTGGGCAAGTCACTCAACTTCTCTGTGCCTCAGTTCCCTCATCTGCAAAATGGAGACTCAGTACTTTTTCTGTCTCCTATTTTGACTTGGGGTTCAAAGTGGGATCTGATGATCTTGTATCTACCCCAGGGCTTAGAACAGTTTTTGGCACATATTAAGCGCTTCACAAATACTATAATTATTACTAATATATATATATATATCCACACATAAGTAGACATTATAATAATAGCAGTATAATGATAATAGTAATAATAACATGTGACTATGCAATCGATTTTGTGCATGTGTATATATCCATTATTCTAGTATTTCATCCTGACATTTATACTTCTGCCCATGATATCTATGATATTAGAGAAGCAGCGTGGCTCGGTGGAAAGAGCCCGGGCTTGGGAGTCAGAGGTCAGGGGTTCGGATCCCGGCTCTGCCACTTGTCAGCTGGGTGACTGTGGGCGAGTCACTTCACTTCTCTGTGCCTCAGTTACCTCATCTGTAAAGTGGGGATTAACTGTGAGCCTCACGTGGGACAACCTGATGACCTTGTATCTACCCCAGCACTTAGGACAGTGCTCTGCACATAGTAAGCGCTTAACAAATACCAACATTATTATTATTATATCCAGGTCTTCCTCCTACTCCCTCTATTTGTAAATAACTTTTGTCTATCTGGCTCCCACATTAAATTGCAAGTTCCTCGAGGGTGAGGATTGTATGTTTTTCTTCTCTTGTCCCCTTCCAAGCAGTTAGCAAAATGGTCGGCACTCAAGAAAGCGCTTAGTCAATACCACTGATTGATCGGTTAAAGTGTTTTCCGTCTTACCTCAAGAATTGATAAATAAATTTACATGTTTAAACTGAGATTATCACTTTCATAAAAGTGATGGGGCGTGCGGAATAGAAATTTTTTAAATTAAAACTGCCGTTTGGTAACTTAATAATCTCCCTTTAGTTCTGATAGCTGCATTATAGAATGCACAAATGCTTCAAGAAGACAGATTTCATATCATAAGACCTGACCAGTCTATTTATTACCAATCCTCAAATGAAAAGGTTGGTAAAGTGAGAAGAAATGTAGTCGGTATCTTGACTTTTATTTTATCTACAGCACGTTAGGATTTTGAAATCTGATCTGCAACTCCATAAACGTTTCTTTGTCAAGGAAATGGCTGGTGCCTCTGTGACTTATAAAATGCCCCTTTGCTTTATGCAGGTTTTAACCTCTTTTGGAGATGGTCTTCAAGACAGCTATAAAAGCATATTGGATTATCTGCTCTTATGGGGGTAAAAGCACAAATGGTTCGTGACAGATATCCCAACGGAAGAACTCAAGGGCATTTTCAAAAGCTATGTTAGGAGTCTAACAAAATGACTGGGGTTTTTTTTAGTATGAATTCATTTTGGTAAATTTTAAAAATTGCATTTTATTTTCTCAGAAAGCCCTTGTGTCTCTGCCCGGCCTTGAGGGATGAGTTCTTCTCCTGATAACTTGGGGGTTAGTCTCTGGAATGCTTGTCCTTGGGGAAGAGTACATATTTTAGAGGAGGCATCCGAATGACCTTGTTGTGCTGATGAGTCAGACAAGAATCATCGATATCCGACCTGGCTGGAGAGAAGCCATATTGGTACCGGTAGGAAGGATGCTACAATTTTCCTTCCCCGCCAACATCCGTAGCTGCTGTCGGCTTAAAAAAAACGCCGCCCCGTCCTTTAAGTTATGGCTTATTCTCCCCCCGTGGTTACAGCTTGAAAGAGGTCATTTCTGTCTAATAATATACCTGTACGCTCGCTCTCAGAAAAACCCAAAGCCTCCGATCTGTTATGGTCACATATGCGTTTGTGCTTTGGAGCATATTTTATTGCAGAGTTAAAGCAGGCAATCACAGAACTTGAACAAACATAATCTCCCGCATAATTGATTTTCATTTTAGAGATATATGACCCCTGAAAAACACCATTTTTAAAGATTTACAAAATTGCATCTGTGGGGTAAAATGGCTTGATGGTAAGATTCAAGATGAGGGGCTCCCTCCCTCATCCCCTCTCTTTCTCCCGAGTTTTCAGGTCACGGTTTTCGTTTAGCAATTTTGGGGGATAAAATCCACCCTAGCTGTTATTAACCTTCTCCTACCCGAAGGAGAGCTCCTTGGACCTGTCGCAGAGCCTGTGTAGCTTCTTGACGACGTTTCAGTGTGGAATGGATGGTAGTAGCATCAACAAGAATAGACTTTTCTGAAGGATTTTGTGGAGAGTCCTAATAAACATGATTTCAGAAGACTTTATAGAGGGAATAGATCCAGGGCTCTGTGACTCACTATGAGAAATGAAATATGCTGTGATGTGATTGGGCCTTTTCCTTCTTCACTGAGTCACAGTTACCTTGGTGTCGAACAGCAAATTTGGCAGATGCTCTCCGGACTTGACCACTTGCCTGCTGTATGACCTTGGGTAAGTCATTTTACTTCCCTGGGCCTCAGTTTCCTTGTGTGTAAAACAGGGCAGTGTGGTCTAGTGGGTAGAACTTAACTAGGCCTGGGCATTGGAGGAACCTGGGTTCTAAACCCTGCTCCGCCACTGGCCTATTGTGTGTCCTGGGGCAACTCATTTCTCTGTGCCTTGGTTTCCTCATCTGTAAAATGGGAATTCAATACCTGTTCTTCCTCCAATTGAGACTATGAGCCCCACGTGGGAAAGGGACTGTGTCTGAGCTGATTATATCATTATCTGTCCCAGCACTTAGTAGAGTGTTTAACACATAATCAATCAATCGTATTCATTGAGCGCTTACTGTGTACAGAGCACTGTACTAAGGGCTTGGGAGAGTAGGCTATAACAGAGTTGGTAGACATGTTCCCTGCCCAGAACGACATTACAGTCTAGGCGGAGAATAATCAGGCCTTAGCAAATATGTCAATTAATATTATCCCTGTCCTCCCTACCTCATCAATTTTGAGCCTGGGGTGGGACAGGAACAATTCCCCATCTGATTATCTTGTATTTACCCCAGCACTTAGCAAAGTTCTGGGCACATAATAAGCATTTCATAAACATCATCACCCCATATTCATCCATGCCTAAAACTGAGCGAACAGGCCATCTGTAAATTCAGTGAAATACGAAGACGTCAGGGACAGGCACTTGACAGACCACCATTCTGCCCAGCTTCAAAACCCAGATACGATCCCTTCTCCTCCAATATGTCTTCCCTGGTTACATCCTCGCTACCCCGTTCCCGACCCCCCCTCCTTTTTATGGCAAGTTTTAAGTGCTTACTAAGTGCCAGGAACTGTTCTAAGCTTTGGGGTGGATACAAGCTAATCAAGTCGGACACAGTCCATGTCCCGCATAGGACTCACAGTCTTAATCTCTGTTTTACAGATGAGGTAACTGAGGCGCAGAGAAGTGAAATAAGTAGTCCAAGGTCACTCAACCGACGAGAAGGGGAGTGGGATTAGAACCCAGGTCCTTCTGACTCCCAACTCTGTGCTTTCTCCACTAGGCTAAGCTGCTTCTCCCTTCAGTGTTACTTCCCCTTTTCACCCTCCTTTCTATGTCACTGTACCCCTTATGCGCTTTAATTTTCACCCTCTCTTGCAGCACTTAGGTACCTATCAATCCGTAGTTGATTTTAATGCCTGTCTCCCACTCTGGTCTGTAAATCCCACATATTGGAATCATGTCTATCCACCCTATTGTAACGTATTCTCCCAAGAGCTTAGAAAAGTGTTTTCCACGTAGTAACACTCAATAAATACCATGGATTGACTGATTGCCCCAGATTAAAGCCACCCCAAGAGACATACAACCCAGAGAATACAGCTGCGGTTCTTTGATACTTTATTCACCATAAACCCCACAAACAAGCCACCCTGCATCATCAGACCAATCAATCATTGTATTTATTGAGCTCTTACTGGGTTCCTAGCACTGTACTAAGCGCTTGGGAGAGCATTAATCGATCAGTGGTGTTTGTTGAGTTCTTACTGTGGACAGAGCACTTTACTAAGCATTCGAGAGAATATCAGCCGAGTTCTTACGGTGTGCTGAGCATTGTACTAAGGGCTTGGGGAGTACAACACATCAATATAACAGACATATTCCTTGCCCACAGTGAGGTCATAGTTTAGAGGGGGAGACAGATATTAATATAAATCAATAAATTATGGACATGTACATAATTTCTGTGGGGCTCGGGGGTGGCGGCCGGATGGTGAATAAAGAAGCAAGTCAGGGCGACTCAGAAGAAGTGGGGAAAGAGCATTTGTGCCTAGAATGCTCGCTCTACTTGCATCTTTTACAAGTTTAAAAAGGATGCACTCTCCCTCTCTCTCTCCCACCTTTTAATCCATAATTTTCCTACCCTCTCTCATTCTATATTCCTTTTGCATCCCCCGGTGAAGCTTTTTTTTCTTGGTAGGAACTGTGACCATTTCTAAAAGAAAACCGAGAATTAACTTCTATATCTTCTTCCTAACTCTGTTTCTGCCCCTTTCTGCATAGTTCTTTGAATGTCTGGGGCGGGGAATGCTGTTTATGGACGAAGGAGCCATGAAGGATTGGAAATGAGGTAGGCATGAAAAAATCCAGAGATTGAAGCTACCTTACCCCCTGAATATCCTGAGATGAAATCTAATCTATACTCATGAATATGTTTCCCAAGAGGGAACGAGAACATGAATCTTATAAGGATTTGGCCCAACTATTGATCTGTGGTGTGTCTGTATCAAATCAGTTCATTTAATTTGATATTAAAAAGTAAAAGATCAGGAGGGAAGGCTACGTGGAGGAAACTAAGATAGCAGTTTGGCTGTTGCTCTCTCTCTCAATCAATCAACCCATCATGTTTATTGGAGAAGCAGCGTGGCTCAATGGAAAGAGCATGGGCTTGGGAGTCTGAGGTCATGGGTTCAAATCCTAGCTCTGCCACTTGTCAGCTGTGTGACTCTGGGTAAGTCACTTAACTTCTCTGTGCCTCAGTTACCTGTGAAATAGGGATGAAGACTGTGAGCCTCATGTGGGACCACCTGATGACCCTGTATCTACCCCAGCGCTTAGAACAGTGCTCTGCATATAGCAAACACTTAACAAATGCCAACATTATTATTATTATTGAACACCTACTGTGCTAGCAGACAGTCCCCATCCTCAAGAAATGTTCAGTCTACCTCCTCCTGGTAAAGAGGAACGAAGAGAAACATTGTGACCTAGCGGAAAGAGAAAGGGCCTGGGAGTTAAAGGACCTGGGTTCTAATTCCAGCGCTGCCACTTGCCGGCTGTGTGACCAATCAATCAATCAATCAATGGTATTTATTTAGCACTTTCTGAGTGCAGAGCATCATACTAAGCGCTTGAGAGAGTACAATATAATAGAGTTGGTAAACACATTCACTGCTGACAAACGAGTTCACAGTCCAGAAAGGGAGACAGACATTAATATAAATAAATAAATTATGGATGTGTAAGTGCTATGGGGCTGAGGGAAGGGTGAATAAAGGGAGCAAATCAGGGCAGCACTGAAAGGAGCGGGGGAAGAGGAAATGAGGTTTAGTCAGAGAAGGCCTCTTGGAGGAGATGAACTGTCCCGTATTAAGCTCTGCACTGTACTAAGCGCTGGGGTAGATACAAGATAATCAGGTTGGACACAGTCCATGTCCCAAATGGGGTTCACACTTTTAATCCCCATTTTACAGATGAGGTAACTGAGGCACAGAGAAGTTAAGTGACTTGCCCAAGGTCACGCAGCAGACAAGTGGCAGAGTTGGGTTTAGAATCCAGGGTCTTCTGACTCCCAGGCCCATGCTCTAACCACTGGGCCATGTTGCTTCAAACATTGATTAATTGATTGCTATGAGCTCCTTGAGGTCAACTTTGCCACTCTGACGATTGAATAGGCCCGGTAACTCTGGGAGGGTGAGGGGGAAATCTACCCTCCTTGATAGCCATCTTGAATATTCTATACTTTCCTAACTTTTTACATTAATAGCCCATTCACATGAAGAGGAATTTATTGCCAGTGAAAATATCGAAATTCTTCTTGAACATATTGATGTTTGGCCTCCCAAACGTCTTGTGGTGATGAATTTCAATTGCTCCCTTCTTGCTTTGTGAAGAAGTACTTTGGTTTTCATTATCCTGTTCACCAAATCAGTCAATCCATGCTATTTGTTGAGCACTTCCTGTGTGCAGAACACCGTACTAAATGCTTGGGAGAATACAGCAGAGCTAGTAGGCACGTTTCCTGCCGACAATGAACGTATACGGACAAACATTTTCGAACCACTAATCCAGGCATTATTTTTAGCAGGATACTACAACAGGGCATCTTAGCTATCCTAAGCACTGCGTCTTGGAAGGAGCAAAGACCTCGAAATCAGAAGGACCTGGGTTCTGATCTTGACTCCGCTACATGTTTACTATGTGACTTTGGGCAAATCACTTAATTTCTCTGTGCCTCAGTTGCCTAATCTGTAAAACAAGGATTAACACTATGAAGCCCCAGATGGGACAGAGAAAGTGTCCAACCTGATTTAGGGTTTAGAACATAGTTAGAGTTTAACAAATTCCACAATTATTAAGTACCGACCGTACAGTTTGATTACTGCAGGTAAAGTCCGGAGTGACTATGTGTGGATGCAACACACTCCAACACACCTCCATAGAGATGGAAAATGACATCAAACCACAAATTTCCTTTCTTTTTAAGCCCCTCACTGAAAGGATATGGATAACCCATGGAAAGAGATCTTAGTCTCTAGAGAAGCAGCATGTCTAGTGGACAGGGCACGGGTGTGAGAGTCAGTAGGACCTAGGTTTTAATCCCAGCTCTGCCACTTGTCTGCTGTGTGACCTTGGTCAAGTCATTTTTCTTCTCTGTGCCTCAGTTACCTCATCTGTAGAATGGGGATTAAGACTGTGGACCCCGTGTGGGATGGGGACTGGGCCCAACCTGATTAGTTTGTATCTACCCCAGTGTTTAGTACAATACCTGGCACCTATCAATCAATCAGTAGTATTTATTGAGTGTTTGCTATGGGCAAAGAACTATGCAAAGCGGTTGAGAGAGTAGGATGCAACAGAATTAGCAGCACATTCCCTGCCCAAAATGAACTTACGGTCTAGAGGGGGAAACACTCATTGATATGAAAAAATAAGTATTTTTTCATATGTAATTTAAAGATATGTACGTAAGTGCTGTGGGGTTGGGGTTGGGATGAATATCAAATGTCCAAAGGTCAAAGATTCAAGTGCATAGGTGACACAGAGGGGAGAGGGAAGCCAGGGAAAGGACGGTTTATTTGGGGAAAGCCTCTTGGAAGAGCTGTAAACTTAATTCATTCAGTCGTATTTATTGAGCACTTACTGGGTGCAAAATACTGTACTATGCGCTTAATAATGCTTGGAAAGCCGTAGTCTGGCCTCTAGGGATGGGAAACGAGTTCCAGGCTGGGGAGAGAATATGGGAGAGGGGTCAGAGGTAAAATAGATGAGATCGGGACACAGTGAGTAAGCTGTCACTAAAGGACTGAAGTGTGAGGGCAGAGCTGTAGTAGGAGGGTAGGGACGTGAGGTAGGAGGGGGCAAGGTGATTAAGTGCTTTCAAGGCAACGGTGAGGAGTTCCTGTTTGATGCGGAGGTAGATGGGCAACCACTGGAGGTTCTTGAGGAGTGGGAAAACATGGTCTGAACGTTTATGTTGATAAATGATCCATGCAGCAGAGTGAAACGTGGACTGGGACGGGGAGTGACAGGTGGCAGGGAGGTCAGCGAGAAGGCAGATGCAGTAATCACGGCTAAGAAACGCTTAACAAATACCATAAGAAGGTGTCTTGTTAGGAAAAGGTTTCTAAACCCCCCCAAGAAATTAAATTGGGGAAATTATTGAGTACACTCATCTGTAAATGGTTCAAGTTTCCCGATGGTTAATGCACACACTTTTCCAGGAAAGTAATCTTTTACCCACATTCACACTAAATTCATTTGAGTTCAGGACCATTTTGTTCTTTTCTGCAGTATAAAGAAAATATTGATTTTGCTTAATCATGATTTTTCTTTTGGGAGTTTTAATTGAAAAGCCCAGTTCTTTTGAAAATTTCAGTAAGCACTTGATGTCTTTAATGTGAACATTTTATGTCAGAAAACTTCATTTCAGCTTTCTAGTATGACATTTCTCAGGCAAGTAATTTCATTTCTTTAATCAGACTTTCTCTACTGCATCTTGATGCTTTTTAAGGGAATACCTGCTTAGAGACACTTAAGCAATAATAGTGAAATGATTCACATTAATCAGTTGTGACTGAATTAAATGAAGTCTAATTGCCTACATTGCCGATGCATATTTGTCTAACAAATCTAAATGAAAGCAATTGGAAAAACAAAAGCTTCGCAGTGTTTTACACCTTGTCGGCTATTCTGCTCATAATTGGTCATTTTGGATTTCAAATATCCCGTTTACCGTAATGGGCCTCAGGTTGGCTTCTAATGTTTGGAGGAAGAGCTAGATGAGCGCATACACCATGGCTGATGGAGATTTCTGCGAGTTTCTTCTTAAATCCGCAGACCAAATGGATGGTTAAACAAAATCCATTGGGACGCTTTTTTTCGTTTGTCATTTTTCTACCAGACTGTGCCCTGTATTCTG
Organism: Ornithorhynchus anatinus; assembly: GCF_004115215.2. Taxonomy (NCBI): domain Eukaryota; kingdom Metazoa; phylum Chordata; class Mammalia; order Monotremata; family Ornithorhynchidae; genus Ornithorhynchus; species Ornithorhynchus anatinus. The sequence goes on from NC_041749.1 coordinate 4,401,000, forward strand.
ACAGAAAATTACTTACTAATCCCCAAAGTATGGCCCATATTCGAACTTTGTCGCTCGACTGTGACACGGTGGTTAATTTTTATAAACAAAGCCCAAACCTCTATAGATTGTAGTTGTAGCTGTCTCCTCATGAGGGGACATGAACTCCCAGTGGTCATTAGCTTCAACTGGAATATTTGCCCTTCACCAGCCAGGAGAAAAAACTCCTCCCTGTCTCCCTTTAGACCTGTGAGTTTGAATGAGACCATCAGAGTGGCTCTTTTGCTATCCCGGGAATACGGGATTAAATGTCTTCCGTGTGTGAGCTTGGGCAAGTCATTTCACTTCTCTAAGTCTCAGTTCCCTCGGTGGTAAAATGGGGATTCAATATTTGTTCTCCCTTCTACTTAGACTCTGAGCCTCACATGGGACCTGATTTTTTGGAATCCATCACAGAAAGTGCTTTACAAATGCCACTATTATTATTATTATTACAAATATTATACGAGACAGTTTTGTAGTAGTCAGGACAAGTATCTGGAGGGTTGGAGAAAACTTCCATGATATTGCCTCAGAATTAGGTTTCTGTCCTTTCCGTTAATAATAACAACCGATCGATCGATGGATTGTATTTATTGAGCACCGTAATATGAATTTGGGACAGTATTCATTCGTTCATTCATTCAATAATATTTATTGAGCACTTACTATGTGCAGAGCACTGTACTAAGCGCTTGGAATGAACAAGTCGGCAACAGATAGAGACAGTACAATATTATAGAGTCGGTAGACATCATCCTGTCCTCCAAGAGTTTATAATCTAGTGGTGGAAATGGACATGAAACTGCATTTCAGTTAAGTGAAGGGGTAATTTTAGGGATGTGTACATAACAATAATAATTATTATTCTATTCGTTAAGCCATTACTATGTGCCGGGCACTGAACTAAGCAATGAGGTGGATACAAGCAAATCGGGTTAGGCACATTCTTGTCCCATGTGGGGCTCAAAGGCTCGATCCCCATTTACAGATGAGGAAACTGAGGGACAGAGAAGTGAAGTGACTTGCCCAAGATCATACAGCAGACAAATGGTGGAGCCGGGATTAGAACCCAGCTCCTTCTGACGCCCAGGTCCGGGTTCCATCCGCGAACCTGAAGCCCAGACAGGTTAAGGGATCTGCCTGGCTAGTTTCTCATTTACCCAACCTATTCGCCCTCCTTCCTGCTTCACCTCTGTGCACTTGGACCTCGATCCCTTAAGCATTTTGCTACTTATCCCAGCCCGAGCCCCTCAGCATTTAGGTCCAGATCCTTATACTCTGCTCCTTCCCCTATCTGTAATTTATCTCACTGTCTGTCTCCCCGGATTAAATTGTAAGCTTCTGGGGGGCAGGGATCATGTCTATCCACCCTATCGTGGCTCAGTGGAAAGAGCCCGGGCTTGGGAGTCAGAAGTCATGGGTTTGAATCCTGGGTCTGCCACTTGTCAGCTGTATGACTGTGGGCAAGTAACTTAATTTCTCTGTGCCTCAGTTCCCTCATCTGTAAAATGGGGATTGACTGTGAGCCTCATGTGGGACAACCTGATTACCCTGTATCTACCCCAGCGCTTAGAACAGTGCTCTGCACATAGTAAGCGCTGACAAATACCAACATTATTAATTGCATAGTACAGTGCTCTGTACACAGTAAGCACTCAACAAATTCCACTTGCTTTCCCTATAATCTTTCAATGTAGTATAAAATTTGACATCTTACCATCACCAAATTCTGTCGATCTTATCTACCTCGTCGCTGACCTCTTGCCCACATCCTACCTCTGGCCTGGAACGCCCTCCCTGCTCATATCATAATGATAATGATGATGGTATTTGTTAAGCACTTACTATGTGCCAAGCACTGTTCTAAGCACTGGGGTAGATACAAAGTAATCAGGTTGTCCCACGTGGGGCTCACGGTCTTCTTCCCCTTTTTACAGATGAGGTAACTGAGGCACAGAGAAGTTAAGTGACTTGTCCAAAGTCACCCAGCTGATAAGTGGCGGAGCCGGGATTAGATCCCACGACTTCTGACAGACCGACAGACAGACAATGACTCTCCCCCTCTTCAAAGTCTTATTGAAGGTCCATCTCCTCCAAGAGGCCTTCCCTGATTAAGCCCTCTTTTCCTCTTCTCCCACTCCCTTCTGCGTCGCCTCGACTTGCTCTCTTTATTCACCCCCCGCCCCCCAGCCTCACAGCATTTCTTTCTTTATCTGTCATTTATTCATTTCTATTAATGTCTGTCTCCCCCTCTAGACTGTGAGCTTATTGTGGGCAGGGAATGTGTCTATTGTATCAGAACTCTCCCATGAGCTCAATTCAGAGCTCTGCACATAATAATGTTGGTATTTGTTAAGCGCTTACTAGGTGCAGAGCACTGTTCCAAGCGCTGGGGTAGATACAGGGTAATCAGGTTGTCCCACGTGAGGCTCGCAGTTAATCCCCATTTTACAGATGGGGTAACTGAGGCACAGCGAAGTTAAGTGACTTGCCCACAGTCACACAACTGACAAGTGGCAGAGCAGGGATTCGAACTCATGACCTCGGATTCCCAAGCCCGTGCCCTTTCCACTGAACCACGCTGCTTTTCTAGTAAGTGCTCAATAAATACGACTGACTGACTGACCGTCAAGCCCCCACAGCTCCTGCTGGATTCCATCTTCTTCTTCTATTGAGGAAAGCAAGCCCGACTCTCCAGCTGTTGTTTGGAGCGGGCCTTGCCAGAGATAAAGCCTTGGCCTCTTCCCATTCCTCCTAATCAATCCATAAATCATATTTATCAAGCACTTACTGTGTGCAGAACATGGTATTAAGCGCTTGGGAGAGGACAGAACAACAGAGTTGGTAGACGTGTTCCCTGCCTACAAGGAACTTACAGTCTAGAAGGGAAGAGAGACATTAAAAGAAATCGATCTGACAGGTCACCAGTTCTATGTATTGAGCGTTTACCATCTGCAGAGGACTGTACTAAGCGCTTGGGAAAAGGCAATGCAGTAGAATTGAGAGACAAAATCTCTGCCGACGCTCCTCCTGTCCTTAATTCCGCCGAGCTTGGTTTTCTACTTCATCGCCCCCCACCCCCGCTTGAGCAGTAGTTTTGCGCTTAGTACAGTGCTCTGCACATAGTAAGCGCTCGATAAATGCTATTGAATGAATGAATAGTTTTGCATGTTTGTCACCCTCCTCTCTAGCCCAACGAGTCCATTTGCTGGTGAGCTAGAAGAGCAAGAACACAGGTTCTGTACTTCTTTTAGGCCACAGGAAACCCTACCTCTGTTTTTCATTCCCAGTTCCTTCTCTAAAAATGTTCCTTTAAAAATGTATTTTCTGAGGGATCGAGGGGAAGGTAAAACAGCAGGCGTCCAGTATGGGGTTAGAGTTCTGTTCTGACCTCCAATACTGAATCGTTCTCTGAATATCCATAATGCTGGCATGTATCCAATTTGTGTCCTTTTTTTTTTTAACCTTTAAAGGGAATTTATTATTTGTTAACTCTCTGACAATGGAATTGGTGTGCATGAAGGAGTTACTGCTTGTGAGCCATTTCGAATCTCCGAAGGGATCTCGCTCCCTGTGCCGAGTATTATAAAATTTTTCAATTTCTGTGGCAATTGGAGGAAATTGGTCTTGGGTGGAAAATATATGAAGACTCGCACCGGACAAGCCTTTTCTTGGAATTCCCTCAAATCTGCTCCTTAGACTCATGGCAGACAGCAGATTCATTCATCTGCTCAAAAGACTATGGAAATGTGTCTGTGTGTGGAGTTGGATTGCACTGGTGGCTATGAATGGTGACAGAGACAGGAAGAATGGGAGCGTATTATGTGGAGGAGTCTGTGACAGCTGATATTTACCCTCTGGACACATATATATGCAGAAACCCTTAAACATTCATTTAGCTGACAGTCTGGCACATGCCAGGGTTCTAATGATCTCCGGAGAGAGAGAGGGCCGGGAAACACACTGCCAGGCTTTTGATTGATCTCGTAACAATTAGAGTAAGGGGCTACACTGCTTTTATACAGGCCTGACATAGAGATGAGCAACCCTCAGAATGTGTCAATCAATCTCCTGAGAAAGTCTCTCTTTTTCAAGTTTTTAGTTCTCCGGGTCAATATAAGGGAGGAAGAGCAGTAAGCAAGAAAAAAACCAACCCCCAAATCTCTAGCCATTAGCCAGAGAACATTAAAATAGCGGTCTCACGGACTGTATTTTAACAGCAAGGAGGCTATCAATCAATCGATCAATCAGTGGCATTTATTGAGTACCTCCTCTATTCCGAGGACTGCTCTAAACGCTTGGGATTGCACACTAGAATAAGTAAACGTGTCCCTGACCTCGGGGATCTTACAATGCACCGGGACAGTCAGACACTAGAATCATCTGAGCACTAGCACTCATTATTAGCAGAAGAAATAAAATTTCCGCAGCGGTAACGGCGACAGTGGATGATCTATGACACAGAGATCGGTGATACCACAGCTGAAGAAGGCTACGGAGAGAGAATTCTTGTTTGGATCAATCCTGAGAAACTGAAAACTGATTACCTGATATTGAAGCGTAATCTTTATTCTGGGTAATTTTTTTATTATCTCTTGATATACTCTTTTGTTGAGCTAATGAGCAGAGCAGAGGATAATTGGCGAAGATGTAGAATGCTGCGAGGTCCCCCGACTTCACTGATTTTCGAGAGCATTTTACTGCAAATTTATTACTATTCATTTTATCTCTTAAAGGAATAAATGCAGTGCAGTCTATTAGATAAAGGTCTGTTCCGAGAGTCAGGAAATGTACTTTTTTTTTTTCCCTGCCTCTGCCACTAATTCACTGTGGGGCCGTCCATGGTCCATTGAGTTTCTTGGCATCGCAATTTCTCCATTTGTACAATCGGGCTACCGATTCTTAATGCCTATATGAATGTAAGGATTATAGAAATTTAAAATGTAACTAAGAATTAGGCAAGCCCTGTTGAAAAAATCAATACAGAAATATGAGGGTTTTTTTAATCCTTACTTCTTTGGCAAAAATAGAGAATTATGAACAAAGGGACTCTATCTAACCCGATTAATTTGTATCTACCCCAGTGCTTAATACAGTGTTTAGTATATAACAAATACCACCATTATCATTACTATAGCCCAGACAACCCAGCAAGCCCTCTTTGTTCCTCACATGCGAACCTAATCAAACATTCAGTCATTCAATGGTATTTATTGAGCACTTACTGTGGGCAGAGCATTCTATTAAGAGCTTGGAAAGTACAATTCAGCAACAAATAGATAAAATCCCTGCCCAACAACGGGCTCATAGTCCGGAATCACTGTGCCTCTTCCTTTTTTAAAAAAAAAATTGTATTTGTTAAATGCTTACTTTGTGCCAGGCACCCTACTCAGCATCGGGGTGGATACAAGAAAATCGGGTTAGCCAGTCCCTGACCCACACGGGGCTCACAGTTTTAATCTCCATTTTACAGATGAATAATAATGTTGGTATTTGTTAAGCGCTTACTATGTGCAGAGCACTGTTCTAAATGCTGGGGTAGATACAGAGGAATCAGGTTGCCCCACATGAGGCTCACAGTTTTCATCCCCATTTTACATATGAGGGAACTGAGGCACAGGGAAGTGAAGTGACTTGCCCACGGTCACACAGCTGACAAGTGGCAGAGCCGGGATTCAGACCCGTGATCTTTGACTCCCAAGCCCGGGCTCGTTCCACTGAGCCGCGCTGCTTCCCAAGGAACTGAGACACTGAGATGTGAGGTGATTTGCCCAAGGTCACACAACAGACAAGTGGCGGAGCTGGAATTAGAACGCAGATCCTTCTGACTCCCAGGCCCGGGCTCTATCCACAAAGCCACGCTGCTTCTCATCTGGGGTGAGCTTCAGCTCTTCTTCCTGGCTCCCTCCCTCCGGTTTGGAATTCCTTCCCACTTCAGATCTGCCAGACCCAGCTCTTCTCATCTTCAGAGTCTTCTGAGGTCATCTCTTAACTTCTCTGTGCCTCTTAACTTCTCTGTGCCTCAGCTCCCTCATCTGTAAAATGGGGATGAAGACTGTGAACCTCAGGTGGGACAACCTGATCACCCTGTATCTACCCCAGCGCTTAGAACAGTGCTCTGCACACAGTAAGCGCTTAACAAATACCAACATTATTATATCCTCCTTACACTGTGCACCCCATGTGGGACAGGGAATGTGTCTGACCTGATTAACTTATATCTTCCCCAGCGTTTGGAACACAAAGTAAGCACTTAAATGCAATGAATTAATCAATGGTATTTATTGAGGACTTACTATGTGCAGAATACTGTACTAAGCACTTAATGTTGGTATTTGTTAAGCGCTTACTATGTGCAGAGCACTGTTCTAAGCGCTGGGGGAGATACAGAGGAATCAGGTTGTCCCACGTGGGGCTCACAGTCTTAATCCCCATTTTACAGATGAGGTCACTGAGGCACAGAGAAGTGAAGGGACTTGCCCGCGGTCACACAGCTGACAAGTGGCAGAGCCTGAATTAGAACTCATGACCTCTGACTCCAAAGCCCGTGCTCTTTCCACTGAGCCACGCTGCTTCTTAGGAGAGTATAATGCAACAGAATTAGCAGACATATTCCTTGTCCATAAGGAACTCAACAACAACGATAAAAATAATAATAATGATAATAACAATATCCATTCCATGTGGCCTTTCGCCTCCTCAAATTATATTCCCCCTTTTGCCACTTTGATACTGCTTCACCATTCATTCATTATTTATTGAGCGCTTACTGTTTCCCGAGCACTGAACTAAATGCTTGGAAAGTACAATTCAGCAATAGAGACAACCCCTGCCCACCTGGGGCTTATAGGGAAACTTATAGAGCCCGGTCTTGGGAGTCAGAAGTCATGGGTTCAAATCCAGGCTCAGCCACTTGTCAGCTGTGTGACTTTGGGTAAGTCACTTAACTTCTCTGGGTCTCAGTTACCCCATCTGTAAAATGAGGATTAAGACTGTGAGCCTCACGTGGGACAACCTGATCACCTTGTATCCTTCCCAGCGCTTAGAACAGTGCTTCGCACAAAGTAAGCACTTCACAAATGCCATCATGAGAAGCAGTGTGGCTCAGGGGAAAGAGCCCGGGCTTAGGAGTCAGAGGTCGTGGGTTCTAATTCTGGCTCTGCCATCTGTCAACTGTGTGACTTTGGGCAAGTCACTTAACTTCTCGGTGCCTCAGTTACCTCATCTGTAAAATGGGGATTAAGACTGTAAGCCTGATTATCCTGTATCTACCCCAGTGCTTAGAACAGTGCTCTACACATAGTAAGCTCTTAACAAATACCGACATCATTATTATTATTATTAGTCTAGAAGGGGGGTGGACTGTCATCAAAACAAGTAAACAGGCATCAATATAAATAAGTAGAATTATAGATATGTAGATATATACAACAGTGCTGTGGGGTGGGGAGAAGGGGTAGAGTAAAGGGAGCAAGTCAGGGCGATGGGGAGTCGAGGGGGAGTTGAGGAAAAGGGGGGCTTAGCCTGGGAAGGTCTATTGGAGGAGATGAGCCTTCAGGAAGGATTTGAAGGGGAGAAGTGTGATTGTTTGGCAGATTTGAGGAGGGAGGGCGTTCCAGGCCAGAGGTAGGACGTGGGCCAGGGGTCGACGGCGGAACGGACGAGGACGAGGCCCAGGGAGGAGGTGAGCGGTGGCAGAGGAGCGGAGGGTGCGGGCTGGAAGGGAGAAGGAGAGAAGGGAGGTGAGGTAGGAGGGGGCAAGGGGACGGACAGCTTGGAAGCCAAGAGGGAGGAGTTTTTGTCTGATGTGGAGGTTGATAGACAACCACTGGAGATTTTTGAGGAGGGGAGTGACGTGCCCAGAACGTTTCGGTAGGAAGTTAATCCAGGCAGCAGAGTGAAGTAAGGACTGGAGTGGGGAGAGGCAGGAGGTTGGGAGATCAGAAAGGAGGCTGATGCAGTCATCCATTTGGGATAGGGTGAGGGATTGTACTAATGTGGGAGCGGTTTGGATGGAGGGGAAAGGGCGATGATGTGAAGGTGAGACCGGCAGGCTTTGGTGACAGACTGGATACGTGGGGCGAATGAGAGAGCGGAATCAAGGACGACACCCAGGTTGTGGGTCTGTGAGATGGGAAGGATGATTCATCATCGAAACACTCGTGAGCTCGCAACTTCCCACGGTACTTATGTACACAACTTACATATCTATCCATCCATCAGTACTAGGTGCAGAGCACTGTAGTTAGCACTCGGGAGAGTACAACATAACAGAATTAGCGGTCACATCCCCTGCCGATAACGAGAAGCAACGTGGCCTAAAGGATAGAGCGTGGACCTGGAAGCCAGAAGGACCTGGATTCTAATTCCTACTCCGCCGCTTGCCTCCTATGTGACCTTAGGCAAGTCACTTCACTTCTGGGCCTCAGTTCCCTCATCTATAAAATGGGGATGAAACCTGTGAACCCCATGAGGGACATGGACTTTGTCCAACCTGTTTAATTTATATATGCCACAGAGCTTAGTCCAGTTCTTGGCACACGGTAAGCACTTGACTAATATTTAAAAAATGAGCTTCGAATTACTCGAGCACTTACATAAATATCCCCTTTTCCTTCTTCCTCTTGCCTCTACGGAGTTTTAGTGTCATCAGATTGGGAGCTACAATCCACACCTGTGTCTCCTGACTCTCACCTTATGCTCTGTCCACTATATTACCTTGTCTCTTCTGTTCCTATAAGGTAGATTTGTGTCTCTGGCATAGACGAATCATAGGATGAACCACCGATGTGACCCGCAGATGAGATTTCCTTTGTTCTCCTTGATTTATCTGTAATGAGGCCGGTCCTATTCTTTTACGTCCCATGTCTTCCAAAAGAAGGCTTTGCTTCCAGACCCCTTCACGGGGAAATGTATTTTGAGAAAATATTAGCTCGTGGTTTCCATTGTATTTCTGTGAGCCTACAGTTGCTCTGATATTAAGGACTTCTAAGTGAGGTTTTTCACTAGGAAAGATGACAGTGTATAGTCCACTCACTTTTTTAGCATAACAATTCACAGTTGTCAGAACCGGAGGTAAAAAATAGTCAAGATGTTTAGAATACGCGCATGAAAATGTGACATCTGCGGAACATTTTGCCGCAGTATCGTGTTGTTCACATTCCACCAGAAAAGGGAAGCAGGAACATATTTATTGTTGAGAATTCAAGTTACAAGGTCCTATAGGCCGTGTCAGTTTTTGCGAAGTTGAGGTCTGACTCATCGGAGATGGAATTTATTGTTTGGGATTCCCAGTAGGTAAGAGAAGTCACATCTAATAAGAGTAATAATAATAATTATGGCATTTGTTAAGCGCTTATTATGTGCCAGGCACTGGGGATACAAGCAAATTGGGTTGGACACAGTCCCTGTCTCACGTGGGGCTCACAGTCTCGATCCCCATTTTACAGATGAGGTAACTGAGGCACAGAGAAGTTAAGTGACTTGCTCAAGGTCACAGAGCAGACACGTGGCAGAGTCAGGATTAGAACCCATGACCTGTGCCGTATTCATTACGTCATGCTGCATCTGGAGTGCATTAATAAACCAATTGTTCTCATTCCATTTCAGGGTTCAGAAAAGTAATGCCACAGATCCACCATTAATTCTCTTGTCTCTGGTAAATGGATGAGTACAAATAGTGACAATGATAATTATGCCAAGCACTGTGCTAAGCCCTGGGGTCGATACAGTACAATAGACCCTGGTTAGGGCCGTTCTTTGGCATGTCAGTAGTCTCCTTATCTGATCATAGCCACCGAATTTCATCCAGGTTGTTCAGTTTGTTAGATGTGGAGGTTGGGCCGCCCAAAGGTGACGAAGGGATTCTTGATGGGCAGAGTGCTTTCCCACCTGGAGGCAGGGGAATGGATTGAGTGACGTCTTGAAGTCTGGGGTTGCCCGCCTCCTCTTCCTCCTCCTCCTCCTCCTCCTCCTCTTCCTCCTCCTCTTCCTTCTCCTCTTCCTCCTTCTCCTCCCTTCCTGCAGAGCTGGGTCATGCACTGGGGTGGAGCTAAGATAGACGAGGGGTGGAGCTGAGACAGTAGGAGCAGGGCTCAGGCAGGCCGCGTGGACTCAACAAGATTGGAGATCCCAGGGTCCATGCGTTTGGTGTTCCCGGGATTCATGTGAATGGGGCTCTTGGACTTCCATGTGATTGGCAGTCCCAGGCTGCACATGATTGGCACTCCCTGTCTCCACGTGATCGGAGCTCCTGGTCGCCACATGATTGGCGGTCCCGGTCTCCACATGATTGGCGTTCGTGGTCTCCACATGATGGGCACTCCCTGCCTCCAGGAGCTCGGAGCTCCCAGGCTCCATGTGATTGGCGCTCTCGGTCTCCACGTGAGTTTGGCCTTCTCAGGCTCCATGTGCTTGGAGTTCCTGGGCTCCATATGATTGGGGGTCCTGGGCCCTCAGGGGACTGCCTGAGCCTCAGTGACACCCCCGTCTTTCACCAGCCACTACTGGTTTGACCCCAATCTCCCCGACCAGTTGATGGAACACAGAGACGGTGGGGAAACCGGGGCTTGACCCGCTCCTCTCCCTCATTGAGAATCTTCCCCGCTACTGAGCCGGGAACCTTGCCTGAATTAATATCCTTATACCTTTCCTTAGCACTCAGTTCGATGATTGTCCCAAAGCGCTTAACAAATGCAGTGATTATTATATCATTACCAATAACAATATTAATGACAATAACTCTGATAATAACAACAATAATAGTACTGATGGTACTGTTAAGCACTCAGTCTGCGCCAGGTACTGTTCTAAGCGCCGGGCTGGGTACGAGCAAATTAGGTTGGACGCAGTCCCCGTTTCACATAGGGCTCACAGTCTTAATCCCCATTTTACAGATGAGGGAACTGAGGCCCAGAGAAGTGCAGTTGAGTCGTATTTATTGAGCGCTTACTGTGGGGAGCGCACTTGCCCAAGGTCACGCTGGAGACGGGATTAGAACCCAGGTCCTTCTGACTCCCAGGCCCACGTTCTATCGACTAGACTACGATGCCCCCTTAATAATAATCAAAATAATGATGATAATAATACTGAGTATTTTCCTGCCTTGAGCCTCTGATTCTCCGTGTGCCATAATTGGGCTACTGCAGCATTCCAGGAGGAGAAGATTCGCCTCCGTTGACAGGTCGCCATTTTCCGGACAGAGAGTCACCGTACTGTTTGAATATGCAAGAACGCTTCGCAGTGTGGCCTCTCCTTGCACTCTCGGATGCAAATTTGAGGACCCCCCTCCTCCCCCCGCCGCCCAGCCCGGAGCAGAGGAGCAGTGCTACCCTAGGGTCTCCTGGATGGCAAGCGAGGAAATATGGCCTCTCCCCAAGGAGTTCTTGTCGTGTGATAGACACCTGATTTACATACATCTACTTGTCATTATGGTAATTCCGTCAATGCCAAAGGGAACTAGCCGCCTTATGGCGAGGGTAGCGTGTGTAACAGGCGGGAGTGGAGGGAGAGTGCTGGAAGAGCCAGGCTCATTCCCTTCTCCTCACCGGCGTCGAGACACAGAGGGAACAAGATGGTTCTCTCAACTTCCTTGGGCGCCGCTTCCCCGACTGCAAGGAGACTATTCTTTCCCTTCGTATCCGCCCCAGCGCTTTAGTACAGTGCCTGGCACGTAGTAAGCGCTTAACAAAAACCGCACTTATTAGTAGTATTATTATTTTCTTCTGCCAAGGGCTTAGTGGAGTGCTCTGCCCCCAGTAAGCACGTAATAAGTACCATTTATTATCGCCCCGGAAGCATCGCAACAGCTCCTAATCGACCTGGGGATGCTTATTAGACACTTAAGCCTACCCTAAACCGGACTCTGCAAATGCGCAGTCCCCCAGGTATACGAAGCTCTGTTGCCTTCCACGCATACCATGCCAACCGTAGCCAAATCCCCCGGTGGGCCTGGCGGGTTGATTTTCAAATCATAGTCACAAAGAGGTCACGTCTCCCAGCTTGGCGATCCTGGAAGATGTCAGATGAGCAAACTCCGGGAATCAGTGGCTCTTGCCTTCCCCGCTGGGTTTGGCTCTGGGTTGTGAAGGACTAGATACCTGAGGGCCAAAGAGGGGACCGAGTTGGGGGGACTGGTTTGGCCTCAGATCACCTCATTCCCATTTCAGCTGTTCCCAGTCGAACCATTCCCGGGATTTCCTCCGAGCTTCCCGTCTCCAAAAGCATAGTGCCCCCTCCTGGAATATCCCTTCAAAATGTATTCACACAACCTGAAAAGCTTCTTCCACTCAGAGAAATACCTAATCGATCGATCGATCGATCGGTGATACTTATTATGTGCTTACTGGGGGCAGAGCACTCTACTAAGCCCTTGAGAGAAGAAAATAATAATAATGCTAGTAACTGTGGTATTTGTTAAGTGCTTACTATAATGTTGGTATTTGCTAAGCGCTTACTATGTGCCGAGCACTGTTCTAAGCGCTGGGGTAGACACAGGGGAATCAGGTTGTCCCACGTGGGGCTCACAGTCTTAATCCCCATTTTACAGATGAGGTAACTGAGGCACCGAGAAGTGAAGTGACTTGCCCAAAGTCACACAGCTGACAAGTGGCCGAGCCGAGATTACTATGTGCCAGGCACTGTACTAAGCCCTGGGGTGGATACTAGCAAATGGGGCTGGACACTGGCCCTGTCCCACGTGGGGCTCACAGTCTCAATACAGTAGAGTTGGTGCGCATGATATCTACCCTCCAGGACTTTTTAAAAATGGTATTTGTTAAGCGCTTACTATGCTCCAGGCAGTGTTCTGAGTGCTGGGGTAGATTTGAAGTAAGCAGGGTAGACGGTCATAAAATAATAATTATGTTATTTGTTAAGCGCTCTGTGCCAAACACTGTTCTCTCGCATGGGGCTCACAGTCGTAATCCCCGTTTTACAGATGAGGTAACTGAGGCATAAAGAAGTTGAGTGACTGGCCAAGGTCACGCAGCAAACAAGTGGAGGACTAGAACCGGGGTCATTCATGATGATGATGTTAAGGGTATTTGTTAAGCGCTTACTTTATGCCAAGCATTGTTCTCTCACATGGGGCTCACAGTCGTAATCCCCATTTTACAGATGAGGTAACGGAAGCATAGAGAACTTAGGTGACTTACCCAAAGTCACACAGATGATAAGTGGGGAAACCGAGATTAGAACCCACTACTTCTGACTCCCAACCCCTTGCTCTTTTTCACTAAGCCATGCTGCTTCCCATTCATTCATTCATTCACTCCATCATATTTATTGATCGCTTACTGGGTACAGAGCACTGTACTAAGCGCTGGGGAGAGTACAATACAACAATAAGCACACACATTCCATCCCTACAATGAGCTTACAGGTTAGAGGGGAGAAAGAGATTAATATAAATAAATAAGTGATGGATATATATATATATACACACACACACAAGTATTATTACTATTATATGTGCATGAGTGCTGTGGGGTGAGGGTGAGGTCAGTATCAAAGTACTTAAGGGGTAAAGACCCAAGCAAATGGGGGCACAGAATAATAATAATAATGACAGTATTTGCTAAGCGCTTATTATGTGCCCAGCACTGTTCTAAGCACTGGGGTAGATACAAAATAATCAGGTTGTCCCACATGGGGCTCACAGTCTTAATCCCCATTTTGCGATGAGGTATCTGAGGCACAGAGAAGTGAAGTGACTTGCCCAAAGTCACACAGCAGACAAGTGGCAGAGTTGGGATTAGAACCCATAACCTCTGACTCCCAAGCCCATGCTCTTGTCACTAAGCCACGCTGCTTCTCTAAGAAGGGAAAAACCATTTTCCTCAGATACATTTGTTTATAGAATTCCACTTTCTAGACGCCTTGTTATTTCTGTCCATGCCCATTTCGCAACGTATGTCCTCGAATATGTGACCAGGTCTGTAGAATTAACTCCTCATGCTAACTGAGGTTTCCAGGAACCATTTCAGTTCACTTAAAGGGTCACAGATTTGAGCCTCTGAACAGGGAGGGGGAGTAACCTCAGGAGAATGGACAAGGTGTTTGTTTTTACCAAGAGATTCTTGGGTCTGTAAGTAAAATCTGATTTTCAGGGATTATTTTCAGGTTTGTCTGGAGGTGACTTTATTTGTTTTATGGATTTACCTACCGTATCTCCAAAATAATCCCTCTAAAATGAGTAAATAGATTCGATTAAACCATAAAGGAAATATTAGAATGCTTCTTCCCTTCATCAAGGTAGGCTTAATGTCCCTGATAAAAGAAAATAGCATTAGAAAAGGAGCAGAACACATTTGAGAAGAAACACTGATGAGTGGAAGGATTTTATTTTACGTCGTAGGGATGAAAGTCGGGAAAATGCCATTGTTCCTGGATTGAGACGTATAGATGCTCGAGCTTGAAAATGTTTGAGAAAAAGAATCTTCGACCTACCAGAATTTCCTGACCCTACTGTACTCTTCCATGTGCTAAGAATAGTGCACAGCACAGTGTAAGTGCTCAATAAATGCTATTCACTGATTGCTTGACTGATTTCCTGAGGAGAAACTCAGAATTCTCTTCAGGCGTCTGATTTTGCGCTGCTCCTGTTTTCGATAATCTCAGGGAAGATAGGCTGGGACTATACATCTGATTCCCTGGAGGAAAAAAACCCTCCACTTTTACTCATCTTCAATAGAAGCCTTCCAAGGAGTCATGCAGGAATTGTGATATTCCGTTGACATACAAGATGAAAGATTTATGGTGAATGACACAGGGCTTTGAAGAAATAGCTCAGGGCTAGAGACTGGCGATCAGCCTGATGAACTCCTGGGCTGCATCTAGGAGAAGCAGGGTGACCTAGTGGGTAGAGCCTGGGCCTCGGAGTCGGAAAGACCCGGCTTCTAATCCCAGCTCCTCCGTATATCTGCTGGGTGACCTTGGGCAGGTCACTTCAGTTCTCTGTCCCTCAGTTTCTTCATCTGTAAAATGGAGATTAAGACTACCCGGGACAGGGACTGTGTCCAACTGATTGGCTTGTATCCACCCCAGGGCTTAGTACAGTGCTTGGCATATAGCAAACATTCAACATGTACCACAAATACCACTTTGTTTTCGGGGCAGCCAGAGAAATCAAAAATCTCATTTGGAAAGAAAGTGTCAAATAATATCGTCGATGCAAACCCAGAGAAATTCATTCAATAGTATTTATTGAGCGCTTACTATGTGCAGAGCACTGTATTAAGCGCTTGGAATGTACAGTTCGGCAACAGATAGAGACAATCCCTGCCCACTGACGGGCTTAGAGTCTAATTGGAGGAGACAGACAGACAAGAACAGTAGCAATAAATAGAATCAAGGAGATGCACATCTCATTAATAAAATAAATAGGGTTATAGAGATATATACAAATGAGCAGATGAGCACAGTGGGGAGGGGAGGGGAAGAGAGGGGGGAGGAGCAGAAGGAAATGGGGGGAAAAGGGGGCTTAGCTGAGGGGAGGTGAAGGGGGAGGGCAGAGAGGCAGCAGAGGGAAGAGGGGAAGCTCAGTGTGGGAAGGCCTCTTGGAGGAGGTGAGCTCTAAGTAGGGCCTTGAAGAGGGGAAGAGAGCCAGTTTGGCAGAGGTGAGGAGGGAGGGTATTCCGGGACAGCGAGAGGACGTGGGCCGGGGGTCGACGGCGGGATGGGCGAGAACGGGGGACGGTGAGGAGGTGGACGGCAGAGGAGCGGAGCGTGCGGGGTGGGCGGTAGAAGGAGAGAAGGGAGATGAGGTAGGAGGGGGCAAGGTGATGGACAGCTTCGAAGACTAGAGTGAGAAGTTTTTGTTTTGTGCGGAGGTTGATAGGCAACCACTGGAGGTTTTTGAGAAGGGGAGTGACAGGCCCAGAGCGTTTCTGCAGGAAGATGAGCCGAGCAGCGGAGTGAAGAATAGACCGGAGCGGGGAGAGACGGGAGGAAGGGAGATCAGAGAGAAGGCTGACACACTAATCCAGCCGGGATATTACGAGAGCCCGTACTGGTAAGATAGCCGTTTGGGTGGAGAGGAGAGGGCGGATCTTGGTGATATTATAAAGGTGAGACCAGCAGGTTTTGATGACGGATAGGATGTGTGGGGTGAACGAGAGAGCCGAGTCAAAGATGACACCGAAGTTGCGGGCCTGAGAGACGGGAAGGATGGTCGTTCCGTCCACGGTGATAGGGAAGTCAGGAAGAGGACAGGGCTCGGGAGGGAAGATGAGGAGCTCGGTTTTGGACATGCTGAGTTTTAGGTGGCGGGCAGACATCCAGGTAGAGACGTCCCGGAGGCAGGAGGGGATGCGAGCCTGAAGGGAGGGGGAGAGGACAGGGGCGGAGATGTAGATTTCTGTATCATCTGCATAGAGATGATAGTTGAAGCCGTGGGAGAAATCAAATCCAGAGAAATCAAAACTCTCATTTGGAAAGAAAGAGTCAATATCGTCAATGCTTTCTTCAGTAAGACAGACTTCCTGTGGTGGTAGGCCAAGATTAACCAACCTTCCATATCGTGTGGAAGCTTCTCTTCATCCTTGACCTGGTCCTGACATAGTCTCTGCTCCTCCTCGTTCCTCCCCGACTCTCTCTAGATGAAACTGTCTTCCCCTTTCACTCTCTTCCAAGGGAACCTCATCTTCTCCCATTCTGTAAGACTCAGTGGGAAAGGGGGAGGAGTTAACCTCCTCCTTGCTCTCCCCCCTCCCCCTCGCTCTTTTGTCATAATAATAATGATGATGGTATTTGTTAAGCGCTTCCTATGTGCAAATCACTGTTCTAAGCGCTGGGAGGATACAAGGTGATCAGGTTGTCCCATGTGGGGCTCACAGCCTTAATCCCCATTTTACAGATGGGGTGACGGAGGCACAGAAAAGCAGCGTGGCTCAGTGGAAAGAGCACGGGTTTGGGAGTCAGAGGTCATGGGTTCTAATCCTGGCCCCGCCATTTGTCAGAAGGGTGACTTTGGGCAAGTCACTTCACTTCTCTGTGCCTCTTGACCTCATCTGTAAAATGGGGATTAACTGGGAGCCTCACGTGGGACAACCTGATCACCCTGTATCTACCCTAGCGCTTAGAATAGCGTTCTTCACATAGTAAGAGCTTAAATACCGACATTGTTATTATTATTATTATTATTATCCTCAACGATGCTCGCTCAACTGAACTCAACTCCTCCATTCCCCTGCCCTTCCACTAATCCCATTCCACCAATCTGCAGCCGTGGATCGCATCCAGCGTATGCTTCCTCTGCTCTGGTCCACGAGCTGTGATGCATCGTTGGCAGAAATCTAGACACCAGATCGATCTCGTTTACCTCAGATTCATCAGGAGAAGCAGCATGGCTCAGTGGGAAGAGCCCGGGCTTGGGAGTCAGAGGTCGTGGGTTCTAATCCCGCCTCTGCCACATCATTTGTGTGACTCTGGGAAAGTCACTTAACTTCTCTGTGCCTCAATTACCTCATCTGTAAAATGGGGATGAAGACTGTGAGCCCCACGTGGGACAGGGACTGTGTTCAACCCGATTTGCTTGTATCCACCCCAGCCCTTAGGACAGTGCCTGGCACATAGGAAGCGCTTTACAAATACCATTATTCATTTATTGTTTGTATTTGTCAAGTACTCAAAGAGTACAGATACAAGTAGATAGGCTCTGCATTGACTTTGAACTGGGTCGGGTGCCCCTAAAGTATTTTAATACTCACCCCAACTCCACAATATTTATGTCACTATCTTTCTACTCCACTGTTTCCCCTATGCCTAAATTACATTAATGCCTATCTCCCTTGTAGATCCCTATGGGTAGGGATCATTTCTATCAAATCTTTTGCATTGTTCTCTTCCTAGCATGTAGTACAGTGCTCTGCACACTGTAAGGGCTCAAAAAATACTATGTACAGGGAGGGGGTCAAGAGCGGCGGCACATTCTATGATAATAAGTGAAGTGACGTGTCCAAGGTGGCAAAGCAGACGAGTGGTGGAGCCAGCATTTGAACCCAGGACCTTCTGACTCCCAGGCCCGTACTCTAACCACTAAGCCATGCTGCTTCCATGATCCTCTCTCCATCTTGGGTCTTTGTGGATGAAGAAGCGGTTGCTGGTGTCGGCGGTCCGGGTCTGAGATGAGTTCATTCATTGAATCGTATTTATTGAGCACTTACTGTGCGCAAGGCACTGTACTAAGTGCTTGGGAGAATGCAATAAAGCAATCAACAGACACATTCCATAGAGGGGGAGATAGACATTAATAGACTTGAATAAATAAATAAATGAATACATAAATTATTGGTATGTACATAAGTGCCGTGGGACTGGGGGCGGGGATGAATGAAGGGAGCGAGTCAGGGCGATGTAGAAGGGAGTGAGAGAAGAAGAGAGGAGGGCTTAGTCAGGGAAGGCTTCTGGGGGGAGATGTGCCTTCAATAAGAGGAGCGGCGTGGCTTAGCGGAAAGAGCCCGGGCTTGGGAGGCAGAGGTCATGGGTTCGAATTCCAGCTCTGCCACTGGTGAGCTGTGTGACTGTGGGCAAGTGACTTCACTTCTCTATACCTCAGTTCCCTCATCTGTAAAATGGGGATTAAGACTATGAGGCTCACGTGGGACAACCTGATTCCCCTGTGTCTACCCCAGCGCTTAGAACAGTGCTCTGCACATAGTAAGCGCTTAACAAATACCAACATTATTATTCTAATTACACCTCCACCACTGATCAGCAGGGTGACTTTGCTCAAGTCATTTGACTTCTCTCTGGCTCAGTTACCTCACCTGTAAAATGGGGATTAAGACTGTAAGCGCCATATGGGACAACCTGATTTATCTCATATCTACCCCAACTCTTAGAACAGAGTTCAGCACATAGTAAGCACTTAAATGCAATTATTATTATTATTATTAAGGCTTTGAAGTGGGGGAGAGCAATCATTCATTCAATCATATTTATTGAGAGCTTACTTAGAACACTGTACTAAGCGCTTGGAAAGTAGGATTCCCAGACTGAGCTCCCCGCTTTTTCCCTCTGTTCCCTCTACCCACCCTTCACCACTCCGCAGCTAAACCCTCTTCTCCCCCCTTTCCCTCTGCTCCTCCCCCCTCTCCCGTCCCACCCCCTCAGCACTGTACTCGTGCTTAGAGGACCTGTCACTGTTAGTTATCGGGCCTCCGAATATCACGGCGACCAATAATTCTGCTCCAATTGAATTACTGTACCTTTGATTGTCGCGGGTCAGAAGGGGCTCTTTGCAACTGTCACTTCTCATTAGTCTAAGACTAAGCCCCATTACTTCAATTCCACAGGCCCTCGCTTTGTGGGGCTCTAAGCCTCCCTCTTAGACGGTGACTTCCACATTGGCAGATTGTTCGCCAGTGATGCCAAAAGTTCAGTCGGCAGTCCAGGGTGTTGTTGCTTGACTGCAAACTGGCCTACGACGGGCGGCGGTCAGGAGACTTGGCCTGGGTTCTAATGTCGGCTCTGCCACGTACCTGCTGTGTGACCTTGGGCAAGGCACTCAGCTTCTCTGGACTCATTTCCCTCATATAGTAAGTACTTTATTATTATTAGTATCGTTTTTATTATTGTTCTACTTCTTCTTATTGTTATTACAGGGCTGGCAGTCAGGTGACCTGAGTTCTTATTCTGCCTGAAGCAGTTACCTGACTATTATAGACCGATTAGACTGTAAGCCCGTCAGTGGGCAGGGATTGTCTCTATCTATTGCCGAATTGTACATTCCAAGAGCTTAGTACCGTGCTCTGCACGTAGTAAGCGCTCAATAAATACTTTGAATATTATAGCAGGGAGAGCAATCAGTGGCATAAGTTTCATTGCTTCTCTCTGCTCAGTGGAAAGAGGCCCGGGCTTGGGAGTCAGAGGTCGTGGGTTCTAATCCCGGCTCCGCCACTTGTCAGCTGTGTGACTTTGGGCTAGTCGCTTCACTTCTCTGGGCCTCAGTTACCTCATCTGTAAAATGGGGATGAAGACTGTGAGCCCCATGAGGGACAACCTGATCACCTTGTAATCCCCCCAGCACTTAGAACAGTGCTTTGCACGTAGTAAGCGCTTAACAAATACCAACATTATTATTGCTGAATTGTACTTTCCAAGCACTAAATAGAGTGCTCTGCACATAGTAAGCGCTCAATAAATACGATTGAATGAATGAATAAGAAGAGTCCAGTCTCTCGAGACACGCCCCCGGTTTCTTGGGGCTGTTACCATGGCCCAATGTGGCAGTTGGGGTCTGGAAGTCCGGCTTAGCAAAGATCGAGCAGGTAGAGGGTAGAAGGAAGGGAACAGAACATTTCATTCCTCCAGTTTTATACAAGCAGGAGAAAGGTCTTCTACAGGGATGTGCCCAAAATCAAAGACCGTTGCAGTCGAAACAGATGAAGGGGGGACTTGGTCCTAGAGAGAACATAAACTGAATAATAAGTGCTTACTGTGTGCCAAGCCCTGGGGTAGATACAAGATAATCAGGCTGATTACGGTTCCTGTCCCACCTCGGGCTCATGGTCTAAGGAGGGGATGAGGAAACTGAGGCACAGAGGAGTTGTGACCTGCCCAAGGTCACACAGCAGACAAATGACAGAGCTGGGATTGGAAACTAGGTTCTCTAATTTCCAAGCCTGTGCTTTTTCCAATAGGGCTCACTGCTTCCCTTGATTATTCTTTACTAGAAAATGATAAAGGAGAGAGGGCAGAAAATTAAAAGTGGCCCTTAGAGGGAGAATATCTCCACTAGGCCTCTAATTCCTTTTCATTTTTAAAAAATGGTGTTTGTTAAGCATTTAGTGTGTGCAGGCACTGTTCTAAACCCTGGGGTACGTACAAGGTCATCAGGTTGGATGCAGTTCATCTCCCACATGGGGCTCACAGTCTTAATCCTCATTTTCCAGACGAGGTATACCAAAGCCCAGAGAAGTGAAATTACAAGCCCAAGGTCACACAGCAGACAAATGGAGGAGCCGGAATTAGAATCCAGATCCTTCTGACTCCCAGGACTGTGTTCTATCCCCTAAGCCTTCCTCTCCCACTCCTTTCTGTGTCACCCCGGCACTTAAGTTTGCACCTTTATTCACCCCCTCTCAGCCCCACAGCGCTTGAGTTTATATCTGTAATTAATTTATATTAACATCTTTTTCTCCCTCTAGACTGTAAGCTCCTTATGGGAAGGGAACATGTCTACCAGTTCTGTTAATTTGTGCTCTCCCCAGCATCTAGTGCTGTGCTCTGCGCACAGAAGCACTTCAATAAATGTGATTGATAGATATGAAATCCTGGATTGCTTGGAAGAAATGAAAAAAGAGGTTTGGGCGGTTCATTATGGTATTTAATAAACATTTCCTATGTGCAAAATGGGGATTTTCTAGCTCTGTTTCTGTTGTAGCTCTGACTTAGACTGTCAGCCCCATGTAGGACCTGATTATCCGGTAGCTACCCCAGTGCTTAGTACAGTGTTTGGCATATAGTAAGCACTTAGTTATAATTATTATTATTACAGGACTGGAAGTCAGGAGATAATAATGTTGGTATTTGTTAAGCGCTTACTATGTGCAGAGCACTGTTCTAAGCGCTGGGGTAGACACAGGCTCATCAGGTTGTCCCACGTGGGGCTCACAGTCTTAATCCCCATTTTACAGATGAGGTCACTGAGGCACAGAGAAGTAAAGTGACTTGCCCACAGTCACACAGCTGACAAGTGGCAGAGCTGGGATCTGGTCTGGGTTCTAATCTAGCACATTTTCTTTGTGCTAAGCACTAAGTGCTGAGATTAGACTGTAAACCCGTCAAAGGGCGGGGACCGTCTCTATCTGTTACCGATTTGTCCATTCCAAGCGCTTAGTACAGTGCTCTGCACATAGTAAGCGCTCAATAAATACTATTGAATGAATGCTGAGGTAAACAGAAGTTAACCAGATTGGATTTCGTCCCTGTCTCACTTGGAGTTCATAATCTAAATTCAGCACAAAACCTTACTTAATCCATTAGGGCAATTACTAAGTGCTTACTATGTCATAAGGGCTGGGATAGAGGTGAGATGATTAAATCGGACATACATCCTGCCCCCCACTGAACTCACAAATTCTACGACCACCACTCTACAGAGGTTAAGTGACTTGTTCAGGGTCACATGGCAGGTCGAGGGCAGAGGTGGGACTCGAACCCAATCCGTGTTCTTTCCACTAGGCCACGGGGTGAGGGGAAATCTAGGTTGGCAAGAGGGGAAAATGGGTAAGGAACAACGGGGCTCCTGGTGGGGAAATGGAGGAGGAAGTTAGCTGTGCCAACGGGCCGATTCTCGTCTCTTCCCCAAATACACGCCGTCAGCGGTTTGGCGAACGTGAGCTGGCGAAGACAGCTCCGTTGAAGTTATATATTTAGACTTCGGGAAGGCCCTTGATGAAATCTCCTGACATTTCCCTGCAAAATGAGCTCAGATTGGTTTAAGCGCGTCCATATGGATTTCAATTTGGCAGGGAGACTGTAAACAGCGCATAATGATCGACGAAGCCAGTACGCCCAGGTGTCGGGCTGGGCCTAAGGAGGGGCCGTGCTAATTAATTCTAGGGCTGGTCACATGGAAGGGATTTCAGTCGACTTCACACACGTGAGCGATCCGTACGCAGGAGCGACGACTTGATGGACTGGGTGTTGAGTTGCGGACGGGGAACGGTGAGGAACTCAAGTGGACCTCTGCTAAACTGAATTAATCCTCTGGGAAGGGGTTTAATTTCAGCCTAATTTTCCTAGAATGCTTCCAGTAGATATAGATAATCGCAGTTCTCCCGTCTTGAGAAACATTTTCTGACAACCACGGCTCTGTATTTTCAAGAGTTTTTCAGGCTCGTGGACTCATTTGATCTCAACAGTTCCAAGTTCTTTGACGTTTCAGTAGAGAGTCTTTCTAACAACCCCCCTTTCTACACATACCTCCATGGAACAAAGTCATTAATTGGTCTTGGGATGTGATTTAATACGCTCGACATACACACACACACACACACACACACACACAAATTGCCTCCAAATTCTTGTAGAGTCTAGCTCTCCAAAACCGGTCCCTTCAGTGGTTATATAAAAATGTTTTGCTGGTGATAAATCCAACAGAGAAGCGGCATAAAAAGCTCCAGTAAGATTTGATGCTTTGGCCTCACTCCTTTCATGGTAGCCTGATGAATGTCACGGACTACAGCCTGTTGGGGCCCACTTAAAAAAAAAACTGTACACTACAATTTTGTTAAAAGGAGAGAGCAGCGATGATGATGATGGTATTGGTTAAGCGCTTACTATGTGCCAAGCACTGTTCTAAGCACAGGAGTAGATACAAGGTAATCAGGGTATCCCACGTGGGGCTCACAGTCTTCATCCCCATTTTACAGATGAGGAATTGAGGCACAGAGAAGTTAAGTGACTTACCCAAAGTCACCCAGCTGACAAGTGGAGGAGGAGCTGGGATTAGAACCCACGACCTCTGACTCCCAAGCCCGGGCTCTTTCCCCTGAGCCACACTGCTTCTCAGTGTACTCATATTGTGAATTTGACCATGACTGCTGTCAATCAATGTGCAAAAACAGGTCTTGGGAGCGACGATGGCTTCGATTAGAGAAGATAGTAAGCAGTCATCTTGAGTGACTTTTAGGAAAAGTCAAAAATAAGAAAGGGGACAAGGTGGCTGGTCATAACAGTGTTCTTCAGTCACTAGTCAAAGTGCAGTTCAATGTACTCTGTGTTTGGTCACGAACAGCCCAGAAAGGAGGCATCCACTGAAAAAATCATCTCATCGATGGCCCCAGCTGAGGGAGATTTTCTTTGAAACGGGTTTGGGAGATGTTTGGGACGGAGATGACGTCGCTCGTTGCATTCTTGTGCAGTTCCCATTGCCATAGCTGTTAATTTAACAGAGCGGGAAGGTTGGCAACCCCAAAAAGCACACCTGGCCCTTCATGGTGAGCGGTGGGCCGAGGAACAATCGGAGAGATGCAATTCTGAAATTGGATGTATAAATCCGCAGTTAGTTTCCAAGGTTCGGGAATCCAATTTTCCCTCGATTATAGTCCTGCTTTACTCCAGTGGTGAAAGACGTTTCTGTCCGTCAAATAAAGAACAAAAATGCTATAGGCATGGATTGCAAGCCACTTTATCCTTGTAGATGGGGAGACTGCTTCAGACATCACGTGGAAGGGATTCATTCAATCGTATTGATTGAGTGCTTACTGTGTGCTCTGTACTGAGCACTTGGAAAGTACAACTCAGCAACAAATAGAGAAAATCTCTACCCAACAAAGGGCTCACAGTCTAGAAGGGGTGTCTCTCAAATGCCAGAGAGCCTGTGAGCATGGAGCAGGGGGACCTGTCTTTAAGAAGCACAATAGGTCTTGGAGGAAGACCAGAATTAGGACCCTCCGTTTCTCCTTCCTCTCCGCGAGCTTTAATCTGCTCTCTATTTGGGCCCATTTTAGTTCATTCGATCGTATTTATTCAGTGTTTACTGTGTACTGAGCGCTTGATGTCTTCCTTTTTCACTTTTTCACTAGCAGCACGTTCATCTTTATTTAGTAAATGGCAAGACGCTTACCTGAAAAGATTATTCAAAGGTTGAGTTTAAAAAATTCTCCACCCCCATGAAAATCTCACAAGGAAGAATTTCTTCCTTCTCTGATACCTCGAAGAGTTGAAGAAGAGGGGAAACAGGTATGCTACTTCAGAATTCATTCAATAGTATTTCATTCAATAGTATTTATTGAGTGTTTACTATGTGCAGAGCACTGTACTAAGCGCTTGGAATGGACAATTCGGCAACAGAATTGTGCTTCTTGTGCTTACCCAGTTTCTCTCTAGGTGAAAGCCTCTATATTAAGCGCTTGGGAAATGCAGAAACCAACAAGTGACACATTTCCTGTCTTCCAGGAGATTACACTCTAAAGGAGTAGACAGCCTTTAAAGGATTTATGAACAGAGCCATCAAAATAATTGAATACCATTTGTGGATTTAATATAATTATATTTAATAATCTGATCATTAGTGTTATTCATTAAATAACAATAATACTGTGGGATTTGTTCAGTGCTTACTATGTGCCAGTCACTGTTCTAAGGGCTAGGGTGGATACGAGCAAATCAGGTTGGACACAGTCCCTGTACCACATGAGGCTCCAGTCTCTATCCCCACTTTATGCTTTAGAGAAGCAGCGTGGCTCAATGGAAAGAACCCGGGCTTGGGAGTCAGAGGTCATGGGTTCGAATCCCGACTTTTCCACTCGTCAGCTGGGTGACTGTGGGCAAGTCACTTAACTTCTCTGTGCCTCAGTGACCTCATCTGTAAAATGGGGATGAAGACTGTGAGCCTCACGTGGGACAACCTGATGACCCTGTATCTCCCCCAGCGCTTAGAACAGTGCTCTGCACATAGTGAGTGCTTAACAAATACCAACATTATTATTTTACAGATGAGGTAACTGTGACCCGGAGAAGTGAAGTGACTGGCTCAAGGTCACGCAGCAGACAAGAGGCGGAGCGGGGATTAGAACCCAGATCCTTCTGCCTCTCAGGCCCGTGCTCAAGCCACAAGGCCACCAGCACTTACTCTGTCTCGACCCCTGTACTAAGCGCTGGGTTGAATACAAAATAATCGGGTTGGACACAGTCCCAGTCCCACGTGGGGCTCAGTCTAAGTAGGAGGGAGAAGAGTTTAATCCCTACTTTGCAGATGAGGAAACTGAAGCACAGAGTAGTCAAGTGATTTGCCCAAGGTCACACAGCAGGCAAGAGGAAGGCCCGGGTTAGGGAGTGGGAACCCTTGTTTTCTGACTCTCAGGTTCACGCTCTTTTCACCATGCCATGTTGAATTACTACAAGGATATTACTTGTTCTCATGGTTAAGTGGTTTTTGACCAGAGGATCTTTTGGAGAACCATCCTTTTTAGGTTGATATTTTATCCCATTGTTTCAAAAAGTCTTTGAGAGACCAACGAATTTGTCGCCTGTGCCTATATGTGTGACCAAGAATAAAAGTTTCCTTCCCACTGTTGGATTCTAGAAAAATAATCAAGTCACATCAATACAGCACCAGGGGTTTATTAATGTAATAATAATAATAATAATGGAACTTGTTAAGCCCTTACTATGTGGCAGCAAACTGTATTAAGCACTGGAGCGGATACAAGCAAATCGAGTTGGACATAGTCCCTGTCTCAGGTGGGACTCACTGTGTCAATCCCCATTTGACAGATGAGGGAACTGAGGCCCGGAGAAGTGAAACGACTAGCCCAAGGTCACACAGCAGACAAGCGGCGGAGCCGGGATTAGAACCCGTGAGCTTCTGACCTCCAGGCCCGTGCTCTAGCCACCGAGCTGTGCTGCTTCTCAATAGCGATACACATCTGTATGGGTGAAGACAGGTAGAGTCTGTTACCCAAAAAGTGGGCTCAACCTCAGAACCCGAAAAGTGGGCGAGGTAGTCAGTTGTAGACGGCGGTGGGCATGGCGTTCCCTCACACCATCCACGGGAACCGGTCAAGGGTTGGCGTCCTCGATCGGATGATCCAGTGGGTCCAATTAAACACAGCCGCGGTTTTCCTAGCTGATGACGGGGGAAGGTGCGGCTGAAGGATGACTTGGGAAAAAACCGGCTCCTTGAAATATAAAATGGAGTCTGAAAACAAAATGGAGCGGGGCTGGTTAAGAGTTTGGTTTCCATAGCACAGTGAGGGGGAATATTGAGGGAGGAGTGGAAATCCTGGGAAACATTCCAAGGCAGCTTCAAGGCCAGGGAAGCTGAAGTAGAGAAGCTTGTCAATCAGTGTATATACCTAGAGCTAAAGCACATTCCTTTCCCTTAGAAAGGAGATTAAATTCCTCCATCTTCCCCTTTACTCATTTTATCCGGCCTTCACCTGACCCCGAGTCCATTTCAGTCTTAATGCATCATCTGTGCACTTAGATTTCTACCTTCTGGGCATCTGAACTTCACCCCACCCTCAGGCTAACAGTACAGTATTTATAGAGAAGCAGCGTGGCTTTGTGGAAAGAGTCCGGGTTTGGGAGTCAGAGGTCACGGGTTCGAATCCCGGCTCTGCCACTTGTCATCTGTGTGACTGTGGGCAAGTCACTTAACTTCTCTGGGCCTCAGTTCCCTCATCTGTAAAATGGGGATTAACTGTGAGCCTCACGTGGGACAAAATACAATTCTGCTATACTGTAATAATAATGTTGGAATCTGTTTGTTATTTGTTAAGCGCTTACTATGTGCAGAGCACTGTTCTAAGCGCTGGAGTAGATACAGGGTGATCAGATTGTCCCACATGAGGCTTACAGTCTTAATCCCCATTTTAGAGATGAGGGAACTGAGGCCCAGAGAAGTGAAGTGACTTGCCCACAGTCACACAGCTGACAAGTGGCAGAGCCGGGATTCGAACCCATGACCTCTGACTCCCAAGCCCGGGCACTTTCCTCTGAGCCACGCTATTGTACTCTCCCAGGCCTTAGTACATTGCTCTGTACATTGTAAATCCTTAACAAATACCATAATAATTATTATAGCACTTAGTTCAGTGTTTGGCACCTAGTAAGCGCTTAACAAACACCATAGAGATCCCAACTAGAGACCGTCTCGGTCATCTTAGTGAAGTTGGGAAGCATAAGAACATACCTGCCCCTTTCATTTGTAATTTAAAGTTAATTCTTCCCCCGTGGGCAAGTTTTTGAGATGTTCACCACAGGATGATAGCTCTGTTGAGAAAATCTCCAAGAATGTAAATACGAAGGCAAACAAAGCACCAAAAGCCACATTCACAATCTGATGTTGGCAAGAGATGAACGGAACACATCTTCCATCTCTCCAGGAGGTTACGTTTGTCAGGATTTTGGTATCCTGAAAGCGTCCAGATCGAAGTAATAATGTTGGTATTTGTTAAGCGCTTACTATGTGCAGAGCACTGTTCTAAGCGCTGGGGTAGATACAGGGTCATCAGGTCGCTCCACGTGAGGCTCACAGTCTTCATCCCCATTTTACAGATGAGGGAACTGAGGCCCAGAGAAGTGAAGTGACTTGCCCACAGTCACACAGCTGACAAGTGGCAGAGCTGGGAGTCAAACTCAAGACCTCTGACGCCCAAGCCCGGGCTCTTTTCGACTGAGCCACGCTGCTTCCAGCTCCAGAGCTTCAGCAGCCCCAGAGACCACAGTTGAAAGCCAGTTCACTTGTCCTACTCATATTCATTCAATTAATCATAGTCATTGAGCAGTTATGATGTGCAGAACACTCTACTACGGGCTCGGGAGAGTGCAGTGTAACTTTCGAAATACCCTAATCCTTTCTCAATCAATCAGCATTCGAAATAAAATAGTCCTTTATCAATTGATCAATGAATCAATCGTGTTTGTGGAACACTTTGCGTAGAGCACTGTACTAAGATCTCAGGAGAGTATAATGTATCAATCAAAATACAATAGTCCTTTACCAATAGATCAATCAATGGTATTTATAGAGAAGCAGCGTGGCTTAGTGGAAAGAGCTCGGGTTTGGGAGTCAGAGGTCATGGGTTCGAATGCCGGCTCTGCCACTTGTCAGCTGTGTGACTGTGGGCAAGTCACAACTTCTCTGGGCCTCAGTTCCCTCATCTGTAAAATGGGGATTAACTGTGAGCCTCACGAGGGACAACCTGATTGCCCTGTATTTCCCCCAGCGCTTAGAACAGTGCTCTGCACATGATAAGCGCTTAACAAATACCAACATTATTATTACTGAACAAGTTGCTTTGCGCAGAGGACAGCATGGCCTAGTGGCAAGAGCATAGGGTTGGAAGTCAGAGGTTGTGGGTTCTAAAATCCCAGTTCTGCCACTTGTCTGCTGTGTGACCTTGGGCCAGTCACTTCACTTCTCACTACCTCAGTTACCTCATCTGGAAAATGGAGGTTGATAATGTGAGCCCCAAGGCGGACAACCTGATTACCTTGTATTTAACCCAGCACTTAGAACAGTGTCTGGCACATAGTAAGCGCTTAACATATACCATAATTATTATTAGTATTATCATTCTAACCACTTGGGAGAGTACACTACCACCGTCCTTTCTGCATCGGTAAACCTAACTCAGATTCAGTTTGTAATCTGCCATGACTCCTGGATTATTTTTTTTTTTCCAAATTCCCTTACTGTCAGCTGCTCCTCAGTTGGTCCTGGAATGATTCGATTCTCCTCTCTGGAAACGCTTCTAAGCTGCGTATACTTCATTTTTTTCTCGTTGCTCCTAACGGTTTCTCCGACTCGCCACGGAAATAATGAATTCTGATGTTGCTCTCCAGGGGGTTAGACACCCTATCTAGCTTTGCGAACTAAAATCCGTTAAAGATTTATCATTCGGCAGAGACCGCTCTCCCTCAGACAGTGGGGCACTCAAATGCTCAGACTTTCTCTGAGTTTTAGTGGGAAAAGATGGAGATCATACAAAAATGAAAGATTCTGGATTCCTTTCTTCATCCCTCCCTCAGCCCTAATGAATGTATGTACATATCAATAAATTATTTATTCATATTAATGTCTATCTCCCCCTCAAAAGTGTAAGCTCATAGTGAACAGGGAGCATTGCTACCCACTATCCTATAGTTTACTCTCCCAAGTGCTTAGTTCAGTGGTCTGCGCACAGTAAGCACTCAATAAATACCATTGAATGAATGAATGATTGAATGAATAAATACGATTGATTGATTGATCCCGATAATCCCTGTAGATATTGTGCTCGGCTTTCCTTGATAGTGATGATAATAGTAATATTAATGATTTTTTTGAAATGGCATTTGTTAAGTGCTTACTATATATGTCAGACACTGTAATAAGTGCTGGGGTAGAAAGTGGCTAATCAGGTTGGATACAGTCCCTGTCCCAAATGGGGCTCACAGTCTTAATCTCCATTTTCCAGATGAGGTAACTGAGGCCCAGAGAAGTGAAGTGACTTGCCCAAAGTCATACAGCTGAGAAGTGGCAGAACGGGGATTAGAAACCAGGTCCTTCTGACCCCCAGGGCCATGCTCTATCCACTAGACCTCACTGCTTTTCTTTAATTATATTCATTAAATGCCTACCAAGGGCAATACACTGTATTCATTAATGCATTCATTCAATCAATCGTATTTACTGAGCGCTTACTGTGTGCAGAGCACTCTACTAAGTGCTTAGAAAGTACAATTTGGCAACAGATAGAGACAATCCCTACCCAACAAAGGGCTCACAGTCTAGAAAGGGCAGACAGACAACAAAACAAAACAAGTAGACAGACATGTTCTAATCACCTGGAAAGTACACTCACATCTTGCCTACAAGAAGCTTACATTTCTGGGGAACAGAATGACATCAAACTATTCTTTGCATGGGACCAATTATTTGATAGTAAGAAAACAAATTGAGATTGGTTTTCCTGGGTTTTGACACCACGTTTTAAGTCTGCTTGTTCAGGAAGCTTGTGAGAGAGCCAGAAATATAAGATTTGGAGCATTTGTGATAAACATTTCTTACAAGAGGAAGAATGGCCTAACAGAAAGGGCTCGGGCTTGGGAATCGAAGGATCTGGGTTCTAATTCTTGCTCTGTCACTCGTTCATGCACTCATTCAGTTGTATGTATCGAGTGCTTACTGTACGTTGAGCACTGTACTAAGCGCTTGGGAAATACAATACGACATTGAACAGTGACATTCCCTGTCCACAACTATCTTGTAGTCTAGAGAGGGGAGACAGACATCAATACAGATAAATGAAATTACAGATATGTACGTAAGTGCTGTAGGGTTGGGATGGGGAAGAGCAAAGGGAGCAAGTCAGGGTGAAGAGAGGGGGAGATGAGGAAAGGTGGGGCTTAGTCTGGGAAGGCCTCTTGGGGGAAATGTGCCTTCAGTGAGACTTTGAAGAAGGGGAGAGCAATTTTCTGTCAGATTAGAGGAGGGAGGTCATTCCAGGCCAGAGGCGGGATGTGGGCTAGGGGTCATCGGCGAGACATATGAGATGGAGGCACGGTGAGAAGGTTAGCATTAGAGGAGTGAAGTGTGTGGGCTGGGTTGTAGAAGGAGAGAAGTGAGATTAGTTAGGAGGGACCTAGGTGATGGAGAGCTTTAAAGCCAGTAGTGAGGAGTTTTTGTTTGATGCAGAGGTGGATTAGACTGTAAGCTCGTCAAAGGGCAGGGGCTGTCTCTATCTGTTACCGATTTGTAAATTCCAAGCGCTTAGTACAGTGCTCTGCGCATAGTAAGCGCTCAATAAATACTATTGAATGAATGGATGGGCAACCATGGTAGTTTCTGGAAGCGTGGGGCATGTCCTGAACATTTTTGTAGAAAAATGATCTGGGCAGCAGAGTGAAGTATGCACTGGAGTGGGGAGAAAAAGGAGGCTGGGAGGTCAACAAGGAAGCTGACACGGTACTAAGACTTGTGAGACTGGGAAGATGGTGGTGTCATCTACAGTGATGGGAAAGTAGGGGCTGGGGGGCAGGGTTTGGGCAGAAAGATAAGGAGCACTGTTTTGGACATGTTAAATTTGAGGTGATGGGAGGGTATCCAAGTAGAGATATCTTGAGGGCAGGAGGAGCTGCGAGATTGGAGAGAGGGAGAGAGATCAGGGCTGGAGCTGCAGATTTAGGTATCATTTATATAGAGGTAAAAGTTGAAGCCATGGGAGCAAATAAGTTTTCCAAGGGAGTGGATCAAGATGGAGAATAGAAGGGGACCTAGAACTGAACCTTGAGGGACCCCCATGGTTAGGGGGTGGGAGGCAGAGGAGGAGCCCACAAAAGAGACTAAAATTGAACATCCAGAATGATGAGGAGAACCAGGAGAGGACAGAGTCAGTGAAGCCATATTTGCATAAGGTTTTCAAGAGAAGAGGGTGGCCACAGTGCCGAAGGCAGCTGAGAAGTCGAGGAGGATTAGGATGGAGTAGAGGTCAATGGATTTGGCATGAAAGACATCACTGGTGACCTTTGAGAGGGCAGTTAGGGAAGGGAAGCCAGATTGGAGGGGATCAAGGAGAAAACTGAGGAAAAGAATAAGAGACAGCAGGTGTAGACAACTAGATCAAGGAGTTTGGAGAGGAATGGTAGGAGGGAGATGGGGTGATAACTGGAGGGAGCCAGTGGGTCAAGGGAGGGACCACCTAGTGACCTTGGATAAGTCCCTTAACTTCTCTGTGCCTCAGTTTTCTCAATCGTAAAATGGGGATTCAATACCTGTTATCCTTCCTACTTAGATTGGGATAGGGACTTTGTCTATCATGATTATCCATATGTACCCAGCACGTGTCTTAGGCTGTCGAGTCTTCCCCGACCCATAGCGACACCATGGACACATCTCTCCCAGAACGCCCCACTCTCCATCAGCAATCTTTCTGGAAGTGGATCCAAAGAGTTTTCTTGGTAAAAATATGGAAGTGGTTTACCACTGCCTTCTTCCCTGCAGTCAACTTGAGAATCTGCCCTCGACTCTCTCCCGTGCCACTTCTGCCCAGCTCAGGTGAGTTTTGACTTGTAGCAGATTGCCGGCCACTCAATAGCCACTGGTCAAGCTAGGAATGGAACGGACAGACCTCTAGTTGACTCACCATCCCGTAGCCGAGACTGGTAGAGGACTGGAAACCCCCCAGGTGCCATCCTGAGAAGGTACAGATAATAAGTTAAGCGACTTGTCCAATGTCAGTCAGCAGACATGGCAGAGTCAGGATTAGAATCCAGGTCCTCTGAGTCCCAGGTCTGTGTTTTTCCCATAATGCCATGCTGCTTAATTTTAGGAGTAAATATCAAATCAATCAATCAGTCAACGGTATTTACTGTGTGCTTATTGTGTTTAGGGCACTGTATTCAGTGCTCAAGGAGAGTCCAAAACAATAAGAGAAATAGTAGTCGGAGCACAAAATCAAGAAACAGGGATCTGGATTCCAATTTCCATTTCAAACCTGCTACCTGAGGTTTCACATACAAGTCACTGAGCTTCTGACATTTTTTTTAAAGACGGCTTTGAATTAACCATTCCAATTTTAACTCCTTGGGAATACGTGCCTTTGGCGATGTTTCCTGGTTTGTCGGAAGAGACCTGTTGGTCAGTGATGTCCTACTGAAACATCAAATATATCATGAAGGATGGCGATCAGCTTCTGGACAACTCCTTTGAGAAAGAGCCAAAAAAAAAAAGTGGTGCTTAAGTTAGAACTGACAGAACTGAGGTGTTCATATTCCTGATAACAAGGGCGATTCAAGCTGTAAAATTTACCAAGTCATATTAGGGAATCATCCTTGTTCAATAGCTTTGAAAAATAGGTCTCTTCTGTTTGAAATGGCTTAGGTGTGATCCTACCTAAATGGCTTTTCAATGCCCTTTCCAAATTTAGGATTCTGGAATTCTGTGAGCCTATAATAATGAGATGACAAAGTCTGAATCCGCTGAGATGATAATCTCCGTAAACTGAATGCTCAGGCGATCAAGTGATCAAAGCAGCAGAAGAGACTCAGGTAAATAAATGGAACATCAGAAGGACAAACTCCTTCTTTTCCAATAACTATTACCATAAGCCAGCTCTCATAGCCATCATCCTGCCCCTTGTCCCCAGGGCACTGTGCATAAAACCAAATAATATAAAACCAAATAAAATAACACCACAAGGAAAAAAAAAGGACTTCAAGGTAGTCAAGAACCTGAATTCTTCTTATTTCCCTCTGAACTTCTTCCTTCTACTTTGTCTTCCCAACTTGGTGGAGAAATTTGCTACCTGGGTATTTCCCTGGAGATTCTGCAAGGGAACTTTGGGGCTCTTTTGAAGTCAAAACATAGTTCTCTGCTCCTCAGCGAGGGCTCCAGGCCGGATTTCTCACTCTCCGTCATTACAAGTGACCCTCCCATTGTGAAACTGGCTCCGCACCACTTCCGCCCCCCCCCCCCCATTCTAACACCTTTAATAAGAAGAGTGGACACCACAAATCGTGAACACTTGTACAGTGCTCTGCACACAGTAAGCACTCGGTAGATACCAATTCAATTCCACCAATTGAATTCAATTCAGTGAAGCAGCATGGCTTAGTGAGAAGAGCTCGGGTTTGGGAGTCAGAGGTCGTGAGTTCTAATCCCGGCTCCGCCACTTGTCTGCCGTGAGATCTTTGGCAAGTCACTTAACTTCTCCGGGCCTCAGTTACCTCATCTGGAAAATGGGGATTAAGACTGTGAGCCCCACTTGGGGCAACCTGATAACCTTGGAACTACCCCAGTGCTTAGAACAGTGCTTGACACATAGGAAGCACTTAACAAATGTCATCATCATCATTATTATTAGGATTATTTATTGAGCTCTTACTCTGTGCAGAGCACTGTTCTAAGTGCTTGTCAGAGTACAAAAAAACAGAGCTGGTGGAGATGTTCCCTGCCCACAATGAATTTACAATCTGGGGGGAGAAAGTCATTAGTATAATTAAGTAAATGATGGATAGGTACATAAAGGTTATGGGGCTGAGGGAGGGGTGAATTAAGGGTGCAAAGAAGTCTCTGGGAGAGAGAGGACAGCCCAGATAATGTGAGTTTGGGAGGAAAGGCAGAATCAAGATCCTCTCCTGAAAGAGTCCTCCATGTCCTGGTCACTTACACATCAATGGCTCCTGAATTTCTTCTCTGGGGCCACTGCATCCTCTAGCTATGGACCCCATCTCTGTCCTCTTATTCCTACAGCTCCTCGAACGAACAGGTCGCCCGCCCTCTGCCTCACTTGGTCCCGTATCGATTGAAAGGCCGATGGATTCTAAAGGTAATCCTTGGCAAATCAGTAAACTGGGTTGCTAAGTTTGGACAGCCCTGCTCTATAAACGTAAAAGCTAATCAAAGCCCGAGTTCTATCTTGCCTAATGCCTCCTTGAGATGTAGACTTTAGGCTTCAATCTAAATACATAGGCTTTTCGTCCCATGTGGGTTTTGTAAGCTTTGTGCACCCAATACATTCAGGCTTAAATTTCATGAGAAAGTAAAAGTGATTAAGATGCTTGGCTTCCGGATTCCTCATCTGTAGCCTGAATGAAACATGACCCAGGCAGGGTTCCTTTTGATTTTTAATATTAAACCTTTGATGTTAGCCTCCAGAAGAACCTGGGTTCTCATCCTGCCTCGACCGCTTGTCTCTCGTGTGATCTGGGGAGAGACACTTACCTGCTCTGTACCTCTATTTCCTCACCTGTAAATATCTGTTCTCCCTCCCTCTCAGACTGTGGAATAAAGCCTGTGCCTGATCTGATTATCTTGTATCTACCCCTGTGTTTAGTACAGTGCTTGGCACATAGTAAGAGCTCAACAGATATATATATTTTTATTATTATTATTAAGTTCCTTGTAAGTAGTCAGTCCTCCATTTGAGATAGGTTGAAATGGAGTAAGTGTAAATAGGATAGACAGAAGAAATACTTTAAAAACACAGTGAAACCAAACCAATCAATCCCTAGTGATAGTTTCTAGGACATGTTAAGCATGCACCATGAGCGGAACACTACTTTAGTGTGGGAGAAAGCATAATAGCGTTACAAGACATGATCCCTCCCTCAAGGAGCTTACCCTCAAGCAGAGGTGATGGACGCTAAATTAATATACAAAGAGGAAATAGGAGACTGAGATACGTGTAAGAGTTAGAGTTTAAATAATTATTATTACCTGGCAGCACCAAACTTGCTAGGATGTAATGTCCCAAGGAGCAAACTTGTAGCCAGTAGAAAGGTTAAATACTCCAACCACTACTAAAATAGAATAGAGGAGAAGGAAATGTCAGCAAGGCAGAAAAATCATCCACAACCTTTACTTATTCATTCATTCTTTCGATCGTATTTATCAAGCACTTACCGGGTATGGAGCACTGTTTTAAGCGCTTAGAAAATACAATTCAGCAACAAATTGAGACAACCCCTACACAACGACGGGCTCACGGTCTAGAAGTGGGGAGGCAGACAACAGAACAAAACAAAACAAGTAGAAAGGCTTCAGTAGCATCAGTATAAATAAATATAAATGAATAGAATTATAGATAGACTGTGAGCCTCATGCTGGCTGGGGAATGTGTCCAACCTGATTAACTTGTAATTACCCCAGCGCTTAGAACGGTACTTGACACATAGTAAGTGCATAACAAATGCAACGAGAAGCAGCATGGCGAGTGGTTAGAGCATGGGCCTGGAAGTCAGAAGGTCATGGGTTCTAATCCCAGCTGCGCTACTTGTCTGCTGCGTGACCTTGGGCAAGTCACTTCACTATGTGCTCAGTTACCTCATCTGTAAAATGGTGATTGAGACTGTGAGCACCACATGGGACAGAAACTATGTCCAACTGGATTTGCTTGTATCCACCTCAGCGGTTAGTACGGGGCCCGGCATGTAGTAAGCGCTTAACTAACACCATCATTATTAATATTATCAATAGTAATAATAATGATGATGATGATGGAACGCTGGTTGTCCCGATTTGTGAGTATTTTTCTTCAATCCAGATTTCCCTTTTGACATAGAAGCACCCGGTTTCACTCTCTCAACAATTTGATGCGCATTTTTACCAAATGCAAATTTTTAACATTTTTAACAAATTATTTATCTCAGGGCAAACCCCAGTAGCCCTCTCTGGTTGTGCCAGATTACACTCTGCGGTTGTGCGGTTGAAAAAAAAAGTAGACAGAACCCTTTAGCATTCCAGCTAAGTCGTCTGAGGTAATGTGCTAGCAGAGGTAGGTGCCAGGAGTGTTCAGAGAGCTTGAAAAATGACCAGACAGTCCAGAGCCCACATTGCTTGTTGTCAGGAGGGCTGGGAGTATAATAAATCAACCTGTCTTATGTCAGGGGTCAGTTAGTTTGATGTTTAAAGTGTTTTGGCCAATCTAACCAGCCTCGGCACACTCTGTTCATCCGTGAGCTTCTCACATTATTATCCTGCCAAAATGACTCCACCCTGTACTATCTAGCTCGGTAGTTCTGTTGGCCGGAGGAGAAAGTGGACTAAAAGAAAGCACCATTTATTGTGGACGTACAATGCCGCCACTGCGTTTGTTCTCTTTTACAAATCTGGTTAACGGGCGAGGAAGGAAAAGTTGAAGATTTCTTTACCATTCAGAGTTCTGCGTCGGGAAAACCTGATTTTAAATGCTGCCTGGTTTCTGCCTTCCCTCTCTGTGTTTTAGAAGCAGGTTTTTTTTTTTTTAATTCAGATGCAGGAGGGAAGCCAAGCAGCCCATATAACATTCCAAAACCATCTCCTCTACTCTAAATTCCTCCACGTAATAACTGTGCAAACTCAGGAGCAAAGCTCTTGTGGTACTAATAAAAGAATGCCATTAACAGCTAAAAATTAAAAAATGGAATGATTCGAGGGAAGATAATGAGGGAGAAGAGGTGATTCTTTTTTCACAGAAAGAAAAATCATCGATATT
The DNA here is from genome assembly GCF_004115215.2 of Ornithorhynchus anatinus. NCBI lineage: Eukaryota > Metazoa > Chordata > Mammalia > Monotremata > Ornithorhynchidae > Ornithorhynchus > Ornithorhynchus anatinus. The sequence goes on from NC_041749.1 coordinate 4,438,433, forward strand.
CAGATATTTGAACAGAGCACAAACAGAAAAGGGTGGGCCCTTGGGAGATATAGGAAGGGGAATAGGCTGAAACCATAATTTAAAATAATCTGGTTGATGCCTCAGGTAAGAAAAAGGAAGATGTGCTCTCAGATCAAGTTGAAATGATGGGAGAGAGTGGTAATTTGACAGGATTTTGTGGGGGAGTGGAGGAGGAGGAGGAGGAGGAGGAGGAGGAGGAGGAGGAGGAGGAGGAGGAGGAGGAGGAGGAAAAGAAGGAGAGGGAGAAGGAGCAAGAGAAAGGGCAAGGAAAGGAAATGTTGAGGAGAAGATCTGGGAAAATCAGAGCCATACAGCACTGCTCTTGATGCTGTGTCTTACTCCATTCTCTAACTCCGGTACCTATTGTGTTTTATAGCTCGCAAAGTGAGTCGTCGCCTTTCTTCTCCCTGAAACTCCATCCATGCATGCGTGCCTCTTCCTTCTTCCCAATTGCAGAGTTTTGGGAATCTGTTTCCAGCTGGCCCACCAGGTGAGCAGTGGCATAATAATAATGATGATGATGATGGTGATGATGATGATGATGATAATAACAATAATATAAAAGTATTTGTTAAGTGCTTACTATGTGCCAAGTACGGTACTAAGCACTGGGATAGACGCAAGATAATCAGATCCCACGTGGGGCTCAAAGTCTAAGTAGAAAGGAGAACAGGGATCGAATCCCTGTTTTGCAGCTGAGAGAACTGAGGCATGGGAAAGTGAAGTGACTTGCCCAAGGTCACACATCAGACAAGTGATGGAGCTGGGAAGAGAGTCCAAGCCTCTGACTCCCAGGCCCGCGTTCTACTCACTAGGCCCAGCTGCTTCATCTAGGCCACGGGGCTTTACGTGTCCTAAAGTGTTTTCCAAGATAATCGGTCCCCTCCGAAGTTTTAAGTGTGGTGTGGATGGATGTGTGAGTCACTGCTTGAGTTCTGTCAAATCTCAAATACCTACTGTGAGGCTCGGGTGAAATGTCTGAGGAGTGGGAAAATATGCAGAGACTGCAGTTCGTCTTATCGATTTATTGCCTCGTAATGACAGCTGAAACGGAAATTTATGGATAACTGGCCTTCTCTTTGAGAGGAGACCAAGTACAAATCACTCTCTTCTCCGTATGGCACATATATTTAAACAAGCCAGGTATTTTGTGAACTCGATCTCCTCAACTGGATGGTATTTAATTAAGCGATCGTTTACTCTCCGCCAAGAACTGTGCCGAGGGCTAGAGTAGATACAGGATAATTGGTACAGGATAGATATAGATAGATATAGGATACAGAGAAGCAGCGTGGCTCAGTGGAAAGAGCTTGGGAGTCAGAAATCATGGGTTCGAATCCCGGCTCTGCCGCTTGTCAGCTGTGTGACTGTGGGCAAGTCACTTAACTTCTCTGTGCCTCAGTTACCTCATCTGTAAAATGGGGATTTTAAGACTTTGAGCCTCACATGGGACAACCTATATCTACCCCAGCACTTAGAACAGTGATCTGCACATAATAAGCGCTTAAATACCAACATTGTCATTATTATTATTATTATTATTATCAGCTTGAACACAGTTCTTCTCCCTCTAGACTGGCAGCTCATTGTGGGCAGGGCATATGTCTGTTATATTGTATTACTGTACTCTCCAAAGTGCTTAGTAGAGGGCTCTGCACATAGTAAGCACTCAATAATTGCAATCGACTGCCTAAAAAGAACTCCAGTCGAAGAAGGAGGGAAAGCAGCGATCTGACCCATATTGTACCGAGGAGGAAACTGAGTCAGAGAGAAATGAAGCATTGTGGCCTAGCAGAAAGAGCCCATGCCTGGGAATCAGGGAACCTGCGTCATAAACCCAGCTCTGCCACTTGCTTGCTGTGTGACCTTGGGATAGTCACTTCACTTCCCTGAGCCTCAGTTTGCTCATCTCTAGATTTAATTTTACATACCGATTGTCTCTTGTCCTTATTTTTTGAGCCCTGTGTGGGACAGGGCTCAAATGCTGTCTGACCTGATTATTTTGTATCTGCCCCAGCACTTAATAGTGCTTGGTGTATAATGAGTGCTTAACAAATAGCCTAATTATTCTTATTAGTGAATAATAATAATGGTATTTGTTAAATTCTTATTATGTGCCAAGCACTGTTCTAAGTGCTGAGGTAGTTATAAGGTAATCAGGTTGCCCCACATGGGGCTCACAGTCTTAAAATCCATTTTCCAGATGAGGTAACTGCAGCCCAGAGAAGTTAAGTGACTTGCCCAAGGTCACACAGCAGACAATTGGAGGAGCCGGGATTAGAACCCCCATCCTCTAAAAGTCTTGCACTCCAGTGGGGGACACGTGCATTAACATTAGCAATGACCCTGCGAGGGAAGAAATTACTGGGAAACTCAGGAGGAATGGCAAAAGTGAACATCTTTGACGTGTGACCGATTTAATACTGATGATGATGATAATAATAATGATATAATAATGCTAATAATGGTGGTGTTTGCTAAGCACTTACTATGTACCGAGCACTGTACTGTACTAAGCATTGAGGTAGATATCAGATAATCAGGTCCCACATGGCCCTCACAGTATAATGGGGAGGGAAAGGTGGGTATTGCATCCCCATTTTGCAGATTAGGGAACTGAGCCCTGGAGAAGTTAAATGACTTGCTCAGGGTCACAAAGTAGGTACCTGGCGCAGTCAGGATTAGAACTCATGTCTCCTGACCCCCAGGCCTGTGCACTACACCACTCTGCTTTCCACCATTTCTGGCCTTTAAAGTCCCACCTTGCTAAAATAATCGAACCGGCTCAACGGCTACAAGGAACGAAAACAGTTGAGACAAAATAGACCTTGGCGCTTAACTAGGTTGAAGTGAAAATTAAATCCTCAGCAATGCTCCTGATAGTATGGTTCTTCACTGCAGAAAATAGGTGTAAGGAACACGGGGAATTGAATTAGCCTCAAGGGGGAATCAAATCAGAGACAATTGTCCAAGTTGTACCCGGGTAAGATTCCGTGAGGGGTGTGAATGAAACCGTCCTGGAATAGTGTCCCACACACCAACCTCCCTCAGACGAGGCTCTGAATCACCAAGATTTCACTGCACCGTTTGCTGCGGCAGAAAGATTTTTCGGTATGAGTACCGTCAGTGAAGTTGAATCAACGGCCAGCAATAAATCATTAAATAAAGCAATTCCGGGCCCGTGGTTCTCCTTGAGGTTAGACCGAAGTCTCTCAGGGAAATCCATTCCCAGACACATGTCGTGATGGCTGAAGGGCAAACACTGTCTCTAAAAGAGCTGGTCAGAGAGGGGCAGGGGGCGAGGAGAAGGAAGAAAAGGAGGAGAGGCAGAATGAAGAGAGAGGGGAGAAAGGGAAGGAGGGGGGGAAGGAGAAGAGGAAGAAGTGATGGATGCAGCTGCAAAGAGGCACATTCATTCATTCACTAGTATTTATTGAGCACTTACTATGTGCAGAACACTGTACTGAGTGCTTGGAATGTACAATTCGGCAACACGGGAAGAGGAGAATAAAGGGGGAGAAAGGAGAGATTTAAGGTGAGAAGATGGAAGCCAGGAAGTTTACTGTGAAGGAAGTCATTTCTTCTGAAGATGTTCAACTGGAAATGTCCACCAACTAGAAAGTCTCTCAACGACAGAGAATCATTTACTAGATGAAGACACTGAGCGGTGGAAAGGTGTCCTCTGTATGCCACACTGGACCAAGAATCCAAACCAGAAGCAGTGGAGGCTGCTTGTATTTCACCCCGTACGTTTTCAGAAAGGAACAAACAGAAAGGTAGGAAGGCATCAGTGGGAAGGCACTGGTGGCGTAATTAAAAGACCCGGTGCTGAGCGGCAGGAGTTGATTAGAAATTCAACTCAGTCTGAGTAGAATTCCTCACAGGAGGCAGCTGAAGAATTGTACACAACAAGTGACTTGTGGTTCAAATGTGATCAATAGTACAAAATAATGCTTCAGGTCTGTTTTTTCTCATTAGCAGTGAAGTGAGAAAAATAGATCTGGCTGAAACAGAGGGCAGTGTGATAAGACGCCACGTGAGGTTTATGCAGTGAAAGATGAATTTTGAACCAGATTCTCTCAGCTGAGGAGGAGGCTAAATGCAACCTATCACGTTCATCTTCAGGCCCAGCGAATTCTGGGGTGGATTTACAGCCATTAAAGTGGTGTTGGAAATGATTCGGTAATTTATTTTCCATTTTTGTCTTCAGTTTTATAAATTATGGCCTATGGGCACAGTGGTCGGAGCTAAATTAAGTTGAGAGGCTTCCTCTCATCCTTAAGCCTTAGAAGGATAGAGGGTCATGAATGAGAAAGAAGGACAGTCTCAATAATGGAGAAACTGAAGGGATATGTGTGAGGCAGTGACACAAAGAGAAAGAGAAATGGGGAGAGAAAAATTGAGAGAGGAAGAGAGACTGAAGGAGCAGCAAGGGGAAAGAGAGAAAAAAGCAGGGTAAGAGAATCGGAGGGAGAGAGGCTGAAGGAGAGGCTGGGGAAAGAGAAAGAAACAGAAGGACTGAGAGAGAGAGAGAGATATAAGGTGGCTGAGACAGAGGCTGGGGATAGAGAGAGACACACACAGAAAGGGAAACATACTAAGAGAGTTGTTGGGGAAAAAGAGAAAGAGAGAGAGAGAAGGAAACAGAGAGATGCTGAGGGAAAGACTGGGGAAAGAGACAGAGCGAGGGAAATGGAGAGATGCTGAGGGAGAGACTGGGGAAAGAGACACAGAGAGAGGGAAACAGAGAGAGATGCTGAAAGAGAGCACCGGGTCTTTTAATTACGCCACCAGTGCCTTCCCACTGATGCCTTCCTACCTTTCTGTTTGTTCCTTTCTGAAAACGTACGGGGTGAAATACAAGCAGCCTCCACTGCTTCTGGTTTGGATTCTTGGTCCAGTGTGGCATACAGAGGACACCTTTCCACCGCTCAGTGTCTTCATCTAGATTGTAAGTTCCTTGTGCTAAGGGAATGTGACTGCCAATTATGTTATATAATACTCTCCCAAGCACCTAGTATAGTGGTCTGCATACAGTTAGCACTAAGTAAATGTGATTGATTGATTGATTGATTGATTGATTGATTGGAGAGGCTAGGGAAAGAAAGCAAGAGAGAGAACAAGAGACATAGCACAAGCAGTGCCTCATGGGACTCTAGTTGAGCACCATGGAATATATTTACTGGACTGTAATAATAATAATAATAATTGTGATATTAATTAAGTGCTTACTACGTACCAGGCACAGTAGTAAACTCCGGGGTGAATGTAAACAAATTGGGTTGGACATAGTCCCTGCCCCACATAGGGCTCCCGGTCTTTATCCCCATTTTACAGATGAGGTAACTGAGGCCCAGAGAAGAAAAGGGACTAGCCCAAGGTCACACAGCGGACAAGTGGCAGAGCTGGGATTAGAACCCAGGTCCTTCTGATTCCCAGGCAGTGCTATCCACTAGGCCATGCTGTTTCTCGTTATAGGAGCCACGCTCTGTCAGCGCAACAAAGTACAGAAGGAAACCCATTTTTACCATATTATCTAATGCTCAATTTTCCAGTCTTTTCCGTGTTTTTCTCTGGAGGTGAAGGTGCAACCTCTCTCCCCTGATTCCTCTGTAAAACTTCCGGGAGGAACCTAGAATCCCCAGTCCTCGCCAAAGTCAGAACGCCTCTCCTGCTAGCTGCTTAGCAACCCGCAATCCATCACCTTCAAAACATCAACCTGTCCCTTCCCACACTTGAGATCAGCCTGCTAAGATATTTAATTGCAGGATAGGAAAGGAAGACTTAACAGAAGGTCAGCCAGCATTAAGGAAAATGTTAACTTATTAAAGTTCACCTCTGCCAAGAGGAATCACAGCCTTTCATTTAGTGAGAATACCTGTCTTAAGGAGAAACGAACCACAGAGCATTAGCGAGAAAAGGGAAAGAGTTATAGGAATTAATAGTTACGACACCACATGAAACATGGCCAAGGAAAATGTAAATTTCAGTGAGTCATCTGGGTGGGTTTCAGTGTCCCATACTGAGGGAAAGTGAGAGAGGAAGAGAGAGAGACTTCTGAGAATCCTGTTGATCCATCTTTCACTGGTTGCTAAAATCCTCCCTTTCCTCTCCATCCAAACTGCTACGACGTTAATCCAAGCGTTTACCTTTTCCCACCTTGATTACTGCATCAGCTTCCTTGCTGACCTCCCGACTTCCTGTCTCTCCCCACTCCAGTCCACACTTCACTCTGCTTTTTGGATCATTTTTCTACAAAAACGTTCAGTCCATGTTTCCCCACTCCTCAAGAACCTCCCGTGGTTGCTCATCCACCTCTGCATCGAGCGGAAACTCCTTACCCTCAACTTTAAAGCCCTCAATCACCTTGTCCCCTCCTCCCTTACATACCTGATTTCATACTCCAACCCAAGCGCTTAGTACAGCGTTTTGCACGCCATAAGCGCTCAATAAATGCGATTGAATGAATGGACCCAGTCTGCTCCTCTACTGTCAGCTTATTCACTGTACCTGGATCTCATCTATTTCTTCACCAATCTCTCACCCATGTTCCGCCTCTGGCTTGAAATGCCCTCCCTCTTCATATCTGACAGGCAATTACCTTCCCCCACTTCAAAGCCTTATTAAAAGCCCTTCTCCTCCAAAAGGCCTTCCCTGACTAAGCCCTCTTGTCTTCCTCTCCCACTCCCTTCTGCCTTGCCCTCTGACTTGAATTTTCCCCCTTTATTCACCCTTCCCTCAACCCCACACCACTTACGTGAATACCTGTAATTTATGTCTGCTCCCCCCTTTAGACTCTAAGCTCGCTCTGGGCAGGAAACAGATCTACCAACTTTTCTGTTATACTCTCTCAAGCATTTGGTTCAGTGATCTGCACACGGTAAGATCTCAGTAAATGCTGTTGATGGTTTGATCGACTGATGGACAAGTATTCCCTCACCAATGAATAGACCTAACGGAAGGAAAGTGAATCAGCGATATTCCATAAACCCTTTCTTTTTTTAAAGGACATTTTCTGTTTGTGTTGTAAAGAGCTTAAAACTCCATTAGAGCCAAGTAAATGTTAATCATCCAATTAGTACTGACTGCTACAGAGGGATAAACCACAATATCTGTCCATTGGGGTGATTTATAAAATTGCAAAGGATTTTTGCAGAGGCTAAAAGTCAAAATGATTATAACTACCTTGGTCAAGGGAAATGACCTTGAGAACGAGTCCTGTACTTTTATTTAGTTCTGTCTTTCCTCATTTAACTACCTCAGAATATGAGTCAAGATGGGAGAAGCTAATCACTTTCTTTTTACTTATTTCTTCCATGTTTCTTGTTTAGGATACCAAAACCCATGATACCATGTCATCTTATTTTGTGAGGGAAGGTGTGGAGAAAATTTATTTGTACCTGGGTGAATCTTTTTGTCCCTCTTTGTCGGTCTTATTATATACAATCTTAGTATACATGGGATTGGATATTTGATTTGCATTCAGGCTGTGTATCAAATGAACTTGTTAACGTCGAAGTCACTGATCTATAAATTATTTCTTTATATTACTGTCTGTCTCCCCCTTTAAACTGTAAACTCGTTGTGGGCAGAGAACGTGCCTGCAGACTGTTCTATCGTACTCTCCCAAGTGCTTAGTAGAGCGCTCCACACGCAGTAAGTGCTCAATGAATATCACTTGGTGATTGATTGATTGAGCCTTTCACACGAAATCCTTTTGGCAGGTAGCTGGTTAGTCACCAACGTTAGTCGAACTCCAAGAAATAGCGGGAACATTTAATCATTCAAAAGTATTTTTTGAAAGCACTTTGTGGTGGAGAATTCCTCTTCTGGCAATAATCTGCAAAGGGTAAGGCAGAGTGGAAAGTCAGAAGCTCCTTTTGGGGAGAGAACACCTTCGGGCCTTCTGGAATAATTTTCAAAGCATTTAAACCTGCAGAGGATGGATATGGATGAATGTTCCTTTTTTATATATTTGTTAAACTCTTACTATGTGCCAGGCTCTGTACTAAGCACTGGGGTAGAAGCAAGATAATTGGGATGGACACGATCCCTGCCCATATGAGACTCACAATCTCACTCCCCATTTTACAGATGATGTAACTGAGGCCCAGAGAAGTGAAGTGACTTGCCCAAAGTCACAGAGCTGAAAAGTGGCAGAGCTGGGATTGGGACCCTGTTGCCGAATTGTACATTCCGAGTGCTTAGTACAGTGTTCTGCACATAGTAAGCGCTCAATAAATACTGTCGAATGAACCCTGGTCCTTCTGACTCCCAACTCCATGCTTCATCCACTAGGCCTCACTGCTTTAAAGCTCCTTCATTCAATCATATTTATTGAGCGCTTACTGTGTGCAGAGCACTGTATTAAATGCTGGGGAAAGTACAATACAATAAACAGTGACATTTCCTGTCTACAACAAGCTCCTTGTGGGCAGGGATCAGGTCTACAGATTCTATTGTAGACTCCCAAGCACTTAGTACAGTGTTCTGCACACAGTAAGTGCTCAACAAATACTGTTGATTGATTTATTGATTGTTTTTCAGGACAGATGTAGATATGTCATTGAAAACATCTATTTACAGCCAGGATCTGCCCAGGACAAGAAAGCCAAAAAAATTCAAGAGTAGGTAGCTTCTGGCAGTATTCATATGGGGGCAGTTTTAAATTATTATTTAGTGATATATCAGCATGTTATATTCTTCTCCCATGACCATTGAATACTAAACCTGAAAAAAAAGTACCATTATGTGTCACCAAAGTGGTTTCCCAGGAGTCTTTTTCTCAGTGTTGCCAAGTGGATAGAGTGAAGACGAGGAGTCAGGAGACCTGGATTCTAATCCTGACTTCTCCACTTTTTTTTTTTTTAATGGCATTTACTAAGCACTTCCTCTGTGTCAGGCACTGAACTGGGGTAGATACAAGATCATCAAGTTGGACACAGTCCCTGTCCCACATGGGGCTCACAGTCTTAATACCCACTTTACAGAAGAGATAGCTGAGGCACAGAAATTTAAGTGACTTGCCAAAGGTCACACAGCAGACAAGGGGAGGAGCTGAGATTAGAATCCAGGTCCTCTGACTCCCAAGCCGGTGCTCTTTCCACTTGGCCACGCTACTTCTCAAGCTCCTTCTTTGTGATCTTATATTAAATTATAAAATGTCCTTATTTGGTGAGCACTGCACCACATATTAAAAAAAACTTCTTTCCTCCTTCTCTCTCTCCCCTCCTTTCTCTGGATCCCTGTGGCTTCTTCTCTCCCATTTCTGCCTTATCGTAACCCTCTTCTCTCTCTCTCTTCTTTCTCTTTCCTCTTTATTTTTCATCCCCTTCCACTCTTCTGCTTTTTTCTCCCTTTAATATTTAATATGCTTTCTAAGATTAATAAAAAATGCTGCTTTGACTAGAAATTAAACCGAGCCTCCTGCATATCAAAGAATGATTCTATCACCGAATCAACAAAGCATGAGAAGTGCTCTGGAGAGTCATCCTAAAATATAATGTAATTTCCAGTGACTGGACCTCACACTTTGAAGAGAGCAAATTTTGTCCATATTCATATTAGAAAGGTCACATGTGGTGGCAATTCTATGAATATACCGGCAAATGCCAATAAAACAAGAAATGACATCAGAAAAGGTAGACACTTGTCCTGGTTAGGATACCTTCCAATTGGATTTATGAGGTGCTTATTGGTTGATTTAAAAAAAATTCTTCTGATTTGTTGTGTTGGCATTTGTAGTATCCTCCATTTCTGTTGGGTTGAAATTCATTAGTTCATTCATTCGATCCTATTTATTGAGTGCTTACTGTGTACAGAGCACTGTACTAAGCGCTTGGAAAGTACAGTTCACCAATAAAGACAATCCCTGTCCACAGCAGGCTTACAGTCTTGGGGGGTGGGGACTAAGCACAACTGTGACCTTTGTAAGGTTGTACTGTACTTTCCCAAACTTTTATTGATTGTATGTTTGTGTTATGTTTAGATTGTGAGTTGCTCTTCCTCCTCCCCCCCGGATCCCCCACCCCATAGTCACAAAGGATAATAATAATAATAATGATGGTATTTGTTAAGCGCTTACTAGGTGCAGAGCACTGTTCTAAGCGCTGGGGGAGATACATGGTAATCAGGTTGTCCCACGTGAGGCTCACAGTTAATCCCCATTTTACAGATGAGGGAACTGAGGCACAGAGAAGTGAAGTGACTTGCCCACAGTCACACAGCTGACAAGTGGCAGAGCCGGGAGTCAAACTCATGACCTCTGACTCCGAAGCCCAGGTTCTTTTCCACTGAGCCACGCTGCTCGGGGTTCAGGTCTTATTCCCACCTGTGCATTCTTTCCCAATGCTCAGTACCGTAATCTGCACATAATAGGTGTTTAAAAAATGCTTTGACTCCTCTTCCTCCTCCTCCATTTCGAATGAGTTTGGTGCCACTATCAATTACTGTATTTATTGAGTTCTTACTGTGTGCCGGGCACTGTAGTAAGTGGTTGGGAGAGTACAATACAACAGAGTTGGTAGAGGCCTTCCCTTCCCTTGATACTATCCGTATATCTTCCTTCATAATTTTGTCTTTTTTCCATCTCTCTGTCTTTTCCCTGTTTCTCTCTCTCTCTCTCTCTCTCTCTCTCTCATTTATTCCTCTTCTCTGACAACCAGTCAAACCATCAATCATATTTATTGAGAACTTACTGTGTGCGGTACACTCTACTAAGTGGGAAGCAGCGTGGCTCAGTGGCTAGGTGGAAGGAGCCTGGGCTTCGGAGTCAGAGGTCACGGGTTTGATTCCCGGCTCTGCCACTTGTCAGTTGTGTGACTGTGGGCAAGTCACTTAACTTCTCTGTGCCTCAGTTCCTTCATCTGTAAAATGGGGATTAAGACTGTGAGCCTCACGTGGGGCATCCTGATTACCCTGTATCTACCCCAGCGCTTAGAACAGTGCTCTGCACAAAGTAAGCACTTAAATACCAACATTATTATTATTATTATTATTATTATCCTCTGTGACTATGGGGTGGGGGATCCGGGGGGGAGGAGGAAGAGCAACTCACAATCTAAACATAACACAAACATACAATCAATAAAAGTTTGGGAAAATATAGTACAACCTTACAAAGGTCACAGTTGTGCTTAGTCCCCACCCCCCAAGACTGTAAGCCTGCTGTGGACAGGGATTGTCTTTATTGCTGAACTGTACTTTCCAAGCGCTTAGTACAGTGCTCTGTACACCGTAAGCACTCAATAAATACGATCGAATGAATGAACTAATGAATTTCAACCCAACAGAAATGGAGGATACTACAAATGCCAACACAACAAATCAGAAGAATTTTTTAAACATCAACCAATAAGCACCTCATAAATCCAATTGGAAGGTATCCTAACCAGGACAATTGTCTACCTGGAATTGGCGGTGTTGACGGGGAGACGGGAATTGAAATGAATTGCGGATGTGTACGTAAGTCCTGTGAGGCTGAGGGTGGAGAGAATGTCAAGCGCTTAAAAATGGACCGATCAAAATGCAAGGGTGATGCAGTTCTGTTAATAGACTGTAGACTGAGTCCCTTACCTTTTCTGACTCTTCAGTAACAATAACAATGACCGTATTTGTTAAAGGCTTACTCTGTGCCAAGCACTGTTCTAAGCTCTTCCTCATGGAGCACTAAGGACCAGGCCACGCGATGCCAAGAAAGATACCATTCTCACATCAGCAAAAAGAAAGGGGGATTGTCGGAATTTCTTTGCTCTCCGTCGGCAGCGACTCCTCGCCAGAGTCCTGCCGAACCAAATGCTGAAGACTAGGCTCGGGATGTGGTCTTGGACCAACGAGATTTAAGAGGAGAAAAGGGAAAGATTGACTGAATTTTTGGGCTGAGGGGATGTCACCCCCATAAATGCAGAGGTGCATTGCCTGGCTTGCTTTTGTCTGTGGGAACTTAGAAGTCTTCATTCTCCCTCATCTGGAACAATCAGTCAATCAATCAGTGGTAATTATTGAGTGCTTACTAAAGCAGCATGGAAAGCCTCATGGTGTAGTGGACACAACACAAGTCATGGGTTCTAATCCCGCCACTTCATTTCTCTGTGCCTCGGTTACCTCATCTGTCAAATGGGGATAAAGACCGTGAGTCCCATGTGGGACAGGGACCGTCGTGTCCAACTCTATTTGCTTGTATCCACCCTAGGGCTTAGTACAGTTTCTGGCACATAGTAATCGCTTAAATGCCACAGTTATTATTATTATTGTTATTTCTTCGTGCAGAGCCCTGTGGTAAGAGTTTGGGAGAGGATGATACAACAGAATTAGCAGACATCTTCCTTGCCCATAATGAGTTTACAGTCTAGAGGGATCTTACAGTCTAGAGAGATAGCCCAAACCTGTCACCCCTACTCAACTCTGTGTTCCACAAGCACAGAAGAGAAAGAGAACATAATAATAATAATAATAATAATAATAATATCTGTAGCGCTTACTATTTGTCAATCACTGTTCTAAGCGCTGGGGTAGATACAAAGTTACCAGGTTGTCCCACATGGGACTCACAGTCTTAATCCTCATTTTGCAGATGAGGTAACTGAGGCACAGAAGAGTTAAGTGACTTGCCCAGAGTCACACAGCTGACGAGTGGTGGAGATGGGATTAGAACCCACATCCTTTGACTCCCAAGCCCATGCTCTTTCCATTAAGCCACACCGCTTCTCTAATCTCATAGCCTGGCTCCGCCACTTGTCAGCAGTGTGACTGTGGGCAAGTCACTTCACTTCTCTGGGCCTCAGTTACCTCATCTGTCAAATGGGGATGAAGACTGTGAGCCCCATGTGGGACAACCTGATTACCCTGTATCTACCCCAGCGCTAAGAACAGTGCTCTGCAAGCGCTTAACAAATACCGACATTATTAATCGTGATCATGACGGTGGGGCAGCACTTGGAGGAGTTGAGAGAGCAGCAGGTGGTGGATAATAAACCTGAGACGGTGAACTAGAAACAAAAAGACCAGCGTGGCTCAGTGGAAAGAGCCCGGGCTTTGGAGTGAGAGGTCATGAGTTCGAATCCCGGCTCTGCCACTTGTCAGTTGTGTGACTGTGGGCAAGTCACTTCACTTCTCTGGGCGTCAGTTCCCTCATCTGTAAAATGGGGATGAAGACCGCGAGCCCCACGTGGGACAACCTGATTCCCCTGTGTCTACCCCCGTGCTTAGAACAGTGCTCTGCACATAGCAAGCGCTTAACAAATACTAACATAAAAAGACCATCCCTTCCTCCCTGCCAGTGGCAGAGGAAGAAGGAACCAAAAAATGAGCTAGAATCTCACATCATTCCAGAGGTCCCAGCTTTCACAGGGTTGGTGGCCTAGCTAATTCCCTTTCCCTGAGGAACTAAGATGCTTAATGGGTGGATTTTTCCGTCCTCCCCTATATGGATGGAGAATATGAGGCTCAGCCAGGTGTACGACTTGCGCAAGGTCCGCCACCGCGTCAGGGGCAAAGCGGGTTCCCAAAGCCACTGTCTCCTCATTTCCCTCCTTGCACTCTTCCTACCCCCTCTCAGGTTTCCAGTCCTCTACCAGTCGCGGCTGTGGGACAAAGAGTCTAGCAGAGGCATATCCATTCCATTCCTAGCTTAGGCAGTGGCTAGCGAGTGGAAGAAGGACAATCTGCTACGAGTCAAACCTCACCTATGCTGGGCAGCAACGGCATGAGAGAGTTGAGGGTCAAGACTCAAGTTTAATGTGTGGAAGAAGCCACTTGTCAGCTGTGTGACTTTGGGCAAGTCACTTAATCCCTCCCTCCCTCCTTATCTTTCTCCCTCCTTCCCTTCTTCCCCCTTCCTTCCTCCCACATTCCCCCCGCATCGGTCTCTGTGTCCATGTATCTGTTTTTGTATCCATCTAGAATAATGGTAATGATGATGATATTAATAATAATAATAATGTTGGTATTTGTTAAGCGCTTACTATGTGCCGAGCACTGTTCTAAGCGCTGGGGTAGATACAGGGGAATCAGGTTGTCCCACATGGGGCTCACAGTCTTAATCCCCATTTTACAGATGAGGGAACTGAGGCCCAGAGAAGTTAAGTGACTTGCCCACAGTCACACAGCTGACAAGTGGCAGAGCTGGGATTCGAACTCATGAGTCCTGACTCCAAAGCCCGTGCACTTTCCACTGAGCCACGCTGCTTCTCTACTTACTACCTTCCAAACTCTTTAATAATAATAATGTTGGTATTTGTTAACCGCTTACTATGTGCAGAGCACTGTTCTAAGCAATGGGGTAGATACGGGGTAATCAGGTTGTCCCACATGAGGCTCACAGTCTTCATCCCCATTTTACAGATGAGGTCACTGAGGCACAGAGAAGTTAAGTGACTTGCCCACAGTCACACAACCTTTACTAAGTGTTGGGGTTGATGCAGTGTGATCTTTTGTAGGCAACTGTGTCATTCATTCATTCAATAGTATTTATTGAGCGCTTACTATGTGCGGAGCACTGTACTAAGCGCTTGGAATGGACAAATCGGTAACCGATAGAGACGGTCCCTGCCCTTTGACGGGCTTACGGTCTAATCCGGGGAGACGGACAGACAAGAACAATGGCAATAAATAGAATCACGCGACTGTCAATCTAGAGACTGTCTCGTATTTACCTCAGTGCTTAGTAAAATGCTTGGAATTTAGTAAGTGCTTCACAAATACCACAGTTAATAGTATTGTTACTTGCATTTTTTCAGTTTGTTCAAGGCACCCGGTGCATTCATGAAGGACTCATTTTTGATGCCAAGGCACAAGACAGGTACAGGGTGAATGACAGGTATGCAGAAAATTTTCCCACATTTTTAACCAACAGAGGGTGATAGTGTAGTGTCCTGTTTTTTGTTTATTTTTATTCTTACATTCTCTTTAGGGATGGTGTTTGAAGTTCAGTAAATTTATCTGCATAGTTTCTCAGATGCCTGAGAGTAGAAAAATAGACCAATCTAGTTCCTTTTATACCAGGTAAATCTCCCAGTTTTATGCTTTCCTTTGTTCCTTTTTAGATAGAGTTGAATCTTCAAGTGTGCTAGCTCATGTTCCCAATGATATTCTGACAAGAGTCGTAATTCATTTTGCTTTTCCTTGCAGTGCTATGGTCGAATGACTAACGTCCTATATCTCAGTAAGTTAGAAGCAGCGTGGCTCAGTGGAAAGAACCTGGGCTTCGGACTCAGAGGTCATGGGTTCGAATCCCTGCTCTGCCACTTGTCAGCTGTGTGACTGTGGGAAAGTCACTTCACTTCTCTGGGCCTCAGTTCCCTCATCTGTAAAATGGGGATGAGGACTGTGAGCCCCACGTGGGACAACCTGATTACCCTGTATCTACTCCAGTGCTTAGAACAGTGTTCTGCACCTAGTAAGCGCTTAACAAATACCAA
Source organism: Ornithorhynchus anatinus (assembly GCF_004115215.2). NCBI lineage: Eukaryota > Metazoa > Chordata > Mammalia > Monotremata > Ornithorhynchidae > Ornithorhynchus > Ornithorhynchus anatinus. The sequence continues at coordinate 4,453,870 of NC_041749.1, forward strand.
CATTATAAAATAGGGATGAAGACTGTGAGCCTCACGTGGGACAACCTGATTCCCCTGCTTCTCCCCCAGCGCTTAGAACAGTGCTCTGCACCTAGTAAGCGCTTAACAAATACCAACATTATTATTATTAGATTCCAATTGTAGACAACAGGCTGCGTCCACTATAAGAATATAGCGCTTAATACAGTGCACGCAGTAAGTGCTCAGTTAATACATTTGAACGAATAATCTTTTGTTAAATTATGATCTTAAAATCTTAAACATCTTAAATAATCTCTTGCTGTCGACTTCTTGCTCACACCCTGGCTCTTGCATGGAACTTCCTCCCCTTTTGCTTTTGGTAAGACCGCGAGCCAAATGTGGGACAGGAACTGGGCCCAACCCGGCTAATTTATACGTACCCCAGTGCGGCAAACAGTGCTTGGCACATAGTAAGTGGTTAAGTCACTTAACTTCTCTGTACCTCAGTTTCCTCTTCTGCAAAATGGGGATTAAATACCTGTTCCCTCTCCCCCTTAGACTGTGAGCCCCATACAGAACAGAGATTGTACTGTTGTATCTATCCCAGTGCTTAGCTCTGTGCTTGGCACATAGTTAGATCTTAACAAATAGCTCAATTAAAATTAAATTTACTACCTTTTAGTTCATTGTTCTGCCAGTACACCTCTTCCCGCTCAAAACCTTCCAGTTCCCATCTCTCACTACTGTCTGCTTTCAAAGGAAAAGACCAGACTGCATCACTTCCTTCTCCTAAGCCCGGAAGGCTTTTATTCATCTAGCAAAAACTGCGAAGGAGAGCCTGTGTTGTGGAAACAAGGGGTCCGTTTGCTCTCCTGGAAAGAGCACGGGCCTGGGATTCAGAAGGAATTGGGTTCTAATCCTGGCTCTGCCACCTGTCAGCTATGTGACCTCGGGCTAGTCACAACACTTCTCTGGGCCTCAGTTACCTCACCTGTAAAATGGGGATTCAGTCTTCTCCCTCCTACTTCATCGTAAGCCCCATGTGAGACCTGATGATCTAGCATTTATCCCAATGCTTGGCAGATAACAAGTGTTTAACAAATGCCACAGTTATTCTAAGTGCTAGAGTGGATACAAGATAATTAGGGGAGACACAGTCTGTGTACCACGGGATTCAAGGTCTAAGTAGGAGAGAGAAGAGGGATTCGATCCCCATTTACAGATCCCAGCTCTGCCACATGTCAGCTGTGTGACTGTAGGCAAGTCACTGAACTTCTCTGTGCCTCAGTTCCCTCATCTGTAAAATGGGGATTAACTGTGTGCCTCACGTGGGACAACCTGATTACCCTGTATCTACCCCAGGGCTTAGAACAGTGCTCTGCACATAGTAAACGCTTAACAAATACCATTATTATGAGGAAATAATAATATTCATTCAATAGTACGGCCCAGAGAAGTTCAGTGATTTGCCCAAAGTCACACAGCTGATAAGTGGCGGAGCCGGAATTAGAACCCACAACCTCTGACTCCCAAGCCCGGGCTCTTTCCACTGAGGCACGCTGCTTCCCTCAATAAGCGATGCGGGAGGTTCTGTCCTCTGAGTGCTGGGCCATGGAAACACACAAACAAAGACTATAAGCTCCTTGTGGGCAGGGGACATGTCTACCAACTCTGTTGCAGCGTGGCTCAGTGGAAAGAGAACGGACTTTGGAGTCAGAGGTCATGGGTTTGAATCCCGGCTCTACCACTTGTCAGCTGTGTGACCGTGGGCAAGTCACCTAACTTCTCTGTGCCTCAGTTACCTCATCTGTAAAATGGGGATTAAGACTGTGAGCCCCACATGGGACAACCTGGTTCCCTTGTGTCTACCCCAGCGCTTACAACAGTGCTCTGCACATAGTAAGCGCTTAACAAATACCAACATTATTATTATTATTATTATTACCCTTCCAAGCTCTGAATACAGCTCCTGGCACGTAATAAGCGCTCTGCAAATATGATTGATTGAGGAGGATGCTGAGGATGCTGCTGATAATAGCTGTGGTATTTAGGAAGCGCTTACTATGTACCAGTCACTGTTGGGGTAGAACCAAGAAAATCGGGTTGGACGTAGTCCATGTCCCACAGTAGGGCTCACGGTCTTAATCCCCATTTTACAGATGTGGGAACTGAGACCCAGAGAAGTGAAGTGACTTGCTCAGGGTCACACAGCAGACGTGTCGCAGGGCCGGGATTAATATGATGCCTACGCCTACATGAAGATGAATATAAAGAACTGTTCTTCAGTTTGAGGACGACACTCCGGCTGGTGACATTGTATTGGTGAGTGTGAAGGCTACTGAGGAAACCTCTTGTGCTCATGGAAACATAGGGATGCATCTCGCTGCTGATGCTTTGCCACCCTGATGCCATCTCTGCTGAATCACAAATGGCTAAGCCTTCTAAAAAGGATAAGAACCTGGATTAATCACAAGAAGCTTATATGGCAATTCTGCCAATTCAGTTCATCATTCGATAGTATTTGTTTGGGTGGGAAGATGAGGAGTTCTGTTCTGGATGTGAGTTTTGTTTTGGACGAGGATTCTGTTTTGGATTATCATTAAATCTCGGACAACACAAACCTGAGCGCGTGCGCACACACACACATACACACACGCACAAATGAGCACGCGCGCACACACACACAGAGTCAAAAATTCTGGAAAGGGCTTTGAGATCTTTTGGATTTAGATGCTGAGAAGTTGTAGTTCCCCTCCGTAAACTTTACTTCTGATTTTTCTTCCTTAAAATGGGTAAATTCTTCTTTTTAAAGGAATTTTTGAAAGTACTGAATTGTCCATGCACCTTCCTTCTCTAATTTGTCTTCAGGACATCTCTACTTGGATGTCCCATCAACATCTCAAATTTAACATGTCCAAAACAAAACTCCTCACCTTTCCACCCAAACCTTGTCCTCTCCCTGACTTTCCCATTACTGTAGGCAACGCCACCATCTTCCCTGTCTCACGAGCCTGTGACCTTGGCATTATCCTCTATTCATCGCTCTCATTCGACCCACGTATTCTATCTGTCATCTCATCCTCTCGGTTCTACCTTCACAACAGCACTAACATCCTCACTTTCCTCTCTACCCAAACTGCTACCATGCTAAGCATTTATCCTATCCCATCTTGATTACTGCCTCAGCCTCCTTGATGGCCTCCCTGCCTCCTGTCTCTCCCTACTCCTGTCCAGACTTCACTCTTCATTTTTCTCCAAAAACGTTCAGCCCCGTGTCTCCCCGCTCCTCAAGAACCTCCGGCGATTGCCCATCCACCTCTTCTTCAAACCGAAACTCCTCACCATTGGCTTTAAATCATCAGTCACCTTGCTCCCTCCTACCTCACCTCGCTACTCTCCGACTAAAACCCAGACCTCACTCTTTGTTTCTCTAATGCCAACCTCCTCGCTGTACCTCGATCTTGTCTATTTTGCCTCTGACCCCTCTTCCACATCCTACCGCTGGCCTGGAACACTCTCCATCTTCATATCTGACACCTTCAAAGATTTATTTAAGGCATATCTCCTCCAAGAGGCCTTTCCAGAGTAGGTTCTCATTTCTTCTTCCACTCCCACTCCCTTCTGCATCACCCGTCCACTTGGATCTGCATCCTTTTATTCTCCTTCTTGAGCCCCGCAGCTCTAACTGGAACATTTATTTATATTAATGCCTGTCTCCCCCTCTAAACTTCAAGCTGGTCGTTGGCAGGAAACGTGTCTACCAACTCTATTATGCTGCACACTCCAAAGCACTCGGTGCAGTGTTCTGCACGCAGTAAGCACTCAATAATTACGATTGAGTGTAAGCTCAATGAGGCCAGGGAACCTGTCTACCAACTCTCCAAAGTGTTTAGTACAGTACAAGTCTCTGTACATAGTAAGTGCTCAATAAACACGACTGATTATTTCACTGGATTTTTTCCTCAGGGTATCCCCAATCTATTAATTGTTACCCATGTTTCCACGATGTCTGCGCTAGACTCCTTGTTTTGTTCTGTTTTGCTTTGCTGTCTGTCTCCCCCGTTTAGACTGTGAGCCCGTCATTGGGCAGAGATTGTCTCTATCCCGTTGCCGAACTGTACATTCCAAGCGCTTAGTACAGTGATCTGCACATAGTAAGCACTCAATAAATACTGTAAATGAATGAATGAATGAATGAATGTTTCATGGGCCAGTTAAAGGATACCAAGTCCTCGGGTTCTCGATCCCAAACCAGGCCCTGTGTCTAGCTCCGGGGTTAAGTGGTATAGGAGATTCCAGGATTGAGTATTACACCTGTTTCTTTCTGCCCGGGTGTTCAACTGTTGCATATGTTCTGATTTAATCATGATCTACCTACCTGCAATCAGGCTACAAGAAGTAATTTTACCCAACACATTGGATCAATTATGATTAGATTGCAATAATGTCTTCTGATAAACATGCCCCCCCCCCCCCCCACCATCTTGTATGTCTCTTTTTAAAGGCAATCAGGAGCATATGGGAAGCCATTACATTTTAGTAATTCCCCAGAACTCTATAACAAAGTACTTGCTCATTCCTTTGGTTATCTAGAACCTGTGGAACCAGTGGAAAGAGCCTGGGCTTCGGAGTCAGAGGTCATGGGTTCGACTCCCGGCTCTGCCGCTTGTCAGCTGTGTGACTGTGGGCAAGTCACTTCACTTCTCTGTGCCTCAGTTACCTCATCTGTAAAATGGGGATTAACTGTGAGCCTCATGTAGGACGACCTGATTACCGTGTATCTCCCCCAGCGCTTAGAACAGTGCTCTGCACATAGTAAGCGCTTAACAAATACCAACATTATTAGAAAGTTGGACATCTGTGGGTAACTTTGTAGAAACTCACTGCCCAGTTGTTCCCAAATTCGACCTGACAACCTGTCAAGCTCCTTCAGGAGATTCGCTTACTTGATTTAGATTTGACTCCATCTATCCACTAGCCTATGGTTGGCGCACAGATTAGGTGGCAGAATTTCGTGGGAAAAATTTGTTGTTGATAAAAATCTGAGGCTGCCTATAGTGTTACCTGGATGCGGACCTTCCTGTTGTCCTCAGGTACGTCACTGACTCCGTGACATAGTCAGGGAAGGCCTCTTGGAGGAGATGTGCCTTCAGTAAGCTTTGAATAATAATAATAATGATGGTATTTTTAAAGTGCTTACTATGTGTCAGGCACTGTTCTAAACACTGAGGTAGATACAAGATAGTCGGGTTGGACTTGATCCCTGTCCCATGTGGGGCTCACAGTCTCAATCCCCATTTTACAGATGAGGGAACTGAGGCACGGAGAAGTGCACAGCATAAGTGCTTAACAAATACAAATCAATCAGTTGTACTTATTGAGCACTCAAGCTGCAGAGCACTGTACTAAATGCTTGGTAAAGTACAGTAAAACAGAGTTATTAGACTTGTTTCCTGCTCACAATGAGCTTACGGTCTAGAGGAGGAGACTGACATTAATATAAATAAATGAATTTTGGATATCAATATAAGTACTGTGGGGCTGGGGGGAGTGGGTGGTGAATTAAGTGAACAAATCAGGGTAATGCAGAAGACATTGTGAAAAGAGGAAATGAAGGCTTAGTCAGGGAAGGCCTCTTGGAGGAGATGGGCCTTCAGTGAGGCTTTGGAGGTGGGGAGAGTGATCGTCTGTTGGATAGGAAGAGGGAGGGCGTTTTAGACCAGAGGTAGGATGTGGGCGAGAGGTTGGAGGTAAGATAGAAGAGATCGAGGTACAGTGAGTAGGATAGCATTAGAGGAGGGAAGTGTGAGAGCTGCGTTGTAGTAGGAGAGCAGCAAGGTGAGGTAGGAAGGGGCAAGGTGATAGACTGCTTTAAAGCCGATGGTGAAGAGTTTTCGTTCGATGAGGAGGTGAATGGGCAACCACTGGAGGGTCTTGAGGAGTGGGGAATCATGGACTGAACACCTTTGTAGAAAAATGATCGGGTCATTATGATTATTATTATTATTATAATGGCATAGTGGATAGAGCATGGGCGTGGGAGTCAGAAGGTCGTGGGTTCTAATGCCGGCTCTGCCGATTGTCTGCTGTGTGACCTTGGGCGAGGCACTTTACTTCTCTGGGTCTCACTTACCTCATTTGTAAAACGGGGTTTGAGACTGTGAGCTCCACGTGGGACAGAGATTGTATCCAACCTAATTTGCTTGTACCCACACCAGCACTTAGTATAGTGCCTGGCACGTAGTAAATGCTTAACAAATACCACAATTCTTATTATTTTTATTAACAATAATCAAAAAGGGAAAATGTAGTGATGTATAAAAGTTAGTAGTGTCTGAGGTTGAGCATGAGCCATTTACTCTCATGTGCCTAAGAGACAAAGAAATAGAGTTGGCTTTCCAGAGTAATGGAAAATAAAGGTGATATCCATTTTTAGGCTCCTCTAGTTGGACCAGTGGAGTGGTTTAAGAACCCGCCACCTTTGGGGTTGGCATTTCCCTTCGATCAGAGTCGTGTGCTTGTCCCCCCTCGGGACTGACCGGCCAAAGAGCAGAGAGGATGCTCGGAGGACTGGCGCTGGGCCGTGAACCCGACAGCTCTGGGGTCCCCAGAGTGGCCAAGAACCATCCTGGGAATGGTCGTCTGGCCTCCTCTGGAGAGGGTTTCCGTCTGAGCTTCCAGAGAGGAGGTGTTATTGTACCGGAGACTTTTAAGGTGAACAACATGCATCACTGAGTATGTGGAGAAGCAGCATGGCCTAGTGGAAAGAGCCCGGGCCTGAGAGTCAGAGCACCTGGGTTCTAATCCCAGCTCCGCCACTTACCTGCTGGGTGACCTTGGGCAAATCACCCAAATTCTTTGTGCCTCACTTCCCTCGTCTTCAAAATAGGGATTCAAATCCTCTTCTCTCCTCTGCTTAGACTGTGAGCCCCATGTGGGACTTGATTATTTTGTATCAGAGAAGCAGCGTGGCTCAGTGGAAAGAGCCCAGGCTTGGGAGTCAGAGGTCATGGGTTCGCATCCCAGCTCTGCCACTCGTCAGCTGTGTGACTGTGGGCAAGTCACTTCACTTCTCTGTGCCTCAGTTACCTCATCTGTAAAATGGGGATGAAGATTGTCAGCCTCACGTGGGTCAACCTGATTACCCTGTATCTACCCCAGCGCTTAGAACAGTGCTCTGCACATAGTAAGCGTTTACCAATGACAACATTATTATTATCCGACTTGATTTTCTTATATTATCCCTAGCACTTAGGTCAGTGCTAGGCACGTATTAAGCACTTAATAACTACCACTATTTTTTTTTTTGTGTGTAGATATTATTGTCCCTGATAATAACAGCAATATCACCACACCAATCAATAGTATTTACTGAGCACTCACTGTATGCAGAGAACAGTAGTAAGTGAGAAACAACAGTGACAGTAAACAGTGAAAGGACCGTACAAGTGAGAAGCCGCGTGGCCTAGAAGAAAAAGCATGGACCTGGGAGTTAGAGGATCTGGGTTCTAATCCCAACTCTGCCACCTGTCTACTGTGTGACCTTAGACAAGCCACTTAACTTCTCTGAGCCTCAGTTTCCTCATCTGTAAAATGGGGAATAGGACTGTGAGCCCCATGAGAGACAGGGACTGTGTCTAAGCTGATTACCTTGTGTCTACCCCAGCACTTAGAGTAGTTCTTGACACGTAGCTAGCAGTTAACAAATATTATTATTAGTGCTATTAATATTATGACAGTAATAATAATAGAGCCAGTAGACACAATCCCTACCCTCAAGGAGCTTATAATTAAGTCTTATGTGGGACCAGTGCCTTTTGCAATGCCAATTATATAGTAGCCTAGTTTTCTTCTCTAATGTGACCTAATCACTGTTTGTAATACAGTTTAAGAACCTCACAGGATTTGACTGAAAATCGGGGCTCAGTGGCAAGAGCCCGGGCTTGGGAGTCAGATGTCATGGGTTTGAATCCCGGATCTGCCGCCTGTCAGCTCTGGGACTTTGGGCAAGTCACTTAACTTCTCTGGGCCACAGTTACCTCATCTGTAAAATGGAGATGAAGACTGTGAACCCCACGTGGGACAGCCTGATTACCTTGTATCTACCCTAGTGCTTGGAACAGTGCTTTGCACATAGTAAGCGCTTAATAAATACCAAACAAAAGGGTGGGAGGAGAAGATAAATAAGAAAATTTGGTTCTGGCTGGGACTACAAAGAAACAAGTACTTTCACAGTGAATTTTTTTATTTGGACTCAAAATCATTTTCCTTCCTTGTGTTATTTAGTTCTAAGAAGAAAAATCAGAGGGTTAAAGACCACAGTCAGTCTAGAACATTTTGCCTAAATGAATTTAGCTCGGCGATTTAGCTCCTGGAATTTAGGAGGGTGTAATTTCTTCAGTTTTAGAAAACTGACACCAAAGTTGATTTTGGAATAATTGGAAAAACGCTTCTAAAGTCCATCGTTGAAGGAGGGAAGTGTACGAGTCTTATGCCGGGCGATCTCGATTCTAGGCCTTGCTCTGTCAGTGGTCTTGCTCTGTGATCTTGGGCAAGCCATTCTTCTTCTGTTAAATGGGGATAACACAATTCCATTTGCAAGACAAAACAAGCACCTTGAGAAGCAGCATGGCCTAGTGAACAGAGCACGGGCCCGGGAGTCAGAAGGACCTGGGTTCTAATCCCAGCCCTGCCACATGTCTGCTGTGTGACCTTGGGCAAGTCACTTCTCCGTGCTTCCGATACCTCATCTGGGGTTTAAGACTGTGAGCCCCAGGTGGGTCAGGAACTGTGTCCAACCTAATTACGTCTCAACTACCTCAGTTCTTAGAACTGTGCCTGGCACAATGTAGGTGCTTAACAAATACTATGAAAAAACAGAAAAAAATATTAAAAAATAAGTCCCCATTAATTTATAGTTACAGTTTTCAAAATACTAAAATGCAAAATTTGACATCTGTTTAGAATGATGTTGGGAATATTTTTTAAAATCTACTCTCTGAAATCAATCATTCAATCAATCAATGGTAAAGAGTATAGAGATATAACTCTTAACCTCACAACTGTAAAATGAGACTGGTGTTCTCAGCCAATTAATACCAATCAAATAAATATCAGTCTTACGTTCTTATACTTTTTCTTAAACTCTACTGTTTCCTCTAACCACAGTCTCTTTTAATGTCTGCCTCCTCTTGTAGTCTGTAAGCTTGTTGTGGGCAGGGATCATGTCTTCCAAGTCTTGCATTTTTAGTCTCCCAAGCGATTAGTACGGTGCTCTGCACAAAATAAGTCCTCAGTAAATTATACGGATGATTTATCGAGTGCTTAACTGTATGCAGAGGGCCCTAAGAATCTTATAAAAGTAAAAAAAAATCAATTAATCAATCAATTGAATTTATTGAGCACTTACTGTGTGCAGAGCAAATGATAGAGAGATAGCAAGTTCATCCACTCAAGTGGTCACTGCGTTACTGTTCATCATTTTCACAATCGACGGTTTCCTGTCTGTCTTTGGTAGGATTTTATTGGATATTCATTGGTTTTTGAATAACGAAATAAAAATATCATCAATATTGTTTACTACTGCACTTACTGGTTTTAGAGCACTGTACTATATGCTTGGAAAAGTACAGTGCAACAGACTTGGTAGACGTGATCTGCGACCACAAGGACTTCTCTCCAAAACCCTACTGAAGGCCCCCCTCCCCCAGGAGGCCTTCCCAGACTAAGCCCCCTTTTTCTCAGCTCCCTCCCACCTCACCCCCACTCGCTCTCTTTGCTCTACCCCCCTTCCCGCCCCACATCACTTATGTATATAGGTACATATCTATAATTCTATTTATTTATATTAATGCCTGTTTTACTTGTTCTGATGTGTGTGTACATGTGGGTGTATATATATATATATATATATATATATATAAAATTCTGTTTATTTTAATTGATGCTATTCGTGCCTGTTTACTTGTTTTGATCTCTGCCTCCCCCCTTCTAGACTGTGAACCCATTGTTGACTAGGGATTGTCTCTCTTTGTTGCCAAATTGTACTTTCCAAGAGTTTAGTACGGTGCTCTGCACACCGTAAGCGCTCAGTAAATATGACTGAATGAATGAAAGGATCTTAATCTACAAGAGGAGACAGACATTAAGATAGAGACTTAGGAGAGTATACGAATAAGTCTAAGGACATAGGATTGATACTTATTTGATTGGTATTAATTGGCCAAAAGCACCATTCTTATTTTACAGTTGTGAGTCTAGTTATCGTATCTCTATATTCAACCTGTCTTTCCTAATTTCTTCGTGGGTCTCCATTTCATTCATTCATCATTCATTCATTCATTCATATTTATTGAGTGCTTACTGTGTGTAGAGCACTGTACTAAACGCTTGGAAAGTAGAATTCAGAAACAAATCAAGATATTCCCTACCCAATAATGGGCTCACAGTCTAGGAGCGGGGAGACAGACATCAAAACAAGTAAACAGGCATCAATATAAATAAATTGAATTATAGATATACACACATCATTAATAAAATAAATAGAATAATAAATAGGTACATACATGCACAAGTGCTGTGGGACGGGGAGAGGGGTAGAGCAGAGGGAGAGAGTTGAGGCGATGGGGAGGGGAGGAGAAGCAGAGGAAAAGGGGGGCTTAGCAATGTGCGTACATATGTGTTATTTTCCCATCCTGAAGATGCCATATGCCTTCTTATTATTATTCTTTGTTTAACCCCCTCTGGGCCAATAATCTCAAATGGAAATAACGACAGTTTTCCATGCTGCATTCCTTTGTTTCTACTGTCCTGCTTTTAAGACGATAGTCTTTTTTTAATGGTATTTGTTAAACATCATATTAAGTGCTGGGGTATATACAAGATAATCAGATTCCACTAGGGGCTCATGGTCTAAATAGGAGCGAGATGAGATGAAGAAATTTAGGCACAGAGAAGTTAGGTGACTTGCCCAAGGTCTCACATCAAAGTCTTCATTCATTCAATCATTTAATTGTATTTACTGTGTGCTTACGGTGTGCAAAGCATAGTACTAAGTGCTTGGGGGAGTATAATATAACGACAAACAGACACATTCCTGCCCACAGTGAGCTTACGATCTAGAGGGGGAAAGAGACATTAACATTAATAAATAAATAGATAAATAAATAATTATAGATATATACAAGTGCTTTAGGGAGCTAAATGTTAACTTCTGTTCATTTGTTTTATCTCCTATCGATCGTATCACATGGACTAACTGTTTTCTCCTTTCATTTGTCTCATGAAAATATGGTCCCCCCTCCTGAAGACTCTTCTGTAGACATGATTTCTCTCAACATTCCCTGATTAAGATTGTCCTCCCCAGGTAATAATAATAATTATGGTACTTATTAAGTGCTTTCTGTGTGCCAAGCTCTGTTCTAAGTGCTGGGGTAGATACAAGTTACTAAGTTGGACACAGTCCCTGTCCCACATAAGTCTCACACTTTTATCCCCATTTTCAGATGAGGGAACTGAGGCACAGAGAAGTGAAGTCACTTGCCTGAAGTCATAAAGCAGGCATGTGGGAAAGCTGGGATTAGAACCCAGGTCCCTCTAACTCCAGATCCGTCTGACTTCTGACTCTGACATTTGGGTTCAAGTCATCCAAAAAGCCTCAAATTTTCCCCATTGTACCGCAAGCTCTAAGTTCTCTGTGGCCAAGAACTGTGTTTTTAACTTCCAATGTATAGTCTCAAGTGCTCAGAACAGTACTCTACTTTACTACTCTGTGCCTCAGTTACCTCATCTGTAAAATGGAGATTAAGACTGTTAGCCCCATGCGAGACAGGGGCTTCGTCCAACTGGATTTGCTTGTATCTAACCCAACACTTAGGACACCACCTTTCATTCATTCAGTAGTATTTATTGAGCGCTTACTATGTGCAGAGCATTGTACTAATCGCTTGTAATGAACAAGTCGGCAACAGATAGAGACGGTCCCTGCCGTTTGACGGGCTTACGGTCTGATCGGGGGAGACGGACAGATGAGAACGATGGTGATAAATAGAGTCGAGGGGAAGAACATCTCGTAAAAACAGTGGCAACTAAATAGAATCGAGGCGATGTACATCTCATTAACAAAATGAATTGGGTAATGAAAATATATACAGTTGAGCAGATGAGTACAGTGCCGAGGGGATGGGAAGGTAGAGGGGGAGGAGCAGAGGGAAATGGGGGGAAAAGAGGGTTAAGCTGCGGAGAGGTGAAGGGGGCGCGGTAGAGGGAGTAGAGGGAGAAGGGGAGCTCAGTGTGGGAAGGCCTCTCGGAGGAGGTGAGTTTTAAGTAGGGTTTTGAAGAAGGGAAGAGAATGAGTTTGGCGGAGGTGAGGAGGGAGGGCGTTCCGGGACCGCGGGAGGACGTGGCCCGGGGGTCGACTGCGGGACGGGCGAGACCGAGGGACGGCGAGGAGGTGGGCGGCGGAGGAGCGGAGCATGCGGGGTGGGCGGTAGAAAGAGAGAAGGGAGGAGAGGTAGGAAGGGGCAAGGTGATGGACAGCCTTGAAGCCTAGAGTGAGGAGTTTTTGTGCCACCTGACACGTAATAAGGGCTTTTCAAATAGCATTATTATTATTATTAGTAATAGTAGTACTCTGCACACAGTAGGGGCTTAATAAATTCTTATTGATTGATAGGTTAAGGCCATCCACCTTACCACTGCAGTAGATCATTACTATTATTAATATTTTCATCAAGTGCCATAGGGTGGTTTCCGATTCATAGTAACTCAGTGGATATACTTTCTCCAGAACGTCCCATCCTCTACCACAATCCACAACCTTTCTAACAGTTCTTCCGTTATCGTCATTATGGTCTCTATCCATCTAGCTGCCGGTCTGCCTCTTCCACTTTTTCCCTGAACTTTTCCTACCACTAATGTCTTCTCCAGAGAATCAGTCCTCCTGATTATGTATCCAGAATATGTTAATCTAAGTGAAGGCATTTGAAATCAGTCCTCCTGATTATGTATCCAGAATATGCTAGTCTAAGTGGAGTCATTTGGCCTTCCAAAGACCACTTTGGCTTAATTTGATCCAAAATCCATTTGTTTGTCTTTTGGGCAGTCCATGGTATTCGTAAAAGCAGTGTAGTTGAGGCTAACCATAAAACCCCATTTTAGTAGAAAACACATGAAAATAGGCTATTCAAATAGCATCTCAACTCAGTTTGTAAGAAGGAAATACACTTTTGGCCAAATCCATTAATAATAGTAAGAATATCATTTCTTGAGTACCCAGTTGGTAAAGTGCCCTATACGATTCACTTGATAAATACAGGATAATGAAGTGACCCAGTCCCTGCCCAGAAGGAACTTACCCTCTATTAATTTTATGCAAATTCTAGAATAAATGTCATTTATGCAACCAGCTTGGTTAACTTTTAAATTCTGCAACGAGTATAATATAGTGTAAATTTCTGAGAATTAATTATCCCAATAACAAATTGGTCCGCTGAATTATATTCAATACCTATTGAATTTAGATAGAACCGCATTCTCAGAAAATGAGGAAAATTTGAGTTTACAAGAAGACATGAAATAAATAGATCAAGTTGTAAGTAGCGTTATGACTTTTTAGGATTTTACTGATTTTAATCAAATCTATACTCACGGAATCTTTCTTCAACCCCAAAGAGGTTTCATTTTAAAAATTGCTAGGAGTTTCTAAACACTGAGAGGTTAAAATAAAACCATTACAGAGTGAAATTTTTCAAAAAGAAAATAATTTCCAACTTCATTTTCATCCAAATCATATATATATTTCAAACCCTCCCAAATCCATATGCTAGGTGTACATAGAATGTGCAGAAGAGAGAAAACCCTAGGCAGTATTTCCAAAATACATGAAATGTGTATTTTAGCTGAGGTTACAATAGGTAAAACTAAGGGGCAAAAGGAACCTGGTAGTTGATGACCTCTTCCCTCACTTTCCTCTGGCTGAAAAGGTAAATGATTTTAATCCAAGGAATATGGTCAGTTTTTATTAGATGGAGTGAAACGCTACCCCAGCTGTCAAGTAAAATGAAAGATAAAGGACAAATTTTATTGGCCACCCAGAAATCAATCTCGGCAAGTGATCTGCCATGCATGCATACTGTGAAAAACGATTTTGAGGAGGAGAATAGCCCTGTGGCAGAGTCTTAGCCGTACCTCTCGTCATCCCTGCCCTCCTCCCGCCCCTGGCTTTAGAGGGATTAAATTAGGTGACCACGAGTGGGGAACGGCATACTGTCCCTGGCTTGGGGGGGGAGGTTCCTGCTCGCCCCACAATAATAATAATTTTGGTATTTGTTAAAACTTACTATGTGCCAAGCGCTGTACCAAGCTCTGGGGTGGCTACGAGCAGATCGGGTTGGACACTGTCCTTGTCACATTTGGGGCTCACAGTCTCAATCCCCATTTTACAGATGAGGTAACTGAGGCCAGAGAAGTGAAGTGACTTGTCCAAGGTCACACAGCAGATATGTGGCAGAGCTAAGAACCCAGGACCTCTTAACACGCCACGGAGCTGGGAGTAGAGCGTAGCTCTGGGGATAAGATTGGATATAGGGGCAGCTAGTGGCATCCCATCTTTGCCTTAGTTGATCCCCCAAAGGGAAAAGGACATAAAGAGCCTTATATTGCCAACATTTATTGAACACTTTCTGTGTGCAGAGCACCGTGCTAAGCACTCTGAAGAGTCCAATATAACTGTTTCGGTAGACATGTTCCCTGTCCACAAGGACCTTACAATCTAGAGTTGATCTGTGTAAATCACTACAATTTGCGGCAAACATCCTTTAACAATACATGGTAGGCCTGGAAACATTTGAGTTTGGACTTTAATTATGTACCAGTCAGAGTCCTCCTGAAATGCACTATATTTTCGCTCCTGGCAGTACAATTCAATTATTTTCCAATATCTATCCTCCAAGGAGCTCAAGAAAGCCCCTCTAGAACTCAGGAACTCACAGGCCAAAATGGCAGCTTGCCCTTTCATCTGATAAACAGGCCTCTGTACCCTCCTCCTAGCAGTTGAAAATGATGATGATATTTGTTGAGCACTTACTGTGTGTCAAGCACCGTTCTAAGTGCTGGGGTAGATACAAGCTAATCAGGTCGGAATAAATACTATCGAATGAATGAATACAGTCCCTGTTCATTCATTCATTCATTCATTCAACTGTATTTATTAAGTGTTTACTGTGTGCCGAGCACTGTACTAAGTATTTGGAAAGTATAATTTGACAACAGATAGAGACAATTCATACCCAACATCAGGCTCACAGTCTAGAAGGAAGGGGGAGACAGACAACGAAACAAAACAAAACAAGTAGGCAGGGTATCAGTGCCATCAACATAGATAAATAGAATCACAGATATATGCACATCATTGATAAAATAAATAGAATAATAAATATGTACAAATATACATAAGTGCTGTGGGGTGGAGAAGGAGATAGAGCAGAGGGAGGGAGTAGGGGGAACGGGGAGGAGAGGAGGGGCGGAGGGAAAGGGAGAGCTCAGTCTGGGAAGACCTCCTGGAGGAGGTGAGCTCTCAGTAGGGCTTTGAAGGGGAGAGGAGAGCTAGTTTGGCGGAGGTGAAGCAGGAGGGCGTTCCAGGGTAGGACATGGGCCGGGGGTCGACGGTGGAAAAGGCGAGAACGAGGCCCGCTGAGGAGGTGAGCGGCGGCAGAGGAGCGGAGTGTGCGCGGTGGGCTGGAGAAGGAGACAAGGGAGGTGAGGTAGGAGGCGGCCAGGGGATGGACAGCTTGGAAGCCAAGAGTGAGGAGTTTTTGTCTGATGTGGAAGTTGATAGGCAACCACTGGAGATTTATGTCCCACATGCGGCTCACAGACTCAATCCCCACTTTACAGATGAGGTAACTGAGGCACAGAGAAATTAAGTGACTTTCCCTAAGTCAAGTCAGCGGACAAATGACAGAGCCGGGATTAGCACCCAGCCCCTTCTGACTCCCGGTCCTGTGCTCTATCCATTAGACTATGCTGCTTCCCGACGAGGTGCCGACCGTTCATTCATTCAATCGTATTTATTGAGCACTTACTGTGGGCAGAACACTGTACTGAGCGTTTGGAAAGTACCGTGGCTCAGGGGAAAGAGCCCGGGCTTGGGAGTCAGAGGTCATGGGTTCGACTCCCGGCTCTGCCACTCGTCAGCTGTGTGACTCTGGGCAAGTCGCTTCACTTCTCTGTGCCTCGGTGACCTCACCTGGAAAATGGGGATTAACTGTGAGCCTCACGTGGGACGACCTGATTACCCTGTATCTCCCCCAGCGCTTAGAACGGTGCTCGGCACATCTGTAAGCGCTTAACAAATACCAACATTATTATTACAATTCGGCCACCGGATAGAGACGATCCCTGCAAAGCCGACCTAGTGCCATCCTAGTGCTCGACCCTAGGGGACCTGCTGTCTCTTCAGTGAGTCAAAGAAGGGCTCTCCAGAGACGAGAGACAGTTGCGTCAGAGTTAGCGTGCTTAGTCAGAAAAGTGTAATAGGACGTCGGGGCTGGAAAGTCGATGCGGTAAAAGAAGAATTTATAATGAAAAGCAATTCGGGGAATGACATCGAACAGCTGATTCACGCAGGGACCATAAACCATGATGTTCCGGTAAGCGGGGCCCCGAGGTAGCCGAAACTAATGCACTCTACGTTTGCGTTGGGCGAGAGAGATGTAACAAGCCTTAAGGCTTGCTGGGAGCGGTAATGGCTATTAGGAAAAATGACTGAAGATGATCCAGGAAGCCTGAAGACGGAGAAGCTGTCGAAAGGCACCCGCGCGTGTGTAAAAAGCAGCAACCTCTCAACGCTCAACTACCGGAGGGATTTGCTGACCCTCGCCTGTTTTTCCACTGAAAGGGCAGATTAAAAGCTAAGATACTGCGCATTTCTCATTCCGTCTTCGGCCCTGTTGTTTTTAGACCGTAATCTGGATGTATCGCAGAGCCGGTGGGATCCTGCCGTTAAAATAGTTTTGTATAAATACGCTCGGAGGGTAAAAGCGGAGAGGCTTGAGGAGTGCTGGGAAGATGGCATAAGAGCAATATTTGTTAAACGCTTACGACGTGGTAAACGCTAGGGTACGTTCAGTATTGTCAGGTTGGACACAGTCCCTGTCCCACAGGGCCTCACGGTCTAATAATGATTATGGTATTTGTTAAGCGCTTATTGTGTGCCAGGCACTGTACTAAGCCCTGGGGTGGATGCAAGCAAATCAGGTGGGATACAGTCCCCGTCCCACATAGGGCTCGCTGTCTTAGTGCCCATTTCACAGATGAGGTAACTGAGGCACAGAGAAGTGAAGTGACTTGCCTAAATCCACAGGCAGACAAGTAATAATAATGATAATAATGGTGGTATTAAGCGCTTACTATGGGCAGAGCGCTGTTCTAAGTGCTGGGGTAGATACAGGGTAATCAGGTTGTCCCATGTGAGGCTCACAGTCTTAATCCCCATTTTACAGATAAGGGAACTGAGGCCCAGAGAAGTAAAGTGACTTGCCCACAGCCACACAGCTAAGTGGCGAAGCCGGGATTCGAACCCATGACGTCTGACTCCCAAGCCCGGGCTCTTTCCGCTGAGCCACGCTGCTTCGGAGCCGGGATTAGGGCCTATGACCTTCTGATTCCCAGGCCCGGGCTCTAGCCGCTACACCGTGATGCTTCTAAGGGTTGGGGGAAACAAATGAGGAAACGGAGGTACAGAGTGGTTAATAATACTAATAATGATAACAATAATATCGATAGTAATGATATTTGTTAAGGGCTTGTTATGTGTCAGGCACTGTTCTAAGCACTGGCTAAGTGACTTGTCTAAGGTCATACACTAGACACGAGGAGAAGCCACTTTTGACTCACAGTTCCATAGACTCTTTCCATTAGGTGACACGATATATCAAAACTATAAACTTCTTGAGGGTAGGGATCGCATCTACCTACTCTAATGTACCCTTCAGAACACCTCTTTTAACTTCTTTTAATGTCTGTCTTCCCCTCTGTAATAACCATAATAATAATGATGGCATTTGTTAAGCGCTTACTATGTGCCAAGCACTGTTCTAAGCGCTGGGGTAGATACGAGGTAATCAGTTTGTCCCACGTGGGGCTCACAGTCTTAATCCTCATTTTACAGATGAGGTCACTGAGGCACAGAGAAGTTAAGTGGCTTGCCCAAGGGCACACAGCGGACCAGTGGCAGAGGTGGGATTATAACAATAATGATGGCACTGTTCTAAGCGCTGAGGAGGATATAGAAGGTGATCAGGTTGTCCCCCGTGGGGCTCACAGTCTTAATCCCCATTTTACAGATGGGGTAACTGAGGCACAGAGAAGTTCAGTGACTTGTCCAGAGTCACACAGCTGACAAGTGGCAGAGCGGGATTAGAACCCGCAACCTCTGACTCCTCAGCCCGGGCTTTTGCCACTAAGCCACGCTGCTTCTTTAGACTGTGAGATCACTGTGGGCAGGGAATGGGTCTGTTTATTGGTATATTGTACTCTCCCCAAGCACTTATTACAGTGCTTTGCACACGGTAAGCGCTCAATAAATACAATTGAATGAATGAATACAATAAGTTCCGTAAGCTCATTATAGCCAGGCAACGGGACTGCTCATTTTGTTGAATTGTACTCTCCCAAGCACTCAGTACAGTGTTCTGCACTCAGAAAGCCCTCAGAGAAGCAGCGTGGCTCAGTGGAAAGAGCCCGGGCTTGGGAGTCAGAGGTCATGAGTCCGAATCCCGGCTCTGCCACTCGTCAACTGTGTGACTATGGGCAAGTCACAACTTCTCTGTGCCTCAGTTACCTCATCTGTAAAATGGGGATGAAGACTGTTAGCCTCACGTGGGCCAACCTGATGACCCTGGATCTATCCCAGCGCTTAGAACAGCGCTCTGCATTTAGTAAGCGCTTAATAAATACCAACATTAATACCATCGATTGATTTATTAATACCCCAGATTTATTGTATCCTTCCAGTAAAACCAGCTCGGAGGCTCCCGGCCTTCTCGAAGTGCTTTCCAGACGTCAGAGCCCAATATTTCCTCCTTCCGTCCCCTTTCCCATCTCTGCACCAGGATGACGTCTGTGTGATGCTTTTTGAACGCGTGAGTCATCCCGGTGAGGACAGAGCCTCTGCTCAGGGGACCGTTCTCTCCGTCTTGCTTCGATCAGAGACTCCCTTGCAAACACCTCACCCCGCGAGAGCGGGCTGGCAGTGGGAAGGACTGGATTCCCACGGGGGAGAAAAGCGATCCGTGCTTTCCTCGTAGCTGAAAGGGACATGAGCTGGTCCTCTTAGAATCTTCCTGCTGGTTGTTATCTGCTGAACACCTTTTAATGGCATTTCTTAAGCGTTTACTGTGTTCCAGGCATTGGACTAATAATAATGATAATAATGTTGGTATTTGTTAAGCGCTTACTATGTGCAGAGCACCGTTCTAAGCGCTGGGGTAGACACAGGGGAATCAGATGGTCCCACGTGGGGTTCACAGTCTTAATCCCCATTTTGCAGATGAGGTAACTGAGGCCCAGAGAAGTGAAGTGACTCGCCCACAGTCACACGGCTGCCAAGTGGCAGAGCGGGGATTCGAACTCATGACCTCTGACTCCAAAGCCCGGGCTCTTTCCACTGAGCCACGCTGCTTCTCTTCTAAGCGCTGGGGTAGAGACACATTAATCAGGGTGAACACGGTCTCTCTCCTATATGGGGCTCACAGTCTAGAAGCAGCGTGGCTCAGTGGAAAGAGCCCCGGCTTGGGAGTCAGAGGTCATGGGTTCGATTCCCGGCTCTGCCACTTGGCAGCTGTGTGACTGTCGGCCAGTCACTTCACTTCTCTGGGCCTCAGTTACCTCATCTGTAAAATGGGGATGAAGACTGTGAGCCTCACGTGGGACAACCTGATTCCCCTGCATCTACCTCAGTGCTTAGAACAGTGCTCCGCACATAGTAGGTGCTTAAGAAATACCAACATTTTTATTAGGAAGCAGCTTGGTATGAAGAAGCAGCATGACGTACTGGAAAAAGCCCGGGCCTGGGAGTCAGAGGTCACAGGTTCTAATCCCCGCTCTACCGCTTGCCTGCTGTGTGACCTTGGGCAAGTACTTAACTGATCTGGGCCTCAGTTTCTTCATCTGCAAAATGGGGATTAAGAGTGTGAGCCCCTTGGCCAAGTCCAACCTGATTCTCCTGTAATCACCCCAGCACTTAGTACAGTGCCTAGCCTATAGAACACGCTTAACAAATACCAGAGATGTAAATCCCCACTTTGTTACGGATGAGGTAGCTGAGGCACAGAGAAGTGAAGTGACTTGCCCGAGGTCACACAGCTCTCTCTCCTTAGTCTATGAACCCCGTGTGGGACCTGATTATCTACCACAGCCCTTAGGACAGTGCTTGGCACATAGATGTCATTTAACAAAAAAAAAAAAGAACTATTATCACTTCATAGAGCTGCTCAGTTATCAGTTATGAGAAGCAGCGTGGTTCAGTGGAAAGAGCACGGGCTCGGGAGTCAGAGGTCATGGGTTCGAATCCCAACTCCGCCACTTGTCAGCTGTGTGACTGTGGGCAAGTCACTTCGCTTCTCTGTGCTTCAGTGACCTCATCTGTAAAATGGGGATGAAAACTGTGAGCCTCACGTGGGACAACCTGATGACCCTGTATCTATCCCAGCGCTTAGAACGGTGCTCTGCACGTAGTAAGCGCTTAACAAATACCCATGTTATTATTATTATCTGTTGGATTTATTACTCTCAAATATCTCAACCAGAGAAGCTCTGAAGGTGACGAAACTGACTGCAGTTTAGGCTCGCCTCGTTTGTAATCGTGTCTTGCCGTAGGATGTTAAAAGTGGGGCTGGTGGAAGTCAAACGGGGCAGCTGGGTTCCGTTCTAGTTTCCAGGATAAAGGAAGTCGTGAAATTGTGTACTACAATTGCTCTCTAGACCCCGAATTCGGTCCGAACGCTTATTGCCAAGTCAGGACCGCAGTTGACACACTACACCTTTTGACATCATCATCCACCTCCGATCTATCCTGGAATCGTCGGCGAGCTCGACGCCTACGGAGCAGTAATCGGTGATAACGTTTACCTCTGGGTTGCTGAGGGAGACTCTTGACTGTCTGTCGTGTTTGCCAGCTGCGAACTAGCCTTAGAACCTTGGTTTTCTTCAGGCTAATTGTGAATCCTTAATGCTTTCCTGATTTGGTAAAGTGGCTCATAATCACCTCCGCGTTTCCTTCTAGAGGAGCTGTTTGAGTTCAGGCCTCAAATGTCCTGGAGCTCTGATGTGAGTGATTCATAGAATTTTGATGACGCTCGCTATGGTTTTTGCATTTTTTAAATTGATGTTTCTTAACCGCTTACTATGCCAGACACTGTTCTAGACTCTGGGGTAGATGCAAGGTAATTAAGTTGGATACAGTCTATGTCCCACACGGTGTCCTGACCCCATCCTAGGGGAATCGTCTCCCCTTAGTTTCAGGGGCTCGACCTACGAGCCCTTCCCGGGGAATTTGCTTCGCCTAACGTTAAGCTCTCAACGACAAGTTCAAAACCGAAACCAAACCACCACTGTGTACGGCGGAAAATTTTATTCCATGCACCTGGAGAGTTTCCAGTCCTCTACCAGTCTCGACTACAGGAGGGAGACTCGAGGAGAGACCTGTCCATTCCATTCCTAGCTTGGCCCGTGGCTAGCGAGTGGCAGGCAATTGGCTACAAGTCAAAATTCACCCATGCTGGGCAGCAGCGGCACGGGAGAGAGTCGAGGGCGGAGACTGAGATTCACGGCGCGGAAGGAGGCAGTGGGGCAGACCACTTCTGTATTTTAACCGAGAAAACTCTATGGATCCGCTACCAGAACGATGGCAGATGGAGATGGGGCGTTCAGGGAGAGACGTGTCCATGGCGTTGCTATGGATTGGACACGGCTCGACAGCATAAGACAACTAGTTTAATTAAGAAGGGAGTAGACGCGTACAGGCGCACACATTCACACACGCAAATTACGACAAATATAGCTTTCCCCCAGTCCGTATGTCGGAGGAGTTTCAAGCAGTCCGGCCACCTGTAGCTCATCGTCCCGGTTCAAGTCTTAGGTGGTTGGACCCCGGCTGCAGTGGGTGTCTCGGTGCATGACTCAGATGTATTTTGGCCGCGGCCGCGACGCAGGTGTCTTAGCTTAGGTGGTTTTTCCACAGCCACATCTCATGTGGTTTTGCCGCGGCACGTGGGACGAATTTTTACCCCCTTTTACCAGTTGTTTTTTGGGGGAGTAGCAGCTGGGCCGGCTCAGGAATGCCCGCCGTCTTCTGCTAGTTACCCGGTGAAGCCGGGGGGACGGTGACCTCTCCCTCAATATTTACCCTGCGGGCTTAACCCCATCCGGCAGTCTTTCTCCTACCCAGCAGAGCAGTTTAGCCCCTCCTCGAACTTCTCAGCCAAATAAGTCCGTTTCTCCTCAGCAATTCAAGTCCTCCTCAAGCTTGTCAGTTAGATCATTCAGTTTCTCTTCCAATTCCTCCTTTGCCCTTGTCGTTCACGAGGTCACAGAATCGTCTCTTGGGAAACGGCTTCTGCGTTGCGAGATGGAGTCACTCTTCTCGCCACAAATGGGGCTCACAGTCTTAATCCCCATTTTACAGATGAGGTTACGGAGGCACAGAGAAGTGGAGTGACTTTCCCAAGGCCCCACAGCAGACAAGTGGCCGAGCCTGGATTAGAACCCAGATCCTTCTGATTCCCAGGCCTGGGCTCTAGCCATTAGGGATCACTGCTTCTCCCCACATGTTGAGGTAAAAGAGTTCCCCAGAGGATTAGACTATCGATCAAGAACTCATTTTTATTCATTTGTTTATTCCTTATGATATTTGTTAAGCACTTACTATGTACCAGTCACTGAACTGAGCACCGCGGTGGAGACAAGCTAATCAGTTTGGACACAGTCCATGTCCCACACAGGGCTCACGGACTTACTGCCCATTTTACAGATGAGGTAGCTGAGGCACAGAGAAGTTCATTCATTCATTCAATAGTATTTATTGAGCGCTTACTATGTGCAGAGCACTGGACTAAGCGCTTGGAATGGACAAATCGGCAACAGATAAAGACAGTCCCTGCCCATTGGCGGGCTCACGGTCTAATCGGGGGAGACGGAAGGGCAAAAACAATAGCAATAAATAGAATCAAGGTGATGTACATCTCATTAACAAAATAAATAGGGTAATGAAAATACATACAATTGAGCGAACGAGCACAGTGCTGAGGGGAGGGAAAGGGAGAGGGGGAGGAGCAGAGGGAAAGGGGGGAAGAGAGGGCTTAGCTGAGGGGAGGTGAAGGGGGAGTAGAGGGAGAGCAGAGGGAGCGGAGGGAAAAGGGGACTTGTCCAAGGGCACACAGAAGGCACATGGTGGAGCTGGGATTAGATCCCTGATCCTCTGACTCAGAGGCCCAGGTTCTTTCCACCAGATCATACTGCTTCCACGCCAATTCTTTCCCGCTCCTTATCCACTTTTCTTACAGCGTGGCACAGTGAGAAGCATAGCAGAGTGGCACAGTGAGAAGCGTAGCAGAGTGGCTCAGTGAGAAGCAGCGTGGCTCAGTGGAAAGAGCTCAGGCTTGGAAGTCAGAGGTCACGGGTTCTAATCCCGGCTCTGCCGCCTATCAGCTGTGTGACTGGAGGCAAGTCACACAGTCTAGTCCCACAGTCACACAGTCACACAGTCTAGTCCCCCGATTAGACCGTAAGCCCGTCAAACGGCGGGGACAGTCTCTATCTGTTGCCGACTTGTTCATCCCAAGCGCTTAGTACAGTGCTCTGCACATAGTAAGCGCTCGATAAATACTATTGAATGAATGAAAGTCACTTAACTTCTCTGGGCCTCAGTTCCCTCATCTGTAAAATGGGGATTAAGACCGTGAGCCTCACATGGGACATGCTGATTCCCCTGTATCTACCCCAGCGCTTAGAACAGTGCTCTGCACATAGTAAGCACTTAACAAATACCAACATTATTCTTATTATTATTACCAAGGACACGGTAGGGCATGTTCTACTCACTTTGGACCAGGCCTGAGTTTTTTCCACTGGGCCACACCGCTAGGATCCACCTCCTTGCTCGGGGTCTTTGCTGCCATTGACTGGGCTCCAGTTGACGTCACCAGGTTGGTGACTGACATCATTCCGCGAGAGGGATGCTAAAGGAGTGAGCAGTTTCTCTGCTCTAGAAACTGCCAGCCTGCTTCCCCTTATCTAGGTGCTAGAAACTGCCAGTCTATTTCCATCCTCGTCGTCCGCTTTTCCCGATTAGGCCGTAAGCCCGTCAAAAGGCAGGGACTGTCTCTATCTGTTGCCGATTTGTCCATTCCAAGCGCTTAGTACAGTGCTCTGCACATAGTAAGCGCTCAATCAATACTATTGAATGAATCTATCTAAGTGCAGGGGGCCTAACTCGAATCTTCCCACATTCTTAACTCATAGACTATCTGCCCCCTGAGAATTGTTTTGAGGAGCCATAGTGGAACCAGTAGTGATAAAGAGAGTGGGGAAGTAATGGACAGAATACAGGCCTGGAAGGCAGAAGACCTGGGTTCTAATCCTGGCTCTGCCACTCGTCTGCTGTGTGACCTTGGGCAAGTCTCCCAAGTTCCCTACGCGCCAGCTACCACATCTGTAAAATGGGAATGAAGGCTGCGAACCCCAAGCGGGACAGGGACTGTGACCTAGTATATACCTCAGCGCTTAGTACAGTTCCCGGAACATAGTAAGCACTGAACGAATGATATTGAAAAGTAAATGTAAAGATCAGAAAGTAAAGATGAGCATGCCAGGTTCCTGAAACTGATGATATGTGGTTCTATTTGTCCCGTTGTCTTTGTCCTATTTGTATTTTTCCTGTTTGCCTCGTTCCATCCCTCTAATGTCACATTAGCAGGTTGTATCAGATTCTGTTCCTGAGCAGATTTGGGGAAAAAAACCCCGAGATTTTCCACTGGGAAATTCCTTTCAAAATTCACGCTCGCCCCCTGCAGATTAAACCCCTGACTCATTTTTATCCTCTTCCAAAGGAATTAAGAATATTTTTTATTACCTCCACCAACCAGGGTTGCAGACTACAGAGAGCAAAGAGGAAAAGCCTATGTTAAAATGCATTCTCTCCTCAGAGACCTGTAACGTATTGTTTCTCATACACCTTTTCTAATGCTCTGTTCAGTCCAGTAGTAAATAATTCAAATAATGGTGCTTCAGCAAGTTCACAGAAAAGACGATTCCTCGTGTTAAAAAATCAAAATTTAATTTTCTGGTATATTTCCCCTTTGAGAGCCAAACTGAAAAATACAACTTCCAATCCATTGCCTCATAGTCGTGTCCATAAATATAATATGAAGGCTACGCAGACTAGAGGAACTTTCCCTTGTTGTTTGAAAAGAAGACATTGGTACCCGTTCACTCTTCCTAAATTTTCCACTGCACAAAACCTAAGAAATTAGATTCTCAGAGGTTGTGTTCTGTGATACCGGAAAGAAACCATTAATTGCAGATATCTAGTTTGGGTCCATTTACTCAGAAGAGTGAATGCGAACTCTTTCTCAGCACCTGCTGCACTTCTCTGAACACAGTAAATCCTTAATAATTACTATTTCTCCTCTTCCTCCTAAAAGATAGGCCAAAGCCCTTCTAAAATTGCACTTACTCCAAGTCTTCCCTGGATTAATTGCCCGAATCTTAAGTCATACAAATCCATTAGCCGTCACTTAGGAATGTATTTATACCGCTCCTCGGTACCACCGTATACATATTCAATTGTACAGTTGTTTATTTTGTCTATTGAATGGATTTATTATTTTGACTGTTCTTTCCTTTCCCTCCTCTTTGTCCTCCTTCATTCCCTCCTTTCCTTCCTCCATTTCTCCTCCCTTCCTCCTCTATCCCTCCTTTCCATTCCCCTTCCCCCCTCCGTTCCCTTGTCTCTTCACTCCCACCTTCCTTCTCTCCCTCCTGCCTTCTCTCTCTGATCCCTTCCCTCCCTCCTCCATCTCTCCCTCCACACCTCTCTTCCTCCCTTCCTGCCCCATCCTTCCTCCTCTCCCCCTTCCTCCTTCTGTCCTTCCTGTCATCCCTCCCTCCCTCTCTCCCTTCCTCCCTGTGGCGGGAGCTCCATGGCGGCTCAGGTTTCCTCAGGAAGCAGCCAGCTCTGGATCCAGCGTGGCTCAGTGGAAAGAGCATTCATTCATTCATTCAATAGTATTTATTGAGCGCTTACTATGTGCAGAGCACTGTACTAAGCGCCTGGGATGAACAAGTCGGCAACAGATAGAGACAGTCCCTGCCGTTTGACGGGCTTACAAGAGCACGGGCTTGGGAATCAGAGGTCATGGCTTCGAATCCCTGCTCTGCCACTTGTCCGCTGTGTGACTGTGGGCGAGTCACTTCACTTCTCTGGGCCTCAGTTACCTCATCTGTAAAATAGGGATTAACTGTGAGCCTCACGTGGGACAGCCTGATTAGCCTGTATCTCCCCCAGTGCTTAGAACGGTGCTCTGCTCATAGTAAGCGCTTAACAAATACCAACATTATTATCCCGGCCCCGCTCCACATCTGTGGAGGTCAGCCACCGATCCCTAGCGGATCCTGCCCTGCGCCATTTCTGACACAAGCCAATACCGGCAAAGGTTTGGGATGGAAATTTTGAAGAACCTACACAGGTGCTAAGCGTGGGCCCTGTGGGGGTGGCGGGGGAGGGTGGAGGTGTGCAAAAGCGAGAAGCAACGTGGCCTAGTGGAAAGAGCATGGACCTGGCGGTTGGAGGATGTGGGTCCTAATCCCGGCCCCCGTCACCCGTCTGTTTTGTGACCTTGGGGAGAAGCAGCCCGACAGAGTGGACAGAGCACGGCCCTGGGAGTCAGAAGGTCATGGCTTCTAATCCCGGCTCCACTGCTTGTCTGCTGTGTGGCCTTGGACAAGTCACTTAACTTTTCTGTTACCTCGTCTGTAAAATGGGGATTAAGACTTAAGCCCCAGGTGGGACAGGGACTGTGTCCAACCCGATTTGCTTGTAACCACTCCAGTGCTAAGCACAGTGCCTGGTACACAGTAAGCGCTTAACAAATATGACAATTATTATTATTGCTTCCCTTCTCTGGGCCTCAGTTACGTCATCTATAAAATGGGGATTTAGACTGTGAGCCCCATGTCGGGCAGGGACTGTGACCGACCTGATTACCTTGTATCTACCCCAGCGCTTAGAACGGTGCTTGGCATGTAGTAAGAGCTTAAGGATTACTACAATTATTATTATTTATTCAATTTTATTTATTGAGCACTTACTGGGTGCAGAGCACTGTACTAAGCCCTGGGAAAGTACAATTTGGCAACAGATAGAGACAATCCCTACCCAACAACGGGCTCACAGTCTAGAAGCCGGGAGACAGACAACAGAACAAGTATTAGTAATACTATTACTAATAATAAACAGGACCCCTGGAGGCTTTTACCTCTCCAAAGCCACGAGTCCCACTCCCATGTCGCTGTGAACATGGGTGCCACTTCTGAGCCCCATGACTGTAAGTTCCTTGTGGGCAGGGACTTTGTCGGCTTCTTCTTCTATTGTACACTCCCAACTGCTAAGTACAGGGCTCTGCACACAGTAAGGGCTCAATAAATAGGAAAAAAATGAAAGAATGATCATCTACTCTGTATGGCAAGAGTAGAGACGGAGGGAGGCTGAGCGCTAAAAATCAAAATAACGACCAAAGTCACATCAGATGCAACATTAGCAACTGGCCAGGGAAAGAGCAGCTGAAAACCAGACAGTATAAGATCGGGCGAGACCCAGCCAAGTCTGTCAGTGGTATGTATTGGGTAGTCGGTCTGGCAGTCATATTTATTATGATTACTATTATAATTATGATTAATGATAGTATTAATTGTAATGATGGTATTAATTGTACTTGTCAAGCGCTTTGTATAGTGCTTTGCACACAGGAAGCGCTCAACAAATACGATTGAATGAGTAATAATTGTGGTGCTTCTTTAAGAGAAGCAGCGTGGCTTAGTGGAGAGAACACGGGCTTGGGAGTCAGAGGACGTGAGTTCTAATCCTGGCTCCACCACTTCTCTGCTGTGTGACCGTGGGCTAGTCACTTCATTTCTCTGTGCCTTAGTTACCTCAGCTGGAAAATGGGAATTAAAAGTGTGAGCCCTATGTGGGACAACCTGATTATCCTGTATCTATCCCAGAGCTTAGAACAGTGCATAGCACGTAGTAAGCACTTAACAATAACCATTATTATTATTATTATGATTTAGCATTTACTGTACGCCAGGAACTGTACTAAGTGCCAGGGTGATTACGAGCAAATCGGGTTGGACACAGTCCCTTTCCCACGTGGAGATCACAGTCTCAATCCCCATTTTATAGACAAAGTAACTGAGGCATAGAGAATTGAAGTGACTCGCCCATGGAGACAAAACGGACAAGTGGCAGAGCCGGAATTAAAACACACAAGCTTGTGAATCCCAGGCCCGTGCTTTATCCACACGCCATAAAGCACGGGCCTGGGATTCACAAGGTTGTGGGTTTTAATGCTGCTTCACATTTATTGAGCGCTTACCTCGAGTAGAGCACCGTATTAAGCACTTGGGAGAGTACAGTATACCAATATAATGGACACATTCTCTGCCTACGGTGAGCTTATGGTCTTACCATGTGCAGAGCCCTGTGGTGAGTGCTTGGGAGAGCCCACTTTAATAGAGATCGTAGTGCATCACACTTACACCTAAGGAGTTTATAGTCTAGTAGGCAGAATCTACTGTGTGCCAGTAAGATTTGAGTGGGATTTCCAGGGCCTGACTTTGCCATCGGGCGACAAATAAAGGTGCGGTTGGGAACACATGAACCTCATTCTGAGCTTGGGTAACGTGACAACCACCGGCGCTCAGACAATTGCTCTTCTCGACTTCAAAACCTTACTGAAGGCGCATCTTCTCCAAGAGGCCCTTCCAGACTAAGCGCCCCCTTTCCTCTTCTCTCACACCCTTCTGCGTCACCCAGACTTGCTCCTTTCATTCATCCCCCCTCCCAGCCCCACGACACTTACGTCCATATCTGGCATTTGTTTATTTCTTTTAATGTCTATCTCCTCCTTTAGACTGAAAGCTCGATATGGGCAGAGAATGTGTCTGTCATATTGTTATATTTTACTCTTCCAAGAGCTTGGTACGGTGTTCCGCCCACAATAAGTGCTCAATAATACGACTGACTGAGTGCTCTGCACAGAGTAAGTGTTCAATAAATACGACCGAATGATTGGGTATTAAAATATTTCCCCTATTTGGCCCAGGAAGAAGGCATGTGAAGCATATCTGATAATAAACATGATATTTTTGTCACCTAGTTGGTATCACCACATCTTTAGATTCCAAGCCAAAACTGCACTGTCTGGCTTGCTTAGTATTGTTATTAAAATGATCGTTATTACACTTATTGTTATTATAATATTTGTTAAGTGCTTACACTGCATCAGGCACTGTTCTAAGACTTAGAGTAGATATCAGTTAATCAGATTGGACAGAATTCTTCATCCTCAGTTACCCCATCTCGAAAATAGAGATTAAGGCTCTGAGCCCCAGGTGGGACATGGACTGTGTCCAATCTGACTGAATGCGTAGTATCTACCCCAGTGCTTAGTACAGAAGAGAAGCAGCGTGGCTCAGTGGAAAGAGTCCGTGCTAGGAGTCAGAGGTCATGGGTTCAAATCCTGACTCTGCCACTTGTCAGCTGTGTGACTGTGGGCATCACTTCACTTCCCTGGGCCTCAGTTACTGCATCTGTAAAATGGGGTTAACTGTGAGCCTCATGCGGGACAACCTAATTACCCTGTATCGACCCCAGTGCTTATAACAGTGCTCTGTACATAGTAAGCATTTGACAAATGCCAACATTATTATTATTGTTATTATTATTATTACAGTGCCTGGCATGTATTAAGTGCTTAACAAATATCCTAAATGCTCTCTCCCTCCTCCCCAAACTCCCCCTACAGCCCAGATTCAGCTGCACTACAAAGCACGAGATAGGGCAGAGCCCGGGACTCCCTCAAAACCGGGATGGCTTTGTGTTCCTCTCCAAAACCCCCCTCCAAATATTTAATCCTCATTTTACAGATGAGGAAATCGAGGCCCAGAGAAGTTAAGTGAATTGCCCAAAGTCACACAGCAAGCTATTGGCAGAGCTGGGATTAGAACCCACGTCCTCCGACTCCCAGGCCCATATTCTGTTCTCTATTTGCACCTCTGTCCTCTTATTACACCAGCCTGCCGCTGCCTCTGCTATGGATGGATCCAAACTGTCAGCAAAAGACGTGGAAGCAGCCTGGCTCAGGGAAAAGAGCACAGGGCCTGGGAATCAGAGGACATTTGTTCGAATCCCAGCTTTGCCACGTGTCCGCTGTGTGACCTTGGACAAGTCACTTCACTTCTCTGTGCTTCAGTTACCTCATCTGTAAAATAGGGATTAATACTGTGAGCCCCTTCTAGACTGTAAGCTCACTGTGGGCAGAGAATGTGTCTGTTTATTGTTGTAGCGTACAACAACACTGTAGAGTACGGTGCTCTGCACCCAGTAAGTGCTCAATAAGTACTATCGAATGAACGAATGAATGACATGGATTGTGTCCAACCTGACTGCACAGTATCTACCCCAGTGCTTAGTACAGAGCCTGGCACATAGTAAATGCTTAACTATTATCACTGAAAAAGCCCCTAAATAACGTCTCGGGGAGCAAGAATCAAGGTTCGGGCAGCCAACCCGATACCCTGAGTGAGGAGGGCTTGAATCAATCGATCGATCATATTTATTGAGTGTTTACTGTTTGCAGAGTCTTTGATTAAATGCTTGGGGGAGTCCAATGTAACAGTTGGGAGACACGTTCCCTTCCCGCAACAAGTTTACAGTCCAGAGGAAAAAGGCAGGGAAAGGGCTTGAAAAAGGGCAGGCAAAGCTACTGAGATAATAATCATAATAATAATGATGACATTTGTTAAGCGCTTACTATGTGCCAAGCACTGTTCTAAGCACTGGGGGGGGATACAAGGTAGTGAGGTTGTCCCACATGGGGCTCACAGTCTTAATCCCCGTTTTCCAACTGAGGCCCAGAGAATAATAATGATGATGATGCCACGTCTTAAGCGCTTACTATGTGCAAAGCTCTGCTCTAAGGGCTGGAGTGAAGTGACTTGCACAAAGTCACACAGCAGACGAGTGGCGGAGCCGGGATTAGAACCCACGACCACTGACCCCCAAGCCCGGCCTCTTTCCACTGAGCCACGCTGCTTCTCTAATGCGGGAGGAGGGTCGATCGAAGGACAGACTCCCACCCCCGAAGACCCTAAGCTTCCTCCCTCCCACCCCCAGCCGCCGCTGGGCCTTGATTGCAACGGGGCCATTTCCTTTGCCTTCCTTGGACGGGCAGCCGGGGCTGGAGCAGAAACCTGTTCACGGCATGACAGAGGCCTTCATTAGCCACCTGGCTGCAGTGATTCTGCTTGACTGCTCCTCAGCAGGGGTGAGAGCACTGCTAAATTCAAGGAGTCACTTTCCCCTCTGCCAGCAGCTGCCAGTCGGGGCCCAGGAGGCCCGTGGCTGCGAGGGAACTGTGGGACGTGTCGCTCCGAAAGGCCGTCTGGGCCCAGCGGGGAGGAGACGGGAGGATCCGAAAGGAGGAGAGGATTTCCAGGAGGGATATAGTGTCTCCTCTCCCGTTCGTGCTCCGGGGGGGACTGCGGGATAGTGCTGCTCTGAATGATTGTCTGGGCTCAGCTGGGAAGAGGCAGGGGAATCTGAAAGGAAGGGGGGCTATCCAGCGGGGATACAGGGCCTCGCTCCTAGGGGAATTATGTGATGTTGTTCTCAAAAACCGTCTGAGCCCAGTGAAGAGATAAGCAGAGGCGATGTACAACCTCGTCTCTCGTGCTCGTTGCCGGGGGATCGGGAGATATGTCGCTCTGAAAGGTTGCTCCGGCCCACTAAGAGACAGGAGACTCTGAACGGAGGAGAGGGATAGAGAGTCTCCTCTCCTACCCTTAACAGGATTTTGATTTTGAGAATCTGGGGCACGAGCCACAGCCCAGATTCAGCGGCGCTACAAAGCACGAGAAGGGGCAGGGCCCGGCACTCACTCGAAACCGGGCCGGCTTTGTGTTTCTTCCCAGTCGGCCTTCCTGGGGAAACTGGGCGAGGCGACAGAGTGGCTACGTGGGCATGAGAAGTATCATATCCCAGCGGATAGAGCACAGGTCTGGGAGTCAGAAGGACTTGGAATCTAATCCCAGCTCTGCCGCTTGTCTGCTGTGTGGCGTTGGGAAATGTCACTTCATTTCTCTGCGCCTCAGATTCCTCACCTGTGAAAAGGGGATCAAATGCTGTGAGCCTCCTATGGGACCAGTATCATGTCCAATCCGATTAGTTTGTAGCCACCCCAGATCTCAGTATGGCGCCTGGCACGTAGTAAGCGCTGAACAAATACTATAAACAACGACAGGCCATCGGGCAACCGTTTAGTTCCGAAAAAAAGCTCTGCGTGGCTAGGTTTGGACGGAGCGGCTCTGGCTGGCTGGCGACCAGACAGAGTCGTCGTCCCCAGGCCACGTGCAGACCACACCGAGGCTCTGGTCATCTCCGGAGCTGACCCCTTCCGGGAAGTGGCTACGAGAGCTTAGTTCTCTACTAAGCCATGGGGTAGATAGATGATTATCGGCTCCTTCGTTGAGACTCACATTCTAAGTAGGAGGGCGAACGGGTACCGAATCCCCATTTTGCAGATTGTGGGATCTGAGGCACCGAGAAAGCGAGTGACTTGCCCAAGGTTAAGCAGCCAACAGGTGGTGGAACAAGGGATAGAACCCAGGTCGACTGATACTCAGGCCGTCTTCTTTCCACTAGGCAACTCATTTGCTCCCATGACTTTAATAATAATAATAATTGTGGTATGTGTTAAGCGTATACTCTGTGTCAGGCACTGTACTAAGCACTGGGGTCGGTACAAGCAAATAGGGTAGGCACAGACCTTGTCCCATGTGGTGCTCTCGGTATCTATCCCCATTTTACAGTTGAGGTAATGAGGCCCAGAGAAGGGAAGTGATTCGCCCAAGGTCACACAGCCAAGTGGCGGAGCTGGGTTTAGAACCCCTCACCTTTTGACTCCGAGGCCCGGGCTCTATCCTTTACACCGTGCCGCTTCAGCTACCACCTCCACATAATTACCAGATCTTCCTGTCCACCCCCACCTCTTTCCTTCGCTGCAGCCTTGCAGGGCCTGCTGCCTTCAGGAGATCGCTACTTTGATGTCCTGCCAACACCTCAAACTTAACCTGTCTAAATTAGGCAAATCTGAAACTTCACATGTCCGAGCCCTGTCCTCCCCTAACCCTATCACTGAAGGCAGCCCCGCCATCCTCTCTACCTCACAAGCCTGTAACCTCAGCATTCTCCTCGACTCATATCTCTCCTCCAACCCACGCATTCAATCTGTCATGAAATCCTGTCAGATCTACCCTCACATCATCTCTAGAATCCACCTTCTCCTCTCCAACCAAACTGGTTACCACATTCATCCGAGCACTCGTCATTTTCCACCTTGACTGCTGCATCGGCCTCCTCCCTGACCTCCCTGCCTCCTGTCTCTCCCCTCTCCAGCCCTTAATTCCCTCATCTACCTGGATCACTTTTCTGAAAAATTGTCAAGTCCACATTTTTTCATTCTTCGCAAACCTCCGGTGGTTGCCCATCCACCTCCACATTAAGCAGAGAGTCCTCACCGTTGGCTTTAAGACACCAGATCCGCTCTCCTCACCCTTTCTAGCCTCGCTGATTTTCTACTACAACTCAATCCACATATTCTGCTCTCCTGACCCCAACCCAACACCAACCAACTGCTATCAACCCCTTCGCCCATAACCTCCCCCAGGCTTGGAATTCCCTTTCACTTCATTCTCCTTACCTTGAAAACCCTCCTAAAAATCACACTTGTTCCAAGATACCTTCCCTAACTAAGTCCATCATTCATTCTTTCAATCGATCATATTTATTGAGAGCTTACTCTGCGCAGAGCCCTGTACTAAATGCTTGGAAATTATAATTCAGCAACAAGTAGAGACAATCCTTACCCACAGCGGGCTCACAGTCTAGAAGGGGGGTGACAGACATCAAAACAAGTAAACAGACACCAATGACATCAATATGAATAATTAGAATTATAGTTATAATAAAAAGAATTATAGAATCATTCCCCTATCCCCTCCCCTTTGTATCAACTATGAACATTTTGAGTGGGATTTAAGCTCTTACTATGTGTCAAGCACTGTTCTAAAAACTGGGGTAGATACAAGTTTATCAGGTTGAACACAGTCCCTGTCCCACATGGGGCTCACAGCCTAAGTTGGTGGGAGGGGGATTTAATTTATATTTTACAGATGAGAAAACCGAGGCAGAGAGGAGTCAAGGGACTTGACCAGGCCACCCGGCAAGCAATTGGCAGAGCTGGGATAAGAACTAGGTCCTCACTGTCTGATTCCCCACTTTTCAGTCGAGGTAACTGAAGTTTTCAGGAAGTTGAGTGACTCGCCCAAGGTCACGCAGCAGGTATGTGGCAGAGCTGAGATCAGAACCCAGGTCCTCCGATTCCCAGGCCCGTGCTCTACTCACTAGGTCAGGCAGCTTCTAATGAATCTACCAAAGTAAAATGGAGTGTTTCACACACCAATTTCATTTCCTTTTATTCTATTTCACAGCAGAGAGTTGGTTTCGACTAGTCAATCTATCACTCAGTCAGTGGTACTTATTGAACACTTAGTATGTGGAGACTACTGTATTATTAATAACAACAACTGCAGTGTTTCTTACACGCTCGGTAGAGTACAATACAGTTGGAAGCTCACAGACTCAAGGATATCATTTATTTACTTCGACTGATGTCTGTCTCCCGCTCTAGACCGTGAGCTCGTTGTGGGCAGGGGATGTGTCTGTTTATTGTGATGGCGAACTCTCCCAAGAGCTTGGTACAGTGCTCGGCACCCGGTAAGCGCTCAATAAAGACGACTGAGTGAATGCCTCCGTAATGTGAAGCTGCTATAAAAGTGGGCCGTGCCATCGGATGGAGAGCCCCTAACGCAACTTATGTCTGGAGCCTGCGGTGATTTTGCCTACCGATTCCGTCCTACTGTACGCTCCCGATTGCTTAGTACAGTGCTCTGCCCTACACCGCGCTGCCCGATTGACTGATTATATTAAGCAGGCCTCAGAAAGAAAAGTAACATCTGTCTCACTGTTCCCCTTTCCCCTTTCCCCAACTCCAGTCTCCCAGTAAATAGCATCTTTTCATAAACCTCTGTGATGCTCTGTGATCCTTTGTGACTCTGGAGAAAAGCAAGCAAGGAGGTACCATTGCAAATTCCTGTGATGATTAAGATGATAAATGGCCTCATTATTAGAAGTCAAACCTCAGTGTACATGTTTTGGAATGAGTGTATTAAATGCTAGCCAGATCCTTTACCATAATAATAATAATAATAATGTTGGTATTTGTTAAGCGCTTACTATGTGCCGAGTACTGTTCTAAGCGCCGGGGGAGATAATCAGGTTGTCCCACATGAGGTTCACAGTCTTCTTCATCTCCATTTTCCAGATGAGGTAATGAGGCCCAGAGAAGTGAAGTGACTTGCCCAAAGTCACACAGCTGACAGGTGGCGGGGCCGGGATTAGGACCCATGACCCCTGACTCCTAAGCCCGTCCTCTTTCCACAGAGCCACGCTGCTTTGTGGCTAAAAGAATATCCCGTCATGCCTCTCAGGGAACTGGTTTTACTATTTCCCAGGCCTTAAAACAGTATGTTAGTCAAGCCTTCATTTAGGGGACTAGAATAATGAGTGAGCTGGTTAAGAATAATGATGGCGTTCGTTAAGCGCTTACCACATGCCAAGCACTGTTCTAACCGCTGGGATAGACACACGGTTATCAGGCCGTCCCTTGTGAGGCTCACAGTCTTAATCCCCCTTTTACAGATGAGGTCACCGAGGCCCAGAGGAGTGAAGTGACTTGCCCCAAGTCACACAGCTGACAAGGTGACAGAGCCGGGAGTCGAACCCACGACCTCTGACTCCCAAGTCGGTGCTCTTTCCATTAAGCCATGCCGCTTCTCCAGTTAAGTTATGGTTAAGTTATGAACTTTAGACTTTTCTGCCAGTATCTGATGCAGAGAACTGCTCCGCACGTATTTGTGTCCAGGTGAATTGACTTACCCTGAGTTGTTGTTTCATAATCTCCAGACACCGGTGGCTAAGAAACAATAGAGCTAGTTATAACCCTTTATTCTGAGGTGTACGTGGCTTAATTAGGGTATTCATGCCCACGGGTTATATCTAGCTAGGACTTCCATCAGTAATGAAATGGTTGATTTTAAAGGCTAGATATTTCAAATCCTGATAATCATCAGCTGTTGCGGGGAAATAATGATTCTGGGTAGTTTCTGCATTAATTACGGTAAGAATGGTGTGTATTCAGGTGGAATATCAGCGTGGAGGAATCCAAACGCCAATGAGACTTCTACGGTAGGGGTCGGGGGGAGAGACGTGTGCGTGTGA
Source organism: Ornithorhynchus anatinus (assembly GCF_004115215.2). NCBI lineage: Eukaryota > Metazoa > Chordata > Mammalia > Monotremata > Ornithorhynchidae > Ornithorhynchus > Ornithorhynchus anatinus. The sequence continues at coordinate 4,490,507 of NC_041749.1, forward strand.
GTGAGAGAGAGTGCGTACATGTGGTGCCATTTTCGAAGGGGGATTTTTCGGTGCCATTTTCCCATTCGGGGGGTGTGTGTTTTCACGCGTTTCCCCCGCGCCTCTCCCTACCTCGAAGTCGTGGCAGGGTAAGGTATCGATGGTCTGGAAAAGAAAAATCCTGGGGGTTTTCCGGATGGCACTGTGCCCTTGGGTTTCTGGCTCCCCGTCACATCTAACGGCTTCTGTTTTCTGGAGGCCTCTTCTGCATCAGAGGCAAGACCCGCAGGGGGCCCGGTGGCCACCAGCTGCCTTCGACACTGCCGGGAAAGCCGCCTCCATGTGACCTGAATACAGCAGCAGCGGTGGCCCGGCTTTTTCCTCTCCCACCCGCTCGGCTCTGCTTTTCATGCAATCGGCGTAAGCACCTAGCAGCCCCGCCGATAGGACTGCTGCATAGCAGTTATTGCTTCGACACATTTAGACACAGCACCTCTGTCATCCGTCTCGACGTGATATCATCTTTTGTCTCAGCGCGCTGACCCTTTTATCTGCCTAGGTTCGCCTCTCTTCACCTCCCCCTGGTCTTCCCGCCAGCCGGGCGAGGGAGGGCCGGTGGCCCAGGAAGAAAAATCCAATATGCGGGAGAATAATTGATTCCAACTTATTTAGTTTCCAGCTGAAACATCGGGGTTTTTTTCCACGGTGCGTCCCGGCCTTCGATGACAGGGGCGGGGAGGGGGGAGAAGCCCCCCGTTAACTGTTTCCGCGGCTGCTGTTAATAAAGCACGTGGAGCCGTCAACCCAGTCAAACTTGCAAATTGGATATGTTTCCCCGGGAGCTTTTTAAAACCCTTTATTTGTTAAAATGTATACCAGAGCTCTCTTTCCAATTAAGCTCAAAGGATTTCCGGGTTGGGTACGTTTCATCGTTATATTGTACCCTCCCAAGCTCTTAGTATGGTGTTTTGCATGCGGTAAGCGCTTAGTAAATATGATCGAGTGAAGGAATGAATGAATGAATTTTAGCATACGGAGGATTGGTAAAAAGCAGACGCGTTTCTGCGATACTAGTGTTTTTGTTTCTCGGGTCACACGGCGACATGAACGAGGGGTGGCTCTGCTTTTTGTATTAATGGAGGGATGAGCTGAGAAAAGTGTACAGGTTGAAGTCATTGATGAATCCACCAATCGGTCAATTTGTTGAGCACTTAAGTGTGTGCAGGGCACTGTACTAAGCCTTTGGGAGAGTACAATACAATAATAATGTTGGTATTTGTTAAGCGCTTACTATGTGCCGAGCACTGTTCTAAGCGCTGGGGTAGACATAGGGGAATCAGGTTGTCCCACGTGGGGCTCACAGTCTTCATCCCCATTTTACAGATGAGGGAACTGAGGCACAGAGAAGTGAAGTGACTTGCCCACAGTCACACAGCCGACAAGTGGCAGAGCTGGGATTCGAACTCATGAGCCCTGACTCCAAAGCCCGTGCTCTTTCCACTGAGCCACGCTGCTTCTCTGAATAATATTATTCATTATTAATAAATAATAATTTATTATTATTACAATAATAATAAATAGCATACTTTTTAAGCACTTCCTATGTGTCAAGCACTGTTTTAAGCACTGGGGTAGCTACAAGTCAATCAGGTTGGACACGGTCCCTGTCCCGCATGGGGCTCACACTTTTAATCCCCATTTTACAGATAAGGTGGCTCAGAGGACGTGGGTTCTAATTCCGGCTCTAATTCACTTGTCAGTGTGTGACCTTGGGCAAGTCACTTCACTTCTCTGTGCCTCAGTAATCTCATCTCTAAAATGGGGATTAAGACTGTGAGCCTCACATGGGACAACCTCCTTACCTTGTACCTACCCCAGCACTTAGAACAGTGCTTGGCACACAGTAAGCACTTAAATACCATCCTAACTATTGTTATTAAAAGGAATGATTTGCACAAGGTCACGCGGCAGACAAGTGGCGGAGCCAGGATTAAAACCCAGGTCCTTCTGACTCTCAGGCCCTTGCTCTATCCACTAAGCCACGCTGCTTAATACAGCGCTAAGGGCTTAGTACAGCGCCTTGAACACAGTAAGCATTCAATAAATACGATTGAATGAATGAATGCTTCAGGAACCAGCCGCGTCCCGGAATGTCCCCATAGCTTCAGCGGGATTGACGGAGAGCAATGTCCTCCCGCTCCCTTCCCTGTAATGCTCCTGGGAGGCCTGGAACCTTGCTGTCTAATAGAGAGAGGAGATTTAGCAGACCTGGTTTCCTCTCTACCTATCTATGGATTCAAGGAACCTAAGAACCCACCTGTATAAAGCAGAATAGAGTTCTTAGAAACGTCCCCCGGTCTCGAGGAGCTTATAGTCTAAAGAGGGAGTTGAAGCCTTGCACTCCGAAGATCTCCTAAGGCCCAGACAGGTGGGTAAAGGAAGGGAAATAAAGGCAGGGCCCAGAGAGCAACTCCCCTCTCTTCCCCAAACCCCAACCGGGCCAGCGGGAAACAATAACACGAGAATCTACAATGGGCTCCTTCCTGCCTGATTTCCTCCTCTGCCATAAATCGCAGGCTGCAAATAGAATTTTTAAAAATACACCAGGGACCTACATGGCACATTCCTCTTCTCTTTTATTGAAGGTTTATGAGACATGGCAGAGCAGTTATCAGCAGTTTTGCAGTACTGTCGGGGGGTTGGTTTTGAATATCTTGTCCTTGATTATGGGGGTGGGGAGGGTTTTTTTTGTTATTTTCAACCTGTCACCCCAAGCACATATTAAAAAGTGCGTTCGGCACCGGAGCTAGATGAGAAACGGAGAGGTTTTTAGCTACATGTCATTTTTGCCTGAAAAAGGAAATGGCTTTAAAACAGTTAAAGGAAAGGGCTCCTCGATTTTCGTGAGCTCTTTTTTTTTCTATTTTGTCTGCAGCATTTAGGTTTCTGTTGTTAGGCTGTGTCTCCTTCTGTTTGAATAATTAATGTTCATAAAGCAGAATGAGGTTCTCTGCAGAAAGGCGCAAAGTCCTTTTCTGTTTAGACCCAATCTGGAATGGAGGAATTCAGTTTTCAACCCCCAGAGCTCAGTTTACGTGAAAATTGTCCACCCGGAGTCATGAAGAGAAAAGGGGAATCATTTCAGATGCTTACTGGTGAAATGTTTTGTCACTGTTTTCAAGTTAGAAGAATTTGCAATTCACTCTCCTGTACAGCTCGTCCAGACTTTAAAATCTGAGAGTTGACCTGCTGCCTATTTTGACATGTTAAGCACACGGAGAAAGGTGGAGAAAAAGCCCTGAACATTCTGTTCAAACTTCTTCACACGCAGCGGGGGATTAAGAGGTGCTGGGTGTCCTGTCTCCCACAATCAATCAATGGCTTTTACTGAGCTCTTACTGGGAGAGGAGCACTGGACTAAGGAGTGGACTAGCACTGGATTAAGCTCTGCTTCTTTCCTCTTCTCCCACTCCCTTCTGCGTCATCCTGACTTGCTCCCTTTATTCATCGCCCTCCCAGCCCCATAGCACTTACCTACATACCTGTAATTTATTTATCTATATTAATGTCTGTCTCTCCCTCTAGACTGTAAGCTCACTGTGGGCAAGCGCTCTCCCAAGCACGTAGTACAGTGCTCTGCACACAGTAAGAGTTCAATAAATACGATCGAACGAATGAACCCAGTACAACAGTTGGTAGACACACTCCTGCCCACAACAAGCCTGAGTGTGATATTGACCACAGGAACTGGGAATTTTAATTAGATTTTGTAGGTGTTCGGATGTGTCTGCATATATCCATGTTTGTATGATTGTTTCTGGGAATGGGTATCTTGTGCACATATCGGCAGCTAGGCATGTTTTTTGTGGGCACGTGCATGCGTATTGTAAGTATCTTTGTAGGCGTGTATACATGTATATGTGAATGTATATTCACGTGCATCTATAATGCAATGACATTATTAATAATTATAATAATGATGATGACTATGATGATGATAGAGGTATAATAATGTTGGTATTTGTTAAGCGCTTACTATGTGCAGAGCATTGTTCTAAGCGCTGGAGTAGATACAGGGTCATCAGGTTGTCCCATGTGAGGCTCACAGTGAATCCCCATTTTACAGATGAGATACCTGAGGCACAGAGAAGTTAAGTGATTTGTCCAAGGTCACACAGCTGACAAGTGGCAGAGCCGGGATTCGAACCCATGATCTCTGACTCCCAAGCCCGGGCTCTTTCCACTGCGCCACGTGTCAAGTACTTGCTAAGGTCCAAGAAGAGGGATCAACCCAGGAGAAGATCCAATCAGATCAGAGACAGTTCCTTCCCTGTCTAGGGGGAGGGGAGAACAGGCATCTTTTCTCCACTGTGCAGGTGGAGAAACTGAGGCACAGAGAACCTCATTCTGTTTTATGAATGTTGTTTATTCAAACAGAAGGAGACACGACCCTAACTGACTTGCCAAAGGTCACGTATCAGGTGAGTGTTGGAGGGGGATTAGAATCCAGTTCTTCTGCCTCTCAATCCGTCCTCTTTCCACTTGGCTTCGCTTTTTGTGTTTGTGTACGTGTGCCTATGTCTGTATCAGTCCATCAGTGGAAATTATTGAGCACTCTCTGTCTGCGGAGCACTCTACTAAATGCTTGGAAAAGTACCATACAACAGAGTTGATAGACACAATTCCCGCACACAATGAGTTTACGGTCTAGAGGGGGTGATGGACATTAATATTAATAAATAATTTATAGATGTGCACAGTGAGTAAGCTGGCGCTAGAGGAGCGAAGTGTGTGGCCTGGGCTGGACTAGGAGAGTAGCGAGATGAAGTAGGAGGGGGCAGGGGGATTGACTGCTTTAGAGCCAATGGTGAGGAGTTTCTGTTTGATGCAGAGGAAGACGGGCAACTGCTGGAGTTTCTTAAGGAGCGGGGGGATGAGGACTGAATATTTTTTTCAGAAAAATGACCTGGGCAGAGTGAAGTATGGACTGGAGTGGGGAGGGCAGCAAGTAGGCAGATGCAGTAGTCAAGACAGGCTAGGATCAGTGCTTGGATCAGCGGGAGGGGCTAGAGATGACAGGATGGATTTTGGTGATTTTGTGAAAGAAGCAATAGAACTCGGTGACAGATTGAATATGTGGGTTTTAGGAGAGAGATGAGTGATGGACAACACCAACGTTACGGGCTTCTGAGATAGGGAGGATAGTGGTATGGTCCTAAGTGATGGGTAATAATGATAATTGTGGTATTTATTAAGTGCTTACGTGCCAGGCACTGGACTATGTGGTGAGGTGGATACAAGCGAATCAAGTTGGACACAGTTCCTGTCCCACATGGAACTCACAGTCTCAATCCTCATTTTACAGGAGAAAATGAGAATGAGAAGATGAAAATGAGAGAATGAGAAAATGGGGAAGCAGCGTGGCTCAGTGGAAAGAGCACGGGCTTTGGAGTCAGAGTTCATGGGTTCAAATCCCGGCGCTGCCACTTGTCAGCTTTGGGCAATCACTTAACTTCTCTGTGCCTCATTTACCTCATCCGTAAAATGGGGATTAAGACTGTAAACCCCCGTGGGACAACCTGATTCCCCTGTGTCTACCCCAGCACTTAGAACAGTGCTCTGCACATAGTAAGCGCTTAACCAATACCAACATTATTATTTTACAGAGGAGGGAACTGAGGCACAAAGAAGTGAAGTGGCCTGCCCAAGGTCACACAGCAGACACATGACAGAACTGGGATTAGAACCCATGACCTTCTGACTCTCAAGCCTGTGCTCTATCCACTATGCCATGCGAGGGGGAAGGGGTTTGGGTGAGAGGATGAACAGTTCTATTTTGGATATGTTAAATCTGTGCTGTTGGAGGGACATCCGAGTAGAGATATGAAGGCAGGAGAAAATGTGACACTGTGGAGAAAGAGAGAGGTGGATTTGGGAATCATCAGCACAGAGATGGTAGTTGAAATCACGGGGGCGATCGAGTTTTTCAAGAATAGGTGTAGATGGAGAATAAAAAGGGGACTCAGAACTGAGCCTTGAGGGAGGTCATAGATGTGGGGCAGAGGAAGAGCCTGCTATCTCGTGTATAACTTTCTTTTGTTTTTGATGAAGACACAGCGAAAGCTAATACGCCTCAGATTCATTCATTCAGTCGTATTTATTAAGCGCTTACTGTGTGCAGAGCACTGTATTAAGTGCTTGGGAAAGTACAATCATAGCAATAAAGAGTGGCAATCCCTGCCCACAGCAAGCTCACAGTGTAGAGGAAGGGGGAGACAAAAATCAAACCCTGCATCAGACTTGCATGTTGATGCCTGCAAGTGTGGGAGACAATCTGATATTAAGCAGCTTTCTCTTCCGTTATATTTGCACGTAAAGATAGATTCTTGAAGCACATTTTTTGCTTTTACAAGTTCTGCCTCTATTTTTGAGCTTTCTTCAGGGTATCCTGATCTTCATAATAATAATGATGGTATTTGTTAAGCGCTTACTATGTGCCAGGCACTGTTCTAAGTGCTGGGGGAGATACAAGATAATCGGGTATCGGCTTTTCATGAAGACTTTGGTTTCACTGTCCACCCAACCCTACTCGCTCTAGAGCTCTGTCCTGTCAGCTCCAGATTCCCTTAGGCCCTCCCTACCTTTCACCATTTCTGGGTCACAGGGTAATCCCAAATCAATGGAATCCTGATTCAGGGTAATCTTGGGTCAAGATAATCGCAGGTCAGGGTAACCCTGACTCAAGGTAATCCTGAATCAATGTAGTTCTGGGTCAGAGTAATCCTGGATCAGGGTAATCCCGGGTCAGGGTATTCCTGGGTCAAGGTAATCCCGGGTCAGGGTAATCTTGGGTCAAGATAATCCCAGGTCATAGTAACCCTGATTTAAAGAAGTTCTGAATCAATGTAATCCTGGATCAGAGTAACCCTCAATCAGGGTAATCCTGGGTCAAGGTAATTCCAGGTCTGTGGAATCCTGGGTCAGGTTAATACAGGGTCAGGGTAATTCCAGGTCAGGGAAATCCTGGTTCGGTGTAATCCCAGGTTGGGGGTAATTCCAGGTCAGAGTGAACCTGGATCAAGGTAATCAAAGGTCAAGGTAATCTTGAGAAGCCGCGTGGCTCAGTGGAAAGAGCCCAGGCTTGGGAGTCAGAGTTCATGGGCTCGAATCCCGGCTCTGCCACTTGGCAGCTGTGTGACTCTGGGCAAGTCACTTAACTTCTCTGTGCCTCAGTGACCTCATCTGTAAAATGGGGATTAACTGTGAGCCTCAAGTGGGACGACCTGATCACCCTGTATCTACCCCAGCGCTTAGAACCGTGCTCTGCACATAGTAAGCGCTTAACAAATACCAACATTATTAACGTTGGGACAGGGTAATCCTGGGTCAAGGTAATCCTGGCTCATTGTAATCCTGGATCACGGTAATTCTAAGTGAGAGTAATCGTGACCTAGGTAATTCCAGAGCAGGGCAATCACTGGCTGTTTTCCGAGGCTACCAGTGGGCTTGTTTGGATTTATAGTCTGCTCGGTCCTGGCTCAGTCCTTGCTCCTCCTCTGCTCGATCCCTGGCCGGTCCCTGCTCGGCCTCCCCCGGGTCCGTCCTCATTCGAGAACCACTGGTGGTTCCTGCTCCTGCCGTCAGTTCTCATTCATTTATTCAATCGTATTTAATGAGCACTGACTGTGTGCAGAGCACTGTACTACGGGCTTCAGTTCTCCAGTGGTGCAGAACAGATCTGGAAAGCCCTAGTCCAAAACAGATGGAAAATCACTGTCTCTGGCCCACCCCTGGTGTGCCTCCAGAAGATTTTTTGGGTGGGGGGCACCCTCTGCCCTGAAGGCTTTGTTGTTCGCCCATAAAGTCAGGCTAGCCCAGTCGCCTAACCCCAGGAGATCGCGAAACCCACCCCAGAGCCAGTTTCAGAGAGGAAGAGGAGGAGAAGGAGAAGGAAGCTTTGGAATTTTAGCCAGGCAGACAGTGACTAGTCAGTGACAGAACCTTGATCTGGAGAAGGGAAGGAGTGTGGCTCGGTAGAAAGAGCCTGGGCTTCGGAGTCAGAGGTCATGAGTTCGACTCCCGGCTCTGCCACTTGTCAGCTGGCTGACTGTGGGCGAGTCAGTTCACTTCTCTGGGCCTCAATTACCTCATCTGTAAAATGGGGATTAACTGTGAGCCTCACGTGGGACAACCTGATGACCCTGTATCTACCCTAGTGCTTAAAACGGTGCTCTGCACATAGTAAGCGCTTAACGAATACCAACATTATTATTATTATTATTTTTAGTGGATAGAGCCTTGGCCTGAGATTCAGAAGGACCTGAGTTCTAATCTCCACTCCACCTCTTGTCTGCTGCATGACCTTGGGAAAGTCACTTCACTTCTCAGGGGCTCAGTCACCTCATCTGGAAAATCGGGGTTAAGACCGTGAGCCTCTATGCGGGACACGGACTGTGTCCGACCTGATTTCTTTGTATCTACCCCAGGGCTCAGAACAGTGCCTTGCACACAGCAAGTGCGTACCAAATACCATTTAAAGAAAAAAAAAAGGAGGAGGAGAAGCGGGAAATTGAGGAGAGACAGTACAGGGCTGAGAATCAGGAGACCTGGGTTCCTTTTTTTTTCTTTTTTTAAGTGGTATTTGTTAAGATCTTCCTATGTGCCAGGCGCTATTCTGTTCTCTGCTGTTTCTGCCTGGCTGCTTGATTTTGGACAAGTCACTCTCCTGTGAGAGTGTAAGTTCCCTATGAGCAGGGAATGGGTCACTTTATTATTCTTTACTTCTCAAACAGCCAGTACAGTACACCCGGGCCACAAGAAGCAGCGTGACCAGAGAAGCTCCACCACTTGACGGGTAAGTCACTCTACTTCTCTGGGCCTCAGTGACCTCATCAATAAAGTGGGGTTGAAGACCTTGAGCCCCAGGTGGAACGGGGACTGTGTCCGACCCCATTTACTTCTAGCGTAATGATAATAACTGTGGTATTTGTTGAGTGCTTACCATGTGCCAGGAGCTGTGCTAAGTGCAGAGGTGGATACAAGCACATCGGGTTGGACACGGTTCCTGTCCCGTGTGGGGCTCACGGTCTCAATTTCCATTTTATAGATGAGGTGAGGATCAGAGAAGTGAAGTGACTTACCCAAGGTCACACATTGGAGCCAGGATTAGGACCCATGACCTTCTGACTCCCAGGCCTGAGCTCAAGCTGTTTCTCACCAACCCACCCCAGTACTTAAGCAGCGCGTGGCTCAGTGGAAAGAGGCTGGGCTTCGGAGTCAGAGGTCATGAGTCCGACTTCCGGCTCTGCCACTTCGCTGTGTGACTGTGGGCGTGTCACTTCACTTCTCTGTGCTTCAGTTACCTCAGCTGTAAAATGGGGATTAACGGTGAGCCCCACGTGGGATGACCTGATTGCCCTGTATCTCCCCCAGCGCTTAGAACAGTGTTCTGCACATAATAAGTGCTTAGCAAATACTTAGAAGAGTATATTCTTAGAAGAGAAGAGAGTACTTAGAAGAGAAGCAGCGTGGCTCAGTGGAAGGAGCAGGGGCTTGGGGGTCAGAGGTCATGGGTTCGAATCCCCGCTCTGCCACTTGTCAGCTGTGTGACCTTGGGCAAGTCACTTAACTTCTCTGTGCCTCACTTACTTCATCTGTAAAATGGGGATTAAGACTGTGAGCCTCATGTGGGACAACCTGATTACCCTGTATCTACCCCAGCGCTTAGAAGCAGCGTGGCTCAGTGGAAAGAGCACGGGCTTTGGAGTCAGGGCTCATGAGTTCGAATCCCAGCTCTGCCACTTGTCGGCTGTGTGACCGTGGGCGAGTCACTTAACTTCTCTGTGCCTCAGTTCCCTCATCTGTAAAATGGGGATTAAGACTGTGAGCCCCACGTGGGACAACCTGATTCCCCTATGTCTACCCCAGCGCTTAGAACAGTGCTCGGCACATAGTAAGCGTTTAACAAATACCAACATTATTATTAGAACAGTGCTCTGCACATAATCAACGTTTAACAAATACCAACATTATTATTATTATTATATTCAAGCCAGAGCTTAGAACAGTCCCTGGTACATAATAAGTGCTTAATAATAATAATAGTGATAATTGTGCTATTTGTTAAGTGCTTACAATGTGTCAGGCACTCTCCTAAGCACTGGGGTAAATACAAACAAATCAGGTTGGACACAGTGTCTGTCCCCAGAGGGGCTCATACTCTTAATCCCCATTTTACAGATGAGGGCACCGAGGCCCAGAGAAGCAAAGTGACTTGCCCAAGGTCACACAGCATCCAAGCGTAAAAGAAGCAGCGTGGCTCAGTGGATAGAGCCCAGACTTGGGAGTCAGAGGTCATGAGTTCTAATCCCGGCTCTGCCACATGTCAGCTATGTGACCTTGAGCGAGTCAATTAGCTTCTCTGCACCTCAGTTGCCTCATCTGTAAAATAGGAATGAAGACTGTGAGCCCTACGTGGGACAACCTGATTACGTTGTATCTACCCCAGTGCTTACAACAGCGCTTGGCACATAGTAAGCACTTAACAAATACCAACATTACTATTATTACTATTAAGTGGCGGAGCTGGGATTAGAACCCAGGTCCTTCTGACTCCCAGGCCCGTGCTCTATTCACCTGCCACAATTATAATTATTATTATTACTAAGCTCTTAGGAGAGTGCAACACAACGGAGTGGGTGGACATTTTCCCTGCCCAGAACAAGCTTACAGTCCAAAACGAATCAGGGAGGAGAGGTAGGCTCAAGGAAGCTGGGTCACAACCCCGTGAGAAACTAAATGCCCGAGGTTCTTCTTGTAATGCCTATTCCACTTGGCTTTCAGTGAAATGGGGATTTCTGAGAGCGGGCACAGAGTGACCCCGTCATCCGGAATCGCCTGCTGGATCGAGCTTCCCCTTGCTAGCGACAGCTGCCGGTAACCGCAGACGGCGGGTTTGCTGCCTCTCTGTCTGCTTTCCAGAGAGCTCCGGGGCAGCCGCCGGAAAATCGCCGGCCGGGGAAGGCCGAAGCTGGGCCTGAGTTCTCTTCCCTAGCCACTGCTCCAATCCTCGCTCTCCCAGACGCTCAGCTCTTGGGAACAGGGGAGAAGAGAAAAGGGCTGGGAGAAAACCAACAGGAAATTTTAGTTCCTTGGTTGCTAAAGGAGGGAGGAGAGACTCAGGTAAGGTCGTCGGACGATGGGGTTCCAGGGTTTGGCTTCTCCATCTAGGGATGCTGATGGGAAGCAGTGTGGCCTAGGGGAAAGAGGCCGGGCCTGCGAGTCAGAAGGTCATGAGTTCTAATTCCTGCTCTGCTACGAAGCCGCTGGGTGACCTTCACTTCTCCGGACCTCAGTTCCCTTAAAATGGGGATTTACTGCGCACTAACTGTGTGCCGAGCACCGTACCAAGCACTCGGGAGAGTTAACTGTAACAATGAACAGACCCATTCCTGCCGAAAAACAGACTTACAGTCTAGAGAGGGGGGATGCAATATCCGTTCTCCCTCCTACTTAGAATGTGAGCCCCTTGTGGGATCTGTTTTTCTCATGTCTACCCCAGAGCTTAGGACGGTGCCTGGAATTTGGTAAGTGATTAACGGATACCACAATTATTGTTCTTACCACTATTTTGCTTATTATATTTCTAAATGGGATTTGTTAAGTATTTCCTAGGTGCTAGGCACTCTATGGGGTAAATACAATGTAGTCAGGTTGGATGGTGTCCCTGTCCCACAGAGGGCTCACAGTCTTAATCCCCATTTTAGAGATGAAGGGACTGAGGCCCAGAGAAGTGAAGTGACTTGCCCAAAGTCAAACAGCCGTCAAGTGGCAGAGCCGGGTTTAGAACCCACGACCTCTGACTCCCAAGCCGGGGCTCTTTCTACTAAGCTACGCTGCTTCTCACAAACACATACACACACGCACATATTCACGCACAAACAGCCCCTCCGACACCCACACTCACACACGCAGTCAAACACAAACCCTCCACACACACTCACGCACACCAGACTATTGCCATTTTATTATTAATAATAATCAGATTTATTGAGCGCTTACTGTGTGCAAAGCACTATATTAAACACTTGGGAGAGTACAGTATACCATCAAATACACTCCCTGCCCGCAACGAGCTCACAGTCTAGAGCAGTTGTTTCTTTTGAGAAAAGAGACACAGAAAGCTCGCACTCTACAACCAGATTTGGGGTTCATTGGGGTCAGACTTTCCCTCTAGGCATTCTCAGCTTGTGTCCTCAGGGCAGAGTCTGTTCTTGGAAAGTAGACCATGCCTTGGGTCCATCATTCCGGATTTTCTTTTTATGGCATTTAAATGCTTACTACAGTCCAAATACCTTACTAAGTTCCGGGATAGATAGAAAATAATCAGGCCAGATACAGTCCCTGTTCCATTTGGAGCTTACGGTCTCAGGGGGAGGGAGCAGGAGCCCCATTTTAAGGATGAGGCACCTGAGTCACAGAACAGTTAAGTGACTTGCCCAAGGTGTCACAGCAGGCAAATGGCAGAGCTGGGATTAAGACCCAGATCCGCTGATCCTCAGGCCCGGGCTCTTTCCACTAGCCCACACTGCTTCTCAGCAATGTTGAGTTGACCAGACCCCATTCCTATGCCTATGGGATTGAGAGGAGGTCACGATATCAATCAATCAAAGGTATTTATTGAACGCTTATTATGTGCAGTGCGCCGTACTGAGCACCTGGGAGACTACAGGACAACAGAATTAGCAGAATTACGTTCCCTGCCCATAATGAGCTTATCGTCTAGAGGGGGGAATCAAAATATAGAATATATGTAGAATCAGTATATGAGTAAATACATAATTTATTATATATATATATATTATATGTAAGTGTGCTGAACTTCTTTTGTGGGCCTTTCAGCTGTAGATCTCTAGACTGTAAATGAATTTTGGACAGGGAAAGTATCTGCTAACTCTTATTTTTACTATACCCTCCCAAGTGCTTAATACAGCAGAGTGCACAGTGCTGTACATAGTAGGCACTCAGTAAATACCATTGATTGATTTGAGTTGCAGAAATTTCCCCACCAGACTCAGTTTCCATGCCTGTTTTGTGGTTTTTTTTTCGAGAAGGGACAGCAATTTTTCAAAAACTGCTGGCCGGGGGGCGGGGGGGTGGGGGTTTTGTGTGTGTGTGTGTGTGTGCGTGTGTGTGTATGTGTAATAGGCATATCACTGTCCTTTTTGGGAATTCAAGATGTTACCGAATGCATGAGATCCCGTAGATTACCCAATCCCCCCCGGCAGCCTATGTCAGTTGGAAAAAGGAGACAGTCTTTTGGCGATGCAAGGACGTAAAGCCCGCTTCTTAACTCCTCCCAGTCCGATCCTCGTTCACTGCCAAAATCCTCTCAGTGCCATTTGCTTCACTGGTTCACCCACTTAATCTGGGGGGAATCACAAGTAAGCGCTCAATAAATCCGATTAAATGAAATGAATGTAAATGGAAGTTGCTTTTTCCCATCGAAGGATTGGGTCCACGGCTAATTCATCCCAAAGAGAAGCAGTGTGGCCTTGTAGATAGAGCACGGGCCTGGGCGCCGGAAGGACTTGGGTTCTATTCTCGGATCCACCGCTTCGCCTGCTGTGTGACCTTGGACAAGACACTTGACTTGTCTGTGCCTCGGTTACCTCACTATAAAATGGGGATTAAGACTGTGAGCCCCATGTAGGACAGGGATTGAGTCCAACCTGATTAGCTTGTACCTCCCCCAGTGCTTATTATTGTGCCTGGCACATAGTAAGTGCTTAAAAAATACAATAAAAAAGTCCACTCTAAAACACTGCTTTTCACTTAAAGGAGCCCACAACTCCTTTATCTTGTGGAAAGAGAGAAAGAGCTTATTCTTTCTCTCCAAGCTCCCAGAGGCCGGGCCCTGCCGGAAACAGCCAAATCTCCTGGGGGATATGTGGTCACCTATCTCACTGTAGAGGTCTGAGAGAAAGGGGAGAGGTCGGAGTCATCCGATAGCTTCAAGTCCATTTGTCTAATGGCATTTCTTCAAAATACTGCACTCGATTCCTTAGAAATGAAATGGATGGGCGATTATTAGGATTCTTGTAAGTATCAGAAACTCCTGGACTGAAACACGCAGACTTTGACTGGATTAGCAGCGTTCAGCCTGATGGTGCTTTCGGCTTGACCCGAAGACCGCACTCGTTTTCAAATGTTTCGGCTCGGGCCAAGCCCGAAACTTTCTCCCCCAAGTACTCTCCCGCCTAAAGTGGAAGCACTTGCTTGTCTCGTGGGAAATTTTTTATGCACGTTTCTGATTCATTTTGTCCACCAAAAATATTTTTTTCTTGGGGTTGGATAGTGCACCAGAAACCATTAAAGCCATTAAATTGGGAAGCAGTGTGTCCCAGTGTATAAAATAAAGGCCTGAGAGACAGAGGACCTGGGTTCTAATCCTGGCTTTGCCGCTTGCCTGCAGTGTGACCTTGGGCTAGTTGCTTAACTTCTCTGTGCCTCAATTTCCTCAACAGCAAAATGGAGATTCAGTAACTGTTCTCCCTCCTCCTTGACCGTGAGCTCCATTTGGGACGGGGGCTGTATCCGACATACTGTAAGCGCTTCACAAACACCACGGGGAAAAATAAATATTAAAAAAATCCTCTCTTCCCATTCTCTTTTACAAAAATTTCAGGAACTTATTTGCACAGAGTGAATGGACTCGAACCAGAAAAATGCAAGATCGTATCTGTAGGAGGTTGTAATTCGATGGTCAATGTACATTTAAAATATACAAACTTTAACGATGATCCATCAGTTGATCCGTTCATTTAACACTTATTGTAGACAGAACACATTCTAATTGCTTGGAATAGTGTAATATAACAGGGTTGGCAGATACATTCCCTGCTCACAAGGAGCTTACAGTCTAGTGGGGGAGACAGATGTTGATAGAAAGAAATCAGTTATGGATACGGATATAAGAGCTGCTGGATCAAACACATCCTTCTGACTTTATCATATATTGAGGGTTCTTCTTTATTACGTTTTTATAGTATTTTTATGTTGGTCTCCCAGGTTTCTTCTTGATAATATTTTTTATGTTGGTCTCCCCTGATAGACGATAAGATCTCTGTGGGTAGGGAACCTGGCATTGGCTAATTTGGACTTCCTGAATGTCTAGTACAGTACATCACCCCAAGCGGGCACTCAATAAATGCTATTATGGCTAGACTCTCAAATGGCAGAGGGTAGAGCTTCCAGGATGTCTGTTTGACCTTTTTAATAATAACAATGTTAATAATGTTGGTATTTGTTAAGCGCTTACTGTGTGCAGAGCACTGTTCTAAGCGCTGGGGGAGATAGAGGGTAATCAGGTTGTCCCACATGAGGCTCACAGTCTTCATCCCCATTTTACAGAGGAGGTAACTGAGGCACAGAGAAGCGAAGTGACTTGCCCACAGTCCCACAGCTGACAAGTGGCAGAGCCGGGATTCGAACCCGTGACCTCTGACTCCCAAGCCCGTGCTCTTTCCACTGAGCCACTTTTTGCTTCTCTCAGGCAGAAAGGGTTCCAGGTTGGAAGCTCCAGGGAGAGGTGAGAGGTCAGCTGAACACCTACTCGGGAACAGTGACCACCTGTGATCATCCAGTCAGACAAAGAACCCGCGAGGCTGCAGGAAACGCGAGACTGCATTCATTCGTTCATTCATTCGATCGTATTTATTGAGCTCTTACTGTGTGCCGAGCACTGTACTAAGCACTTGGAAAGTTCAATTTGGCAACAGATAGAGACGATCCCTGCCCGACAACAGGCTCTGCACAGAAGAAGAGAAATCGGGGCTGGAGTTGTAGATTTGGGAATCATCCACATAGAGATGGAAGTTGAGGCAGTGTGACCTAATGGTAAGAGCATGGGCCTGGGAGGCAGAGCAACTGGGTTCTAATCCTGGCTCTGCCAATTGCTCTCTCCGTTGCTTGCTGGGTGACCTTGGCCAGGTCATTTAACTTCTCTGTTACCTCGTTTGTAAAATGGGGACTAAGTCTGTGAGTCCTGTGTGGGACGGCGACTCTGTCCAACCCTGTTAACTTGTATCTATCCCAGTGCTTAGTACAGTGCCCGCCACATAGTTAGTCATTCATATTTACTGAGCGCTTACCGTGTGCGGAACACTAAGTGCTTAAGGGTGGCTCAGTGGAAAGAGCACGGGCTTTGGAGTCAGGGCTCATGAGTTCGAATCCCAGCTCTGCCACTTGTCGGCTGTGTGACTGTGGGCGAGTCACTTAACTTCTCTGTGCCTCAGTTCCCTCATCTGTAAAATGGGGATTAAGACTGTGAGCCCCACGTGCGGCAACCTGATTCCCCTATGTCTACCCCAGCGCTTAGAACAGTGCTCGGCACATAGTAAGCGCTTAACAAATACCAACCTTTTTTTTTTTTTTAAAGAATACAATATAACACTAAAACAGGCACATTCCCTGCCCACAATGAACTTACAGTTTACAGCCCAGTCTAGAGCGTAGAGTAGGTGCTTAACAAATACCAATTAAAAAAAAGTAGAGCCCTCCCCCCAGCAACATCACATTCCTTAACAGAAGCCATCTCAACCTTTCGTCTGACCTCGTCTGGGCTTTGCTTTGGCTTTCCGAAAACCAGCCAAGGCGGCGAGAAAGCATCTGAATTTGGCGTTCTTCCTCTGTGCCCTCTCTCTCTCTCTCTTTCGATCTAGTGCCAGCCCACGGGGCGGGCCGTGGGGCAGGACTGGCCCTGGCTCAGCGAGCGGTGATTTCTCGGACCAAAGGACAAGACGAGCACTATGCCGCCTCGGATGGGAGCAGCCTCCTGTGGCTACCGGTCAGCAGAAAGGGAGAGAGGAGAAACCCTTGAGAAAAAGTCCTCCTTCGTCCCGGCTAGCGTTGGAAGCCGGCCAGGGTATTGTCCGTGAGCCTTTATAGGGAAAATCTGGGGCGCGGGGCATTTGCTAGTCAGGAGCTTAGATTTTACTTCGATTTTTTGTCGCCACAGGTCGAGAGCAGGGGTTCCTACCTAAGGATGATGACGGGGCTGATGGATGATTTTGAGCCCAGTGAGTCACTGTCACTGGACTAATGATTCACTTTAATAATCATGATGATAATAACGATTAAGTGTTTGCTATGTGCCTGCCACCATACAAAATGCTGGGGTAGATGGGAGCTAATCAGGTTGCACACAGTCCCTGTCCTATGTGGGGCTGACAGTCCCAATCCCCATTTTACGAAAGAGGTAACTGCTGCTCAGAGAAGTGACTCGCTCAAGGTCACACAGCAGACGAGGGGCAGAGCCAGGATGAGAACCCAGGTCCTTCTGACCTCCGGGCCAGCGCTCTATCCACTAATAATAATAATGTTGGTATTTGTTAAGCGCTTACTATGTGCAGAGCACTGTTCTAAGCGCTGGGGTAGATACAGGGTCATCAGGTTGTCCCACGTGAGGCTCCCAGTTAATCCCCATTTTACGGATGAGGTCACTGAGGCACAGAGAAGTTAAGTGACTTGCCCACAGTCACACAGCTGACGAGTGGCAGAGCCGGGAGTCGAACCCATGACCTCTGACTCCGAAGCCCAGGCTCTTTCCACTGAGCCACGCTGCTTCTCTTCGCTCCTTAGCCAATCATCTCTAGCTGTACCTCTCTTTCAGCTCTCCTCACTCCATCCTCTCTCTCTCTTTCTGCTCTCTCAGCTTGGAATCCCCTTCTTCCCCACATCCTATAGACCACAGCTCTCCCACGTTCAAATGTCTTCTAAAATCCCACTTCCTCCTTCCCTAATTAATCCCCAGCATCCTGAGCCATAGAAGCCCCATCAGCTTGCTTTAATACTTGTATAAATTATTTATAGTTAATCAATGCTATTTATTGAGCGCTTACTCTTACTGCGTAGAGAGCACCGTGCCAAGCACTTGGGAAAGGACAACAGAATTGAGAGGTACATTTCCTTCCCACAAGGAGCTTACAGTCTAGAGAGGGAGGCTGAGATCAAAATAAATTGCAGCTCTGTATGTAAACGCTGTGGCTTATAGCCATCCTCAACACTGTTGTGGACAGGATTATTCCTTTGTACAGTCAATTATTTATTTCTATTTATTTCACCTCTCTGTAAATATTTCATATCTGTCTCCCGCATTAAATCGTAATCTCCCTGAAGTGGTTTTTGGGGTTGTTTTTGTACATCCCAAGTGCTTAGCCTGATACACTGCATTCAGTGGGTACCCAATAAATATTACTACTACTGGTTGTTCTACTACTACTGCCTGGCCTAAGTACTTAATTCTTATTAGGTACTTAATTAAGCAATTAAGTTATTTTTATTAAGTAAATATATAGCAAACAACATCATCTAGTGGAAAAAGCCCAGGACTGGGAGTCGGAGAATCTGGGTTCTAATCCCAGCTCTACCTGCTGAGTGACCTCGGACAAGTCACTTAACTTCTCTGTGCTTCAGTTCCCTCAGCTGCAAAGTAGGGATTCAATCCCTGTTCTCCCTCCTACTCAGATTGTGAACCCCTTGTGGGTCCTGATTATCTTGTATCTACCTCACTGCTTAGTCCAGAGCTTGGGACATGGTGAATGCTTAAAAATACTACAGTTATAATGATAATTATAATTATTACCTAAGAAGGAAAGCAAGAGCACAGAGATGTGAAGTTTCAAATGCCAGAGATGGTGGAGGGTGGGGGTGCTGAGAGAAAGGGAAATCATTGACGAGGAAAGGAAGGACCCGTTTCTAAATTTTTTCCGGTCTTTTCTTTTTCCAGTATTTGGGAGTCCTTCATCGTGCTTGACCTCTTCCTCATGTACTAGGCAGCATCGTGCAGATTTCAGAGTGTCGGAGCTTCTTTCCGAAATATTGTCAGGTAGGCCGCAGCTACAGATCCGAAGCCACAGGACTCTTTGACCTTCTGTTCCGGTCATTCTCTGTGGTCTTTCCTCCCTGTCGGAAGAATTCACGGGGATCTGACATGCCTGGTATGTCCGGCCCCGCGAAGAAACTGAGAACACGGCACAGAACGTAGTCCCCGAGGAAGAATCCGTGTCCCTGGCCCTCGTGTCTATAGTGTCATTAATCAAAATAAAGGATTTCTCCCTCCAGCTTCAACCCCCACTTGGATCAGGTATTTCATCCCAACTCCGTTGGAGTAGGACACAGAAGAGAAGCAGCGTGGCTCAGTGGAAAGAGCACGGGCTGGGGAGTCAGAGGTCATGGGTTCAAATCCCAGCTCGGCCACCTGTCAGCTGTGTGACTTTGGGCGAGTCACTTAACTTCTCGGTGCCTCAGTTACCTCATCTGTAAAATGGGGATTAAGACTGTGAGCCCCACGTGGGACAACCTGATTCCCCTGTGTCTACCCCAGCGCTTAGAACGGTGCTCGGCACATAGTAAGCGCTTAACAAATACCAACATTATTAGAAGAGCCCTGCAATTACGTTCTTCTCTCCCTCTTTTTTGGTGGAGAATTTAATCATCGCTTATGAGAAGTCTTGAATAAATATCCACAAATCTTGGGTGTATATGACCAGGTACAAGTACAACTACCAAAAGAAAAAGCCAGCAGTAGGACTCAAGTTTACTGTGCGGAAGAAGGCAGGGGTAAACCACGTCCATATTTTTCCCAGGAAAACTCTGTGGATCCGATACTGGAACGATTGGAGATGGAGGAGGGGAATCTGGGAGAGATGCATCCATGACGTCTCTATGGGTCGGAGATGCCTCCGCGGCATAAGACAAGACAAGAGGGTGAAAAATGTCCATTTCCAGTGTGTGTGTGCATATGTCTGTTCATCTGTCTAGGTATATAAGTGTTCTGAACGTAGTAAGCGCTCAATAAACACTATTGAATATAAGTGAGGAGAAGGAACAACAGCAGATTTTCAAAAAGACTGCTTGGAGAAGTAAAATTGGAAATAATAATAATAATAAAGGTATTTCTTAAGCACTTACTATGTGCCAAGCCCTGTTCTAAGTGCTGGGGTAGATGCAAGGTAATCAGTTTGTCCCACGTGAGGCTCACAGTCTCAATCCCCATATTACAGATGAGGCAACTGAGACCCAGAGAAGTTAAGTGATTTGCCCAAAGTCACACAAATGACAAGTGGTGGAGCCGGGATTGGAACCCACGATCTTTGACTCCGAAGCCTGGGTTCTTGCCACTAAGCCACGCTGCTTCTCACCTGAGATCTGAAACCAATCAATCAAGCAGTGGTATTTACTGAGCACTTACTATGCACAGAGCACTGTACTGAGCACTAGGGACACAACAGACACAGTCTCTGCACACAACAAGCTTACAGCCTAGTGAAGGAGACAGATATTTATATGGAGAAATAACATATAATATCTAATTTATGGATATGTACGTAAGTGCTTTGGGGTGGAGGTTGGAGCAAATTCCCAATGCTCGGAGGTCGCAGATCCCAAGTGCTTAGATTCGGAAGGGAGAGGGAGCCAGGGAGAAGAGGGCTAAATCGGGGAAGGCCTCCTAGAGGAGGCGGGACCTCAAGCAAAGACGGCAAGGAAACCTTCTAAGGCTATGGTGAAACAAAACCTCAGACAGTGCTGAATCCCAGCTGAAAATTGGGAGTCATTTTCTGAGAATAGACCTGTATTGGTGCACAGCTATCAAGAAAAGAGCCCCTCTGGGAGCAAACCTTTCACGAGGAGCGAGACAAGGAGAAGCAGTGTAGCCCAATGGGTAGAGCACAGCACCGGCCGGGAGTCAGAAGGACCTGAGTTCTAACTGTGGCTCCACCACTTGCCTGCTGGGTGACCTTGGGCCAGTCGCCTCATCTGTAAAATGACTGTGCACCCGATGTGGGACATGGACAAAGAGGCCGGGCTTTGGCGTCAGATGTCGTGGGTTCTAACCCTGTCTCCGCCACTTGACAGCTGTGTGACTTTGGGCAAGTCACTTAACTTCTCTGGGCTTCAGTTACCTCCTCTGTAAAATGGGGATTGAGACTGAGAGCCTCATATGGGACAACCTGATTACCTCGTAGCTACCGAAGCGCTTAGAACAGTCCTTGACACCTAGTAAGTGTTTAACAAATGCCATCATTGTAATTATTCAGTGCTTAGAATAGTGCCTCGCACATAGTAAGCACTTAATAAATCGTACTTAGTACAGTGCTCTGCGCACAGTAAGCACTCAGTAAATAAATTTGATTGAATGAATACAATTCCAAAATAAATAAAAAAGGAAGCAAAGTTCCAACAGGCGCAGGCTCTGTATACATCACACATGACAACCTGAAAGAGGACGCACATTTTTGCGTGCCCTCCTCGGTGAGGACTTTGGATCTGACATTGACCTCACCGGCCATACGTGCACTCAGAGGTATATTCAACGTCAGGGGTTTTTTTCTTTTTATGACATTTAAAACACTTATTAAATGTCAGCCATTGTACTAAGCAATGGGTAGATAGGAGATAAGAGGGTTGGACATAATCCCTGTCCCACATAAGGCTTAGTCTTACTCCTCATTTTACACGAGGTAACTGAGGCACAGAGAAGTTAAATGATTCGCCCAGGGTCACACAGCAGACGAGCGGCGGATCCGGGACTACAACCCAGGTTCTCTAACTCCCGGCCCGGAGCTCTTTGCCCGCGTTATCTTCTTTGAGTACAAAGGACAACACTTTATGTGCGCTGCGGCATGCTGGATTTCCATCTGGGCCTTGCATTATACATTTTCCTGTGTACCTCACTTCCCACCGTTGCAGGCAATAACAGTAGGGTTTTAACCTATATTTTTAAAATGACTACTCTGTACAATTGAGGCAAACAATAGGTATTTGAGGGCACTAGAAACTCTAAAACAAAAAAAAAAAAAGCTGGTGAATTTAAGAAAACCACTCCACTCTGCAAAGTGACCATTATCTTTGAACACAACAATCGAGCTGAATCTGTAGGTTGCCGACCACTGACTGAACTGTGCCTCTCAACTAACCTGGGATATTTCTACCAGCTAGTCGGGAACTACCGGAGGGGGGATTTTACACAGCTGCCTTTTCTCTCTAGCATTAAACAGTCCTGATGGCAGCCTTAGCTTGCCCGTACACTGTGGAGACGCCAGATGCCTCATGGCCCTTCTGTGCTTTTGCTCTCAGAGGTGCACAGACAAGATGGATGCGGCTAGCAGTCTCACACACACGCGTGTACACACACACAAACACTGCAATTGTCTGCTAGATGGATCTGGAGTCCCTGAAAGGAGGGGGAGGATGAGTGTCTCAGCCGTGTTGCCCGAGATGGAGAAAATTTGGCTCCAGTGTGATAGTTTCGAGGACTGACTGCTAAAAGGACAAAAATCTATCCACTAGTTTCCCAAGAAGGATTTGGAAAGGGGAATCAGAAGAGCAATCCCAATGACAGGTTGTCTTCCCGAGGACAGAGAGCCCAGGCTGGGGACGTGGTGTGCAGCGTGACCTGATGGAAAGGACGCGGGCCTGAGAATCGGAGGGCTGGGGTTCTAATGGCTGCTCTGTCCAATTTCCTGCTGCGTGAAAGTGGGCGAGTCACTTTACTTCTCTGGGCCTCAGATTCCTCATCTGTAAAATGGGGATCGAGTACCTGTCATCCCTCCTACTTAAACTTTCAGCCCCATGTGGGGCAGGGAATATGTTTGACCTGATTAATTACATCTACCCCAGTGCTTACTGCGGGGCTTAGCGCACTACTTAACAGATCTCATTATTATTACTATAGAGAACCTAAATATCATGTGATCTGGGGAGTCATTTATCCTATCGGTTCCCTGGTTTTCTCATTATAAAATGGGATAATGACGTTTACCCAAGCTCTCTTTTCATGCAAATGCTGTAATGGTGCAGTGGAAATACGCGTGGGGTAATCTGGGAAGATCCCCTGGAGGTGGAGGGGCTTAGGAACATTTATTAGACAAAGACAAGCTCTATCATCCTGGATATTTCACATAATCATCCTTGGAACAGCTTCTTTCTGTGAACTCCCAAGCTGATAGCTCTGAAAGGAAGCGGTATTTTCTTTGCTCAGCAGGTGGGTAGACTGAGCCCCGGAGAGGTGAGAGATCTGTCCAAAAGCCACCTAGCAAAGTTTTGATTTCCAATTCGATTTCCCCCAGACTCTACGGGCTCCATTAGAGCCGAGAAGAGGATCCGGTAGCTACATTCAAAGATCTTAAGTGTGCCCTTGATTTCAGAAGGGCACTTGACAATCCTGAAATGGAAAGCAAAATCGTTGAATCAGAAATCAGAAGAAAGTGTATGGGACCTGATGGTCTGCCCTGGAGTGGGGTGGGCAGAGAGGAAAGTCTGACAGCCTGGTAGGAAGTACTGACCCCTCCCACGAGGGGAGGAATAATAATTAATAATAATTGTGGTATTTGTTAAGCGTTTACTCTGTGCCAGGCACCGTACTAAGCTCTGGGGTGGATTCAAGCAAATTGGGTTGCGTACAGTCCCTGTCCCATACGGGGCTCGCAGTCTTAATTCCCCTTTCACAGATGAGGGAACTGAGGCCCAGAGAAGTGAAGTGACTTGCTCAAGGTCACACAGCAGACAAGCGGCAGAGCGGGGATTAGAACCCATGACCTTCTGACACCCAGACCTGTGCCCTATCCACTAGGCCATGCTGTTTCTGGGCTCTGGTCCTGGCTTTGGGCTGTCAGTGTCTAAAATTTCTCCCATCTTTGGTAAGAAGTGCTTATGCCTTGGGCTCATTATACTTGTCATAGAGCTCCCAGGATGTTAAGTTTACCTCTGTGGAACAAAATCCTGTCAGTCTTGCTTTGGCCTGGACTTCCTTTAGCCTTTCTTCCTTATCTAGAAACGGACAGAGAAAGCAGCGTGGCCTAGTAGATAGAGCGAGGATCTGAGAGTCAAAATGGACCTGGGTTCTAATCCCAGCTCTGCCACTTGTCAGCTATGTGATCTTGGACAAGCATGTAAATTCTCTGGGCCTCAGTTACCTCTTAATTAACTTGCGAAATGAGATTGTGAGCCCCATGTGGAACATGGACCGTGTCCAACCTGATTTGCTTGTATCCACCCCAGCCCTTAGTACAGTGCTTGCCACCGAGGAAGGGCTTAAAAATACCATTAAAAAAGAAGCCGCAGCATGGCTTAGTAGAAAGAGCATGGGCTTTGGAGTCAGAGGACCTGGGTTCTAATCTCTCCCACTTGTCTCTCCTCTCTCCAGAGTGATGCCATTCCCCAGCTGGGCTGTGGCCCTTCTTCCTTCCTCCCTCCCTACTCTGGGCATGCATGACCTAGAGGACAGAGCATGGACCTGGGAGTCAGGAGGTGATGGGTTTGGATTAGACTGTAAGCCCGTCAAAGGGCAGGAACTGTCTCTATCTGTTACCGATCTGTACATTCCAAGCGCTTAGTACAGTGCTCTGCACATAGTAAGCGCTCAATAAATACTATTGAATGAATGAATGAATGCCGACTCTGCCACTTGTCAGCTGTGGACCTTGAGCAAGTCACTTCACCTTTCTGGGCCTCAGTTACCTCATGTGTAAAATGGGGATCGAGACAGTGAGCCACACATGGGACAGGGGCTGTGTCCAATTAGATTTGCTTAAGCACCTAGTACAGTGCCTGGCTCATAATATGGTCTTAACAGAGATTATTATTATTGTTATTATTATTATCATTATTGTGTCACATAGACATGCGGAAGCAGAGACTTCCATTTCTGTGATTTTGACAGGTGCCACTCACCTTTGGTTTCTAGGGGGGCCCTCATCAAACCTTTTCCCGAATCACAAAAATTTCCCAAACATACAGTAAGCGCTCAATCAATCCAAGGTATTTATTGCATGCCTACTATGTGCGGAACACTGTACTAAGCACTTGGGCAAGTTCAGTACAACAGAATATTGATTGGTTGATTGATACTCTGACCACATGTCCTGTGACTTCTTAAAACATGCTGGGATCATGTTTTATGTAGGGTGACTGTGTTGTAACAGATGATAGCCTCAGTTACCTCATCTGTAAAATGGGGATTAAGACTGTGAGCCCCACGTGGGACAACCTGATTCCCCTGTGTCTACCCCAGCGCTTAGAACAGTGCTCAGCACATAGTAAGCGCTTAATGAATACCAACATTATTATGATAATGTTTTGTGGTAATAAAGCAAAAAAATCAATGGTAATTATTGAGCACCTAATGTGTGCAGAGCACTGTACTAAGTCCTTGGGCGAATACAGTCCAACAGAGTTGGGGATTAAGACTGTGAGCCCCAAGTGGGACAACCTGATTACCTTGTATTTACCCCAGCGCTTAGAACAGTGCTTTGCACATAGTAAGCGCTTAACAAATACCAACATTATTATTATTATTATTCCTTGCCCACAATGAGCTTACAGTCTAGAGGACTGTAATGTAAGGTAATGTAATGCAGTGAACTGTACTAAGCATTTAGGAGAATAGAATGGAAATAGGAGACTTGATCTGTACCCTTACTCTAGTGGAGGAGACATATTTAACTGAAAGAGGGTGTTTTCTGCTCTAAAGAATTATTGATAATCTCTCCCCTAGAGACATAAATAAATGGCCCGTAGTTTTAAAAGCATGATTGAGTAGTAGTCAATTTAATACTTTAGATACGGAACGATACTCTT
Source organism: Ornithorhynchus anatinus (assembly GCF_004115215.2). Lineage (NCBI taxonomy): Eukaryota > Metazoa > Chordata > Mammalia > Monotremata > Ornithorhynchidae > Ornithorhynchus > Ornithorhynchus anatinus. Next base: position 4,516,124 of record NC_041749.1, read on the forward strand.
CAGGAATCGCGCCTCACTATAAAGTGACCTCAAGAAAGACAGTCATTTTAGATCTAAAGAAAGCAGCCAGGTTTATGCCCACAAAAAGCACATTTATCTTTGATCGAAACTCGAGGCTCTGGGGTGGAGATAAGCAAATCTGGTTGGGCACAGTCCCTCTCCCACATGGACCTCACAGTCTCAATCCCCATTTTACAGATGAGGTAACTCATCTGATGAGGTAAGTGAAGCTTAGAGAAGTGAAGTGACTTGCCCAAGTTCACACAGCAAAGTGGCAGAGCTGGGATCTTGCTGGAAGACAAATTCAGTTGATACAGAGAAAAATATCCTAATATTATTGTTCGTTCTGGTGGCACTAGGATTAGAATTGGAGTTAGCATTAGATTCGGGTTAGGGTTAGGGCTGGAGATAGGCATGTGTGAATTTCTGGCAACCGATTAGAAACTGTTAAATCAACCTGTTACTGTTTCTGCCCAGCCAAATTCACGCTCAATTTGACAGGAAAATGGGACACAAACGCAGATATCTGGTGGGCACGTGCTCAGGAGAAAAGAGGATGTTGGCAAAGCCCAGAGGTCAAAGAGAGCCGTGATTGTTGAATTATTCAGGCCGTGGCAGGAATTGGGAGGAAAGAGAATGAAGCTTTCAGATGGGTGGAGCGAGATCACTTCATTTACCGTGGCTGAAAGACAAAAGGCGTCTGCAAGCTAGAAAGGCCTAGCGGTTTCCAAATGTGAGGAAAATAACCCCCTTCCCCCTCACAGTTTTGACATGAACCTGTTGTCACTGGAATATAGGTTCAAGGTTGGGGAGGGAGAGTTTCCTCTGGGGAAAAGAGGCCTCACTCCGAACCCACAACGCATTCATCTGCTCCTTCTGGAAAGGGCTGCGATTCTTCAGCTTTTCTCTCTGATAACTCTTGCTCTTCCGGCCCCAACTGTGTTTTTTTTTTATCCACTTGGCCGCCACTGTATCACCAAAGCACTTGGATATTCACACTCCCCCCTTAGCTTTTATGTACATATCTCTATACTCTCCTTACTCATTCATTCATTCATTCATATTTATTGAGCGCTTACTATGTGCAGAGCACTGTACTAAGCGCTTGGAATATACAATTTGGCAACAGATAGAAACAATCCCTGCCCAATGACAGGCTTACAGTCTAATCGGGGGAGAGAGACGGACAAAAACAAGACAATATAATCACGATAAATTGAATCAAGGGGATGGACACCTCATTAAGCTGTACTTTGTATTGAAGAAGACTGATGGAGCTCCTTCTACGCCATCAGCCCTATGGCGTTTTCTCTCTTTCCCAGTTTCGAGAGTAACTGCTCCTTGATTTCTGCTTTTCTCTACTTCCACCGGAGCGGACATTTTAACAAACGGGAGTGAAGACTCCCACTCTCCATATTTGTCTTCCTTGGGTCTGAGTGACCCGACCCGATTAGTGAGCGGCAGTTGTTGGATTTGAACCTGTGATTTAGAGAAAATAATAATGTTGGTATTTGTTAAGCGCTTACTATGTGCAGAGCACTGTTCTAAGCGCTGGGGGAGATACAGGGTAATGAGGTCATCCCACGTGAGGCTCAGAGTTAATCCCCATATTGTAGATGAGGTAACTGAGGCACAGAGAAGTGAAGGGACTTTGCCCACAGTCACACAGCTGACAAGAGGCAGAGCCGGAAGTCGAACTCATGACCTCTGATTCCAAAGCCCAGGCTCTTTCCACTGAGCCACGCTGCTTCCCCTAGTGTGTAGCTTAACCCCACGGCACTTATTTATTTACATGTACGTGATGGATTTATTGATATTAATGTCTGTCTCCCCCTCTAGACTGTAAGCTTGCTGCGGGCAGGGAACATGCTTATTCTATTGTACTCTCTCGAGAGCTTAATACGATTCATTGATTGACTGCTTGAAGAAGACAGATATTTTGGTCCTTTTACACCATCAACTTTAGGGAGCTTTCTCCCCTTTTTGTTCCGAGAATAACTCCCCTTGATTTCTGTTTCTCTACTTCCATCGGAGTGGACATCTTAACAAATCATCATTGGACTGCCATTCTCCATATTTATCTTACTGGACTGAGCAGTGTTTGTTGGATTTGAACGTTCAATTTAGAGAAATGGTGAAGAATTACTCCGTTAACCCCACAGCACTACTTCTTCTGTATGGTTTTAAGTCTTCAAGGCCTTGCAAGAGAATATCTCAGGTGGAAAAGGAGAAATTTGCTTCCTGCAAACAATCTCTAGCTTTTATTTCTATAAGGTCTGGAAGGGCTGGAAAGAGAATATATGGAATGAAAAAAGGAGAATTTTGCTTCATGCAAAAAATGTCCTGCTTAGATGTAGTGGATAGAGCAAGGGTTTTGCAGTCAGAAGGTCATGGGTTCTAATCCCGGGTCTGCCACTTGTCTGCTGTTTGGCCTTGGGCAAGTCACTTCACTTCTCTGTACCTCAGTTACCTCATCTGTAAAATGGGGACTAAGACTCTGAGCTTATGTGGGACAGGGACTCTGTCCAACCTGATTTGCTTGTATCCACCCCAGCGCTTAGTTTGGAGTTTAGCACATAGTAAGTGCTTAACAAATACCATAATCATTATTATTATTATTATATCTGTAATTATATTATACCTAGATCACTATCCCACTGTAATATACTATACTACTTCTATTATATTCATTCTTCTGTTCATTTCTGACTTCCCCTCTAGGCTGCAAAATGGCTGTGGCAGGGAACAAGATGTAAAGTGCTCCGCACATAGTAATCATTCCATAAATTCAATTGATTGATTGATTGATCTTCCAACTCTGTCGTTTTGTACTCTCCAAGTGCTTGTAGAGTGTTCTTCACACAGTAAGTATTCCGTAAATACATTTGATTGATTGACTAAGCCTTGTCTCAACCATCAGCCCATAGAGTTAGTGAAGAAATGGAATGAATATTTGAACTGAACTCTTGAAAAGTAGTTTCCACTGCTAACAAGTGAATTTTAATAATAATAATAATGATAATGATGGCATTTGTTAAGTGCTTACTATGTGCAAAACACTGTTCTAAGCGCTGGGGAGGATACAAGGCGATCAGGTTGTCCCACGTGGGGCTCACAGTCTTAATCCCCATTTTCCAGATGAGGTATCTGAGGCTCAGAGAAGTTAAGTGACTTGCCCAAAGTCACCCAGCTGGCAAGTGGCTGATCCAGGATTTGAACCCATGACCTCTGACTCCCAAGCCTGGGCTCTTTCCGCTGAGCCACGCTGCTTCTATATTCTAGTTTTAGAATATAATTCTAATTTTAGCAGTGTCAGGCGAGACTATGGGTCATCTCTTCCATTTAGAGAGGAGCAGAGTGGTCTAGTGGGGAGACCAAGGGCCTGGGAATCAGAGGACTGGGTTCTAATCTCGCCTTTGCCAATTGCTCCCTGTGTGACCTTGGACAAGTCGCCTAACTTCTGAGTCTCACTCTCCTCCACTGTCAAATGGGGATACCTGTTCTCCCACCTACTTGGACTGTGAGCCTCAAACGGGACAGGAGCTGTGTCTGACCTAATTAACTCGTATCTACCGCAGTGCTTAGAACAGTGCTTGACACATAAGCGTTTAACAAATGTTGTCAAAAACCAAGAAGATAAAAACCAGTGGGCAAGAATTCAGCCAAGGGTAGGTCACCCCGCAAACCCACTGTTTCATCCTGGCCGCTGCGGATGAAATCTACGGGCAGATACGTCCTTGAAGGAGGAATGACAAATGGCCTCAAATAGCGCACCTTCAAACGGGGAGTGCAGGCTGAGCTTGGCTTCGTGCGTGCTGCTGACAACTTGATCCATTTCTTCATCCAATCTGCCCTCTTCGCAATTTGTGACTTTGTTCTATGTCACTCCGCAGGAAACATTTCTCTCTTCATGACAAGTCTGAGTAGCGCACGCTTTAACGGAATGAATTCCGAAATCCTGGGAAATCATTCCGTCCCTTTCCCCTACTCCATTAGCCGCAAAGAATGTGTTTGTTGAAGGATTTTTGTTCCTTTCTGCCTTCTTTAATGTAAAGAGCCCTGGTCCCTTGCTCAGAATGACATAGAGAAGCAGCTTGGCTGGGTGGCAAGAGCCCGGGCTTGGGAGTCAGAAGGTCATGGGTTCTAATCCCTGCTCTGCCACTTAGCTGTTTGACTGTGGGCAAGTCACTTCACTTCTCTGTGCCTCAGTTACCTCATCTGTAAAATGGCGATTAAGACTGTGAGACCCACGTGGGACGACTTGATCACCTTGTATCCCAAACAGTGCTTGGCACATAGTAAGCGCTTAACAAATACCATCATCATCATTATTATTATCTCTGCTGGTTGATATTAGGCTGGAAATGCTTCCCCCCGTAGCTGCTGGACTAGAAGGCCCAGGTTAATGATTCTCTATTAATAATAATAATTATGGTATTTGTTAAGAGCTTACTGTGCCGCAAGCACTGTTCTAAGCACGCTATCGATTGACATGGGCTCTCCTCAGATTTCCTCACTCTCTGAGAGATCCCTGATGATCCATTTCAGTCTTCTGGGTGTGCATAGGCTAGACAGGCCGGTGCCCATAGCCAAATCAATCGATCCAAGAATGGAATTTATTAAGCTAAAATCGGGGATCCTGTAGAAGAGCAAATGGGGTGGAGAGGTGGGTGTGATGAGTAAAGTAAATGCAAGACTGATGAATCGGAGTTTGTGTGTGTGTATATATATATATATAGGTGTGTGTTTGGATGTGTAAATATATATCTATATATACATGTGTGTGTATGGGTGTGTTTGTGTGTTTACAAATATATAGACTGTATATATTGTAAGCTAGCTGTGGTCAGGGAATGTTTCTAGGGCAAGTCACTTCACATCTCTGTGCCTCAGTTACCGCATCTGTAAAATAGGCATTATGACTATGAGCCCCATGTGGGATCTGGACTGCGTCCAATCAATTTGCTAAGATCCACCCAGGGCTCAGTACAGTGCCTAGCACATAGTAAGTGCTTGACAAATACCATGATCATTAGTATTATTGTTATTCTACAAGTTAATCAGATTGGACCCAGTCCCTGTACCAAATTAATTCCCGTTTTAAAGATGTTATTGAGGCACAGAGAAGTTCAGTGACTTGTCCAAGGTCACCCAGCAGACAAGTGGTGGAGGTGAGATTAGAACCCAAGTCGTCTGACTCCCAGCCCCGTGCTCTTTCCACTAGGCCAAACTGCCTAGCACTCTACTAGGGACTTTGGTTGTTACAATATAAGCAGTTCAAACACAGCTCTTGTACTCCACAAGTCTCATAGTCCAAAAAAGAGGGAGAACAGGCATTTGACTCCCATTTTACCGTCAGCTGTGTGACTGTGGGCGAGTCACTTCACTTCTCTGTGCCTCAGTTACCTCATCTCTGAAATGGGGATTAACTGTGAGCCTCACCTAGGACAACCTGATGACCCTGTATCTCCCCCAGCACTTAGAACAGTGCTCTGCACATAGTAAGCGCTTAACAAATACCAACATTATTATTTTACAGATGAAGCTACTGAGTAACAGAGAAAGTACAGTGCTCTGCACACAGTAGGTGATAAATGAATACTACTGATTGATTAATTGATCGATTCTCATTGACTAGGGCAGCAATGTTTTGAAACACTGAGTGGTGTCTTGTCTCCCTTCTAGACGGTAAGTAGGCGGGGATTGTGCATACCATCACAATTATAGGTTCCTAAGTGCTTAATTCAGTGACATTCACACAGTAAGCACTCAATAAATGCCATGAATTCATTCATTCATTCAGTCGTATTTATTGAGCGCTTAGTGTGTGCAAAGCACTGTACTGAGCACTTGGGAGAGTACAGTATATCAACGGACACATTCCCTCCCCACCTATTGATAGATTGTTTGGCCCGCCGTTTGATAGAGACACTGCACGTAGATGATGTTGCCTAATCTGCTTAAGAAGCTGGATGTGTCTTTCATCTTAGATTCAGGTCCTCCAGTCAGTTATAGATAATGGTCTTCCAGACCGCTACAGCTTAACCTTTAATGTAATATGAAACCTGACTCTCTTTTGTGACGAAGCTGCACCCGGAGAATATAATGCTGATCACTTATGGGCTCCATGTTATGCTGGGTCCACAGTTCTATTTGCTGCAGTGATTTAAAATAGTTTAAGATCTTCAGGGAGTAAATGATCCTTTAAATATAAGCCAATTAGAGTATATTCAATTCTGGTTATTTTCCAAGTATCTGTGACACGATAGAGGGTAAGCTCCTTGTGGACAAGAAATGTGTCACTTCTTTGTTCTGTACTTACCAAGTGCCTAGTAAAATGCACAGCACCAAGGTAGTTCTTGGTAAATACTGTTCCTCCTCCTTCTCTTTTGCCTCCTCCTTATTCTCCTCCTCCTCCTTCTCCTCTTCCTCTTCTCTTCCTCCTCCTTCCTCTGTCTCCTTCTCTTGCTCCACCTCCTCTTCCTCCTTTTCCTCTTCCTCCTCCACCTTCTTCTCATTTTCTTCCTCCTCCTCTTCCTTCTTCACCTTCTCCTCATTTTCTTCTTCCTCCTCCTCTTCTCTCTCCTCTTTCTCCTCATCCTCTTCATTTTCCACCTTTCCTCCTCCTCCTCATTCTCCTCCTTTTCCCCCTCCTTCTTCCTTTTCTTTTTCTTCTTCTTCCTCCTCCTCCTTTTCCACCTCATTCTTGTTCTTCTCCTCACCCTCCTTTTCCAGAGAAGCAGCATGGCTCAGTGGAAAGAGCCTGGGCGTGGGAGTCAGAGGTCATGGGTTCGAATCCCAGCTCTGCCACTAGTCAGCTGGGTGACTGTGGGCAAGTCACTTAACTTCTCTATACCTCAGTTACCTCATCTGTAAAATGGGGATTAAGACTGTGAGCCTCACGAGGGACAACCTGATTACCCTGCATCTACCTCAACACTTAGAACAGTGCTCTGCACATAGTAAGCGCTTAACAACTACCAACATTATTATTATTTTCTAATAATTTATTAGGTAGGAAAAAAAGGAAAGAATAGGTACTTTGCAGGACATTTTGGTCTCTCTGTTTTTTATGGCACCAAATCACAACAAACATCCGAATGGTGAAGATCTATAGATGACAGGCTTGTTTTTGGAAAGTTCCATTCTGCTCAGGAAAGACATTTTGGATTCTTTCTGATTTAAGGATCTCTTCTCTGATTGACAGTATCTTATTCATTTAATTTCAATCTTCATACATTAAGGGTAACTACACCCCATGTCTGATGCCCCAGGTAAGTAAATGAATGGAGCCTTTGCAAAGTAAGTGAAGTTAATCAAATCTGAACTGGCTCCAACCATGACCCATCAAATTTTCCCCAAATTAAGAACTTTTTCTTTCTCATTTTGCCTTCATCTTAAAAACGGAGCTGAAAAACTTGTTTGTGGTGTAGTTGACAGGACATGTGTTATCTAGGGCGTTCAGATAAGGTCATCCTTTAGTTCTTTAAGTTATAAGATTCTATCGACTAACTAAGGTCATTCCCCACAGGGAGATTATGAGGGGAGTTCAGGTCCATATAGTGAAACCAATTCAAGAACACTGTGTGCTATCTCAGGAAGAGAGTTTACTGATAACTTAACCCAATAGAAAACAAAATTGCTCACTGGAACATTCACAAATGGAATTTTGAAAACAGATTACTGTCAGTTGACTCATTTGAGAGTGGTGTGATCACCTAGGATGGCAGCAGGTTTGAGACTTCCACACTCCTAAATGGTGGTGACACAATCTAGCCAGAGTCCTGCTTCATTACCTAACTCTGAAAGTTGACTCTAAAGAACTGATGCTGGGCAGATGAGGTTGATGAGAACAACAGCTCTTTTTCTAATGATCCATCTTTGTGTCTGTGTTAGCTCCTCTGTTGATGGAATGAAATAAGAAAATATAGTAGGAGCAGTAATATTTACTGATAACCCACTGGGGAAAATGTCCTGCGCTAAACGTTTGGAAAGAACAAAACCGAGAAGTGGCATGTTCCCTTCCCCAAAAGGAGCTTAAATTTTAACAGGGAAGATGAGCATAAAAAGTATCTCCAGAGTAATCAAAGAAATGAATGAAGAAGCACGGTCTAGTGGAAAGATCAAAGGCCCTGAATCTGCCACTGCCCTTGTTTGTGACCTTGGATTCCAGTTAATTTCTCTGTACCTTAGTTTTCACATTTGTAAAACAGGGATTAAGTGCCTGTTCCCTACTCCCCCTTAGACTGTGAGTCCCATCTGGGATAGGAACTGTTTCTGACCTCATTATCTTGTTTTTTATCCCAGCGTTTAATACAATGTTTGGCACACATTAAGTGCTTAAATACCTCTATAATTATTATGAGTATTTTTAGAATGTACAATTGAATAAACATATACAATAAAATGTTGAGAAAGGGTATCAATAAGTACAAAAGATGCAAAATGAATGGTGGATTTATATGGCTTGGGTTACTGGGAATTAATTGGGGAATTCCCCAGGAAAAATACAGTATTGGTCCTTTGTATTTCTCAAACATATGGACCACTATCACCTTGGAAGCTCTTCCTCATTTCCCTTTCCTTCCACCACCAACTTTCCATTTAGCTTGGGAATGAGCACTGATTGGCAAGTAGAACTGGTATTCCAATCTCTCCCATGCTATCGAGTTGCCTCTTGCATTGAGATAGTTTCTCACAAATTGGTAACCAGGTTAGCGCCTACTGAAAAATTATATGATTTTCTCCAAACGCCAAGGATAATAATAATGATGGTCTGTGATAAGTGCTTGTTATGTGTTTAGGCACTGGGGTAGAAAGAAGCTAATCAGGTTGGGCGCAGTCCCTGTCCCACATGGGGCTCACACTCTTAATCTCCATTTTCCAGATGAGGAAACTGAGGCCCAGAGAAGTGATGTGACTTGCCCAAGGTCACATAGCAGACACACGGTGGAGCCGGGATTAGAATCCAGGTTCTTCTGACTCCCTGGCCCGTGCTCTATCCACTAGGTCATGCTGCTTCCAACAATCATAATGATCTAATGTAGACTTTATGATTTACTGTGGTAGAATCATCACCATATTTGCATCTGCCATAGAAAAAGCCTTCAAAGGGATTTAAATACTTCCTTTTCTTGCTGAAAAAGTGAAAGTTAGAATAAGTAGCATGGCCTAAAGTAGAGAGTGGGGGCCTGGAAGTCAGAGCACCTGTATTTTGATCCTGGCTTTACCAACTAGGCCACCATACTTCTCTGGGTGCAAAGCACTGTACTTGGGAAAGTAAAAGACTGTACTTTCTAGACCATCGACTCATCCCCTAGACTGTAAGCACACTGTGGATAGGAACCATGTCAACCAACTCTGAATTGTGCTCTCTCAAGAGCTTAGTACAACATTCTGCACATAGTAAATGCTCAATGAATTTATATATATATATATATGTTATATTATATTATATTATATATATATCATATGTCTTCAAGTCATTTCTGATTCATAGCAAATTTATGGATATATTTTCTCCAGAATGTCCTATCTTCTTCCATAATCCGTAATCTTGCTAACGACTCTTCCGTTATCATTGTTACAGTTTCTATCCATCTTTCTGCTGATCTTCCTCTTCCATGTTTTCCTTGGGCTTTTCTTAGTGTCACTGTCTTCTCCAGAGAATTGATCCTCCTGATGATGTGTCCAAAATATGCTAATCTAAGTTGAGTCATTTGGTTTTATGAAGACCACATTGGCTTGATTTTCTTCACAACCCATTTGTTTGTTTTTCAGGCAGTCCATGGCATTTGAAAAAGCCTTCTCCAATACCACATTTCAAAAGAATCGATGCTCTTTCCATCCTGTTTTTTTCACTGTCTGGGTTGTCACTGGAAAATGTCCAGTTCTACTGGAAACACCATAGAATTGACAATTTCTATTTCCGTGGCAATTGTTACATCAGCCCATTTCATATTTTTTTTCCAGGATTTTCATAGCCAATCTTCCTAGCATTAATTTTTGGTGTATTTCTTGACTACTAGTTCCTTTGTTATTGATTATCAATCCCAGGAGAGAAAAATTGTCAATGAATACAATTGATTAAATCCAACTGAGTTGGTAAACTCTATCCCTGCCCACAAGAAGCTTAAGACAGGAATTAAAAAAAGGGGGATTAATGATAAAAAGAGCAAGTTTTCATTCTTGCAAGTTGCTGAGCGAATTCTGTCCTTCACCTCTAAAGATCGATTCTGGAGAAATCTTCATTCGAGACTGATTCTAGAGACTCAGGGACCTCCAAGAAGGAGTTTGGATCCATTCAGCCCTGGCTGTAGAGAAAGAAATCATCACACTGCCTGTCCTAAAGTAACTTGAGAAGCAGCGTGGCCAAGTGGATAGAGCACAGCTGGGAATCAGAAAGACCCAGCTCTCCACCTGCCCGTGGTGTGACCTTGGGTAAGTCACTTAACTTCCCTGTGTCTCAGTTACTGCATCTGTAAAGTGGGGATCAAGACTGTGAGCCCCATGTGGAACATGGACTGTGTCCGACCCGATTAGCCTTTGTCTACCCCAGTGCTTAGTACAGTGCCTGGTACATAATCAGTACTTAACAAATGCCATAATTGAAAAAAAAACTTGTAGAAACCAAAATCTCATTATTTTTTCATTTTTTCATTCTGAGAACTTTCTAATTCTTGAAATTCAAACCTGTAGCATATATGATGCATAAACAACAAAGAGATATTTACAATTAAGGGATTGTTGCTAAACTTAATACTTTTTTAGCAAACTTAAAATTTGAATCCTGTTTTTCAAAGTTATATATTTCAGAGGCAGGGCATAGTGTATTGAAAGTGATAACTGAAGCGTTTTAAATTCAGTCTGGTGGGTGCCTTCAGGTGTATATATCCGGCAGAAAATGATTTTCTTTTGTCTTAATGAGATGCTTCACCTTAAATTTTTTTCAGTGGATCAGAAAACTGCAAAAAATCTTTATATTCTTCTCTTTATATTCAACTTCTTATATGCTATCTGCAAATAAGCAGTTTTTCCCACTGGTCCTGACCAAGTCACTCAACGAAACAGTAACATCTATTGAGCACCTACTGCATGCAGTACAGTAATGTTCGTAAATGTGATCAGAGAAGCATCGTCTCCTGGTGGAAAGAGTACAGAACTGGGCATCCGAGCACCTGGATTCTAATTCCATCTCTGCCAGTTGCCTGCTGTGTAAATTAACTTCTCTATGCCTCAGGCTCCTCATCAGAAAAATGGGGATTCACTGCCTGTTCTCCCGTCTACTTAGTCTGTGACCTCCATCTGGGACAGGGACTGTGTTTGAGCTGATTGTTTTGTATCTATCCCAGTGCTTAGTGCAGCATTTAGTACAGTGTAATAAAATCACACCAGACACCAACCCTATCCAATCTGAGGCTCACGGTCTAACAGTCAATCGGTGGTATTTATTGAGCATTTACTTTGTGCCAGGAATGGTAAACTAAGCACTTGGGAAACTATAATGAAACAGAGTTGTTTTTCTTTGTTTTTTTAAAAATAGTATTTGCTAGGCACGTACTATGTGCCAAGCACTGTACTAAGTGCTGGGGTAAGACACAAGCAAATCAGGTTGGACACAGTCCGTGTTCCATATAGGGCTCACAGTCTTCATCCCCCTATTACAGACGAGGTAACTGAGGCACAGAGAAGTGAAGTGACTTGCCCAAGATCACAAAACACAGAAGTGACAGAGCTGGCATTAGAAACCAGTTCTTTCTGACTCCCACCCGTGCTGTATCCACAAGGCCACACCGTCGGTAGACATGATACCTGCCCACAAGGAGTTTATAATTTAGGGGAACAGAGAACGGGTATCTAATCTCCATTTTACAGATGAAGAGTTTGAGGCACAGAGGAATTAGGTGACTTGCCTAAGGTAACACAAGTTGATTCTTCTGAAAATCTTCTACCCGAAGAATTGAGCGCAGTCCTCTTTTGTTAAGTTGAAATGATGGTTTCCTCCTTAATAAGAAACCTGTGAGTCCAAAATTCTTTTTTCAAGCCTGCAGCTTGCTGGCCTCATGAAGGGGAAATAATACACAGGAAAACTCTTTGTGGGCAGGGAATGTGTGTACCATGAGAAGCAGCATGGCGTAATGGGTAGAGCCCGGCCCTGGGACTCAGAAGGTCACGGGTTCTAATCCTGGCTCCGCCCTTTGCTGTGTGACCTTGGGAAAGTCACTTCACTTCCCTGGGCCTCAGTTCCCTCATCTGTAAAAGGGGGATTGAGACTGTGAGCCCCATGTGGGACAGGGACTTTATCCAACCCGATCTGCTCGTATCCACCCCAGCACTTAGTACAGTGCCTGGCACATCGTTAAGTGCTTAACAAATACCGTAATTAACAAATGCCATAGTTAATTACCAACTCTATTATATTGTACTCTCCTAAACGCTTAGTATAATGCTCTGCACATGATAAGTGCTCAATAAATGTCATTGACAGATTGATCAAGAAAGCCACACAGAGACATGTAAAGAAGGGCCACGGTTTGGATACCCTATGCCCAGATCCCATCACTGTAGACAGCACCACCATCTTCCTAGTCTCACAAGCTCGTAACCTTGGCGTTTTCCTCTACTCCTCTCACTCGTTCAACCCACCCAGTCAATCCATCACTAAATCCCGGCGGTTCCATCTTCACAACGTTGCTAAAATCTGGCCCGTCCCCTTCATCCAAACTCCAACAACATTAATAAAATCACTTATCCTGTCCTGCCTTGTTTACTATATCAGCCTCCTTGCTCACTTCCCTGACTCCTGACTCTCCCCACCCTAGTCCATACTTCACTCTGCTGCCCGGATCATTATGTTTCAAAAACGTCAGAATACATTTCCCCATTCCTCAAGAAACTTCAGTGATTGCCCACCCACCTCCTCATCAAATAAAAAACTCTTCACCATTAGCTCGAAAAGCACTCAATCATCTTGGCCCCTCCTGCCTCACCTCACTACTCTCCTTCTACAACCCAGCTCACACACTTCTCTCCTCTAATGCTAACCTTCTCAATGTGCCACGATCTCATCTATCTTGCTGCCCACCCCTCGCCCTCGTCCTGCCTCTCACCGGGAATGCCCTTCCTCCTCATATCCGACAGGTAATCCCTCTCCCCTGCTTCAGAGCTTTATTGAAGACATATCTCCCCAACAGATCTTCCCTGACCAAGCTCTTCTTTCCTTTCCTCTTCTCTTTGGCATCGCCCTGACTTGCTCCTCTTGACTCTATTTGTTGCCATCGTTCTTGTCTGTCCATCTCCCCCGATTAGACTGTAAGCCCATCAAACGGCAGGGACTGTCTCTATCTGTTGCCGACTTGTTCATCCCAAGCGCTTAGTACAGTGCTCTGCACATAGTAAGCGCTCAATAAATACTATTGAATGAATGAATGAATTATTCATCCCCTGTCCCATTCCCATGACACTTATGTGCATTTCTGCCATTCATTTATGTATATTAATTCCTGTCTCCCCTTCTAGACTATAAGCTCATTGTGGGCAAGGAATGTGTTTGCTTATTGTTCTATTGTACTCTCCCAAGTGTTTAGTACAGTGCTCTGCACACAGTAAGTGCTCAATAATTACAGTTGAATGAATTGAAAGATGGTGAAAGTAATGAGTGACTGCAGAAAAAGTAGAAACCTAAGAGAGGAGAGCTGGTGTGCCTCACTGAGGAAATCAATGATAACCGAGAATGAAACTACAGTATTTATTTTTTATTGTTGTTACTTATGGTGCCTGTTGAGTGCTTACTATGTGTCAGGCACTGTACTAAGCGCTGGGATAGATAAAAGCTAACCAGGTGGGGGACAGTCCCTGTCCCACATGGGTCTCATGGTCAAAATCCCCATCTTACAGTAGAGAGAACTGAGGATCAGAGAAGCAAAGTGACTTGCCCAAGTTCACGCAGCAGACAAGTGGTGGTGTCAGGATTAGAACCAGGTCTTTCTGACTCCCAGGCCCAAGATCTATCCACTAGGCCAGGCTGCTTTTCTCCCTACATCTCTCCAGAAAAGTGTGAAAAACAGAGAACCGTCTATCTAACCTTCTGGGCCTTTCATCTTAATTGTCCTTTCTCTTTGTAAGCACAATTAGCGAGAACACTCACAAATCCACAATAGACCTCAACCCGGGCAGTCTGGAAAATGGGGTTTTAAAATGAATTTCTTTTTTATTTTTCAGATTGGCGTCATTATGTGCAAAAACCAAGAGGAGTGGGACTGAAAACCTCCCAAATCAGCCAGCTGTGGTTCAGTGCCTTATTTTGAATGGCTTAGATGTTTGCTTAGGCAAATTTTCTCTGTTAACCGCTTATGAGAGGATCTCTACTCACCAGTAGACTACCCTGATGCGTGGTCGTCTTACAGATTCATATCCAATTGATCAATCAATCAATGATATTTATTGAGCTCTAACTGTGTACAGAGCACTGTATTAAGCACTAGGGAGATTAGAATATTTCAGAGTTGATAGACGTTCTCTGCGCACTAGGAGTTTACAGTCTTGCTTCTGCCAGATTGCACGCTCCTTGTCTTTCAAGTCCACTCTATTCTTCGAAGTGCTTAGTACAGTGTTCTTTCAATCATTCATTCAGTCGTATTTATTGAGCAGCTACTGTGTGCAAAGCACTTTACTAAACACCCTGCAGTAGGCCCCAAAAGCTATTAAGAACTGACTGATGGATTGCTTGCTTTGTCATGTCTTGATTTCCAGTTTGGGTTAGAAAATTCTCTACTGCAAGGACTGCTTGGCTTTCTTTTTTTAAAAAAAAATTAGTAGGGTCTCTGTTAAGTGCTTACAATGTGCCAGACACTGTAAAACGTGCAGGGGTAGATTCAAGCTAGTCAGGTTGGATCCGGTCCGCGTCCCACGTGGGGCTCACAGTCTTAATCCCCATTTTACAGATGAGATAACTGAGGCACAGAGAAGTTACGTGACTTGAACAAGGTCACACAGCAGACAAGAGGCAGATCCGGAATTAGAACCCATTCTGTACCGAAACCCTCAGAGTGGGTTACTGTATTAGTGACTGCACAACTAGACATCTGTGCAAAGAATTTTATTTGAACTGGTTGGAGAAAGAAGAGTCAAAGCTCTCTTTTCAGAAGCTACCATGGCTGAAGGATCTGGCAGGGAACTGGGGGGAATGTCCGAGTGAATTCTGAATAAGAGAATGCGAAATTGGATGCCAGCAGGTGGATGCAACAGCAGGATGCATTCCTGACTGGCTGGGACACTGTCCATTAATTAAAGATGTTCTGCATATTTCATGTGTGACAAGCCTCAGGAACAATGGTCAAGGAATCCTTGATGAGCCCTCCATCTTATATATGACCTTTATGAATTAAATCAAGCAATCAAGGGTATTTATTGAGTACTTACTATGTGACAAGCACTGTAAAACAGGGAAAAATCACCATAGCTTTAGAATATTTCCACTGTGAGAAAATGTCAAAAAATGCAGATTCCTGTGGAAAAGACTCTTGCAAAGATGAGGCAAGGCTTTTTTTCGCATTTCTTACTAAGCCCATCCCTACAAACCTAGGGTATCTAATCATAAGCATCACTTAAACTCACTTTCCGTTGGTATTTCATTCGCTCGTTTCATCCAATCGTATTTATTAAGTGCTGACTGTTTGCAGAGCACTGTACTAAGAGCTTGGAAAGTACAGAAAATCAGGTATTTCTTAAGTGCTCATTATGTGCCAGGCATTCTACTAACTGGGTAGATACAAGCTAATCGGGTTGGACACAGTCTATGTCCCACATGGGAGCTCACCGTCTTAATCCCCATTTAACGGATGAAGTAACTAAGGCTCAGAGAAGTGAAGTGACTTTCCCAAGGTCATGTAGCAGGCAAGTGGCGGAGCCAGGATTTGTTTTGTTGTCTGCCTCCCACTTGTAGAGTTGTTGGGTAGGGATTGTCTCTATCTGTCGCCGAATTGTACTTTCCAAGCGCTTAGTACAGAGCTCTGCACACAGTAAGCGCTCAATAAATATGACTGAATTGAATCCAGATACTCTGACTCCCAGGGCCATCATACTCTTTCTATTAGGCCACACTTCTCCCCCTCTAGACTGTAATAATAATAATAATAATAATAATTTTGGTATTTGTTAAGCGCTTACTAGGTGCAGAGCACTGTTCTAAGCACTGAGGTATATACAGGGTAATCAGGATGTCCCACGTGAGGCTCACAGTTAATTCCCATTTGACAGATGAGGTAACTGAGGTACAGAGAAGTGAAGTGACTCGCCCAAAGTCACACAGCTGAAAGGGGCAGAGCCGGGATTCGAACCCATGATCTCTGACTCCAAAGCCCGTGCTCTTTCCACTGAGCCACGCTGCTTCTCAATGTTTAGTTCGATGCTGTCTCCACTCAATACATACTAACGATTGATAACCCTTATTCAGGTATCACTCCCTTCTCTGACCTAGCCTATAATAAAATAAGAGAGTTTGAATATTTGAAGAGCAGTCACATATGCTAGAGTTGACAAGGAATGTGTACCTTCTCACTGTACCTCAATTTTGTTTACCTCGTCACTGACCCCTCACCCACATTCATTCATTCATTCAATCGCATTTATCGAGCGCTTATGCATGCAGAGCATTCATTCAATAGCATTCATTGAGCGCTTACTATGTGCAGAGCACTGTACTAAGCGCTTGGAATGGACAAATCGGTACCAGATACAGACAGTCCCTGCCCTTTGACGGGCTTACGGTCTAATCACTGTACTAACCGCTTGGAGTGGACAATTCGGCAACAGATAGAGATAATCCCTGCTCAACAACGGGCTCACAGTCTAGAAGGGGGAGACAGGCAGCAAAAAAAATAACAACAAGTAGACAGGGATCAATACCATTGAAATAAGTAAATCGAATCATAGATACATGCACATCATTAAGAAAATAGAGTAATAAGGAATGTATACAAATATACACAAGTGCTGTGGGAAGGGGAAGGAGTAGAGCAGAGGGAGGGAGTCGGGGCGATGGGGAGGGGAGGAGGAGCAGAGAGAAAAGGGGGGCTCAGTCTGGGAAGGCTTCCTGGAGGAGGTGAGCTCTCAGTAGGGCTTTGAAGAGGAGAAGAGAGTTAGTTTAGCCGGAGTCCTACCTCTGGCCTGGAATGCCCGCCCTCCTCACAAGCCTCCCCCACTTCAAAACTTTATTGAAGGCCCATCTCCTCCAAGAAGTCTTCCCTGATTAAGCCCTCCTTGCCTCTTCTCCCGCTCCCTTCTGCATCACCCTGACTTGCTCCCTTCATTCCTCCTCCCTCCCATCCTCACAGCACATGTCTATATATCAGTTATTTATGTCATTATCATTATGTCATTTATTCTCATTTATGCCATTTATTTATTATTTATGTATATTAATGTCGTTCTCCCCCTCCAGACCGTGAGCCTGTTTTGGACGGGGAATGTGTCTACTTGTTGTTATATTGTACTCTCCTAAGTGCTTAGTTCAGTGCTTTGTGTACAGTAAGCACTCAATAAATACTATCGAGTGAATGAATGAATGAAAGGAAGCAGCATAGCCTAGTGCAAAGAAGCATGGGCGTACGAACCAGAGGACTTGGGTTCTAATCCCAGCTCCACCACTTGTCTGCTGTGTTACCTTGAGCAAGTCACTTCATTTCTCTGGGCCTCAGTTATCTCATATGTCAAGTGGGGATTAAGACTGTAAACTCCATGCGGGACATGAGCTCCGTCCAAGTTGATCAACTTGCATCTACCCCATGCTTAGTGCAGCACTTAGTACGTAGTAAGTGCTTAATAAACACTATTATAAAAAACCAAAGACAAAAAATTTAATAAAAAATACCCTTAGAGGGTGAGCCCCTTGTGGGACAGGGAGTGCATCCCACCTGATTAACTTCTCTCTACCACAGTGCTTAGAACGCGTCTAGACTGTGAGCCATTTGTTGAGTAAGGATTGTCTCTATCTGTTGCCGAATTGTACTTTCCAAGCACGTAGTACAAGTGCTCTGCACACGGTGAACACTCAATAAATAGGATTGAATGAATGAACACTGCTTGACCTACAGTAGGTGCTTAACAAATACGGTAAAAAAATTACAGCTCCAGATGATGATGGAAATGAGAGAGATGAAAGTGGGGGTTCGGGAAGGAGAGAAGGGAATTGTATGACCCTTGGGTGTTCTACACAGCCTAACAATCAGAAATCAGTAAGGAGACTGGCTTCCATTACTTGCCCACAGATTGGGGCAAAAACCCTGTTCCTCCTTGCTCCTGAGAACAGTTTTTTTTTTAATTTTCCTGTGATACCGTTTTAAATTCCGATTGTTTTCTCGGAGCAATCACCCCATCACCATATGACACCTGTCACCCCAACCAAGAACCAGGCTACGGGGTCACAGTGAGTCACCCACCCCTCAAAAGAGCCAGGTTGAGTGTCACCAATTCAATTCATCACCATTGTTTGGAAAATTACATTTTCGGCCTGCCATACCCTGGGATACTGAACTTTCAGGGAAATTTCATTGAAGCCTCTTTCTTTTTTTTTTTTTTTTCATTTTTCTTCTAGTTCACCCTCTTATTCTTTTCTATTTTTCACATAATCAGCCACTCCAAGGCAGTCATGTGAACCTCCTCAAAAACCCCAGGACTGAATTCTTTAAGCAAGGCACCTAATGACTAATTCATTAAACAATTCTGCTAATTGTGATGTTATAGGTGAGAATTAAAAGACGGAGGCATAAAATTAAAGGTCAAACTTAAAAATTAAAGTGAGTATCATCCTTGGGAATATTTTCTTTGGGTGTGTTACAAATGCAATTTGGGCGCCAGTTTTTTTGGCAAAAAACCCAATAAATTCATAGTATTTTGTTGAGAACCTTCTGTGGACAGAATACTGAACTAAGCACATGGGGAAGAATAATACGTTTAGTTGACTGGATCGCTGCCCTCAAGGATCTCACCGTCAGGCTGGGAAGATAGACAGTAAAGTAAATATCAGGTAGGAGAAAGTAATAAAGCATGAAGATATGTACATGCGAAGAGGCGAGCTTCAGAGGGTTTAGATGAGTGTTGAGGTGAGGAGAAAATGAGATAAGGAGATGAGAGGTCGAGCAGGGAAGACCTCCTTGGGGAGATGGGATTTCAGGAGGGTCTTGAAGAGGGGGAGAGCAGCAAGCCGCAGGTGGGAAGTGATTGGGATTTCCAAGCAGATGGGGAGGCATTCCAGATTGGGGAGCCACCGTTTGGGGAAAGATAAAGGGGACACATTTCTTTCCCCACATGAAGAGACAAAGCTGAAGGATAAAAAAATATTGCCACAGTGACTTTGACTCCTACTTAGACTGTGAGCGTCATGTAGGACAGGGACTGATTAACTTGTATTTACCTCAGCGCTTAGAATACTGCTTGATGTGTAGGAAGTGCTTAACAAGTACAATAATAACAATAATGACCAGCAGCCCAGCCTCACTCCCGTCTCATCCCCCTCAAAAAAGGTGGGTCCTTAGAGGCCTGACTCCAGGGCTGTACCGGATCGTTCCCGGGTCAAAGGCCAATTTCCTCAGGACAACTGCTTCTCCTGGAGCCTCAAGCACCCTGTGGAAGATGCTCCCCATTGGGGTGGGGGGAAGAAATAAGGGACACACGCTAGGCTGTCCCGGTCATTCCCCCATCTGGGGGGGGTCTCTCTGGAATTCCCGTGAATGGTTTCTGAAGCAGAAGTTTGGGGAAAATTCCCTGAAACACAGTAGTGATCCCACACAGGCCCATCGAACGCCCGGGCCCAGTTCAATACACACACAGCACCCTCTCGCGCCCCACAGACAGGGTGTCGGGCCGGCCCACCGCTCCCCAGCAAGGCTCCCAGATGCCTCACTCATCCTTCAACCAACGTCCAAATCAATCGATCAATCGATCGATAGGATTGTGTGCAGAGCGCTGCGTTCAGCACTGGGAAAGGTCAATAGAGGTGGTAGGTACTGTCCTTGCTGGCAAGGAGATTGCATCCAGCGGGGGGAGGCGGACACGGAAATAACAGATGTCCCGCTGTGTAGGGGAGTGGGGCACACTGTGTGTGTGGGCAATGAGTAGAGTTTTGGACATGGTTTCGCTGGGGAGCTATCAGTCTCTCCCCGACCCCCTCTGACACTCCCACAACTCCTTCCCCGGCTCCAGTCCAGCTTCTTACCCTCTTTATGGAGCCCTGTTCTTCCCACAGAGAACTCATTATTCTTGGAGAAGCACTGATTCTAAATTATATTACAAGCGTGACTCAGTGGAAAGAGCATGGGCTTCGGAGTCAGAGGACATGGGTTCTAATCCCGGCTCTGCCACCTGTCAGCTGCGTGACCTTGGGCAAGTCACTTATCTTTTCAGTGCCTCAGTTACCTCTTCTGTGAAATGGGGATTAAGACCGTGAGCCTCACGTGGGACAATCTGATTACCCTGTATTTACCTCAGCACTTAAAACAGTGTTTGGCACATAGTAAGCGCTTAACAAATACCATCATTATTATTATTATTATTATTGTTATTACATGCAGGATAGAAAAAAATAAAGTGAATCGTTATGCAACTAAAAACTTTAAAATCCATAAGATCATGTGGTAAATGGCTCATCATCTTAGCCACATCAATCAAGCAATCAACTGTATTTACTGTGTGCAGAACACTGTAATAAGCACTTGGGAGAATGCACTATAACTATATAACAAACATATACCTTGCCCACTAGGAACTTACAGCCTAGAGATGAGTTTATAATCTGTGGAAGTGCCTAGTTTAATGATTGTAAATGAGAAAAGTATGAATTTTTGCTTTGATAATGTAATGGGTCATCTTTTCACTTAACTCTGCCAACCAGGAGTCAAGTTGTTATACTTAAAAATGTGGAAGACCCCCTAAACAAGGAATCAAACTTAAAAGGAGATTCTGTGCATTTTAAAATAAATATTTTAAACTGCCCAGAAAATATTCAAAGATATAAGTAAACCTAATTAATACAATGCTCTTTATCTTTCAGATGAAAAATTCACTGTTTCTCATCCCTTTCAGGCAGTGTGTTCTTTATGAATAATTTGCTATGTATTTTCATAAACATTTGATGAATATTTGCTATTTAAAATGGGTTTGGATACTACTAAATGGGTAATTATCAATAATGGGAGCTTTTCAACTATGTATTTTCTTTTCACTGTCTTACAGCAAATTGTGTTTCTATTCATTTTGCTTAGGTTAATTTCGGGAAACTGTGCTACAAGATCACATAAGTAGTACATACATTTGGAAAAATAGTATTTGCCCCTGGTCTGTGCAAATGAACCTCTAATTATAAAAGAATATACCTGAAAATCCTCATCAATAATATATAATTTACCTATATCAAACATTTTCATCTTTTATTTGTTTGGCCCAAATTCTTATCTATTCATTCATCTCAGGGAGAGGATTAATTAATTAATGGTGGTATTTGTTAAGCACTTACTATGTGCAAAACATTGTTTTAAGCGCTGGGGCGGATACAAGGTGATCAGGTTGTCCAATGTGGGGCTCACAGTTTTAATCCCCATTTTACAGATGAGATAACTGAGGCATAGAGAAGTGAAGTGACTTGCCCAAAGTCACACAGCTGGCAAGTGGAAGAGCCGGGATTAGAACCCATGACCTCTGACTCCCAAGCCCGGGCTCTTTCCACTCTTTCCAATGAGAGAAGAGGGAAAGGAGAATACTAACATCCTGAATCTCCTACAGAGTGGAAAGAGATCTGCTTTTCAGTAAGGTGGAGGGGAATATAATGAGCACGCTTATGAGTAAAATATGAAAAGCTAAAAATAGAAATGGCAATTTGCCAAGGTCATAAAGCAAAATTTAAAATATATTAGAATAGATCAGGCATAGGGAAAAGACAAAAGTAAATGTCCCCTTGTTAGATGGAATATTGGAACAGAGTAACAGGAAGATGACATTTCATAGCTGGGAAATCATCCTCCTGCTTCTCCACCCCACTCTCGCCCTACTTGGTATTTTTTATTAGACTAATATGCTCAGTTTTGTTTATTTCCCAGGAACTCAGGGAAATTGGTCGAAAAGAACGATCTAAAGAAAACCAACAGAAATATGAAAAGGAGTATTGGGTCTTACAAGGAAGAGTTATCACATCATCAGTGGAATTAATTGTGTGCAGAGCCCTGCTCTAAGTGCGTGGAGGAGCACAATAGCAATAAGCATTGCTCTCAAGGAGTTTGCGGTCTAGCAGCGCTGAAGGTGGGTGTTTGGTTTAGCCGGGCTGTCTATGTCATTAATTGATTTCAAATCGGAAGCGTTACGAGGAAAGGAGAGATTAATCAATGATTCCCCTTTCCCGTTAAGGCAGGTGAACGATAGTGGGTTTAAAATTCACCGAGAGCCCAAGTGAATGATAATGATAATACTAATAAGGATAATAATAATACTAATTTGTGGTATATGTTAAGCACTCACTGTGCGTGAAGCACAGTGCTAAACACCGGGGTAGCTACAAGATAAGTCACACATTCTAAGTAGGAGGATGAACAGGTATCGAATCTCCATTTTGCAGATGAGGGACCTGAGGCACAGAGAAGTTCAGTGCCATCTATCAGTCAATCAATTGTATTTGTCGAGCACTTACTGTGTGTAGAACACTGTACTCAGCACTTGGGAGAGTACAATATAACAGATACATTCCCTGCCCACGTGAGCTTGTAGTCTAGAGGGGGAGACAGACATTAATATAAATAAATTAATTATGGATGTATACGTAACTGCTGAGGGGCCGGGACCGGGAGAATAAATGCAATAAATCCAAGTGTGAGGGTGTTGCGGAAGAGAGAGGGAGTAGATTAGACTGTAAGCCAGTCATTGGGCAGGGATTGTCTCTATCCGTTACCGATTTGTCCATTCCAAGCGCTTAGTACAGTGCTCTGCACATAGTAAGCGCTCAATAAATACTATTGAATGAATGAATGGAGGGAAAGCGGGCTAGTGAGGGAAAGC